>NC_035437.2:125117298-125449073 GCF_002127325.2 Helianthus annuus
ACTTAAATTATATTTTTGGAATAATTGTTAAACAATATTTTGTAACAATACTTCTCAAGTATTTATATTCATATTTCCTTCCCAAGGATGGATATATTAGCATTTGTGTTTGTATATTTTTGCCATGTATCGATGCCGTATTCCGGTGTGGGTTTATACGTACGAGGATACGTATCTTCTTGTAATAGTTAAGTATTTATTATACTAAATTTTGTGTTAAACTTTCCGGAATATTATTTCTAATAAAAGTCCACTAATATATATTTCCCAGTATATATCTATTTTAGAATTATTACTTAGAAAAATTATTTATAATATTCCCTTTTGGTAAAAATATTTGTAGTTCCAAAATAATATATTTTCAGGTCTCACTTAGAAAATATTTATAAACTTATTTTGTCCAAAAATAATGTATTTCAAGAAAATATATATATTTTTCCCAAAAATCATATATCTTCTAAATATTCCAAGAAAATATATTTTTACTTCCCAAAAATAATATATTTTCTCCTTGTCGAAAATATGATATAACTTTTGCGTTAGTCATAAAAATCAGATTTTCATTTCTTGTGTCCAAAATACTATTTACCAAAAATATATATATATATATATATATATATATATATATATAAAGGTATTTTCCGGAATATTTTGTAAGTTACATTCTTTCGTTCGGTTTTCCCAATATTTTGTGTGTAACTTGTTTATTTATTCCTTGGGATTTTTGGTAATATTTTGGGTTGTAAATTCTTGGTATTTGTTAAGTTATATTATTTCAAACCCTAAAATAGTATAACTAATACACAAAGTATACAAGTAATCACACACATCATGTCTTTAATGTGTATATATATATATATATTCTAAATATATATTTATCCATTTTTATTTATAAAACCAACCTCCAATATTTGCATTTTTGTTACAAAAATTATGGCAAAGTTTATATGGAAACTCATTATCACACCCCAACCGATGGCGGAGGGGCATGGCACTGAGCGAAACAGATTGTCCAGAAGTTTCTATAACAATTATTATTACCAATCAATTTAAAATAACATGTCCCATACCATGTCTCAAAAGGTAAACAAATTATTACAGACAAAATCTAGGCAAATAATTCTATTCCGACAACTAAGATTTTTAAGTAGCCCAATTGTTTATCTGCTTCTAGAGACTCTTGATTACATTTGTACAGACGACTATTTGTTGGCCTCTAGAAACTTATTATGGCCTCGTTTTCCTAGCAGATAAGCGTCCTAATTACCTGTCACATACGTTAAAATAAAAGTCAATACACATAGTGTAAAGGCGAGTATACAAGTTTGATAATAACATATAGAGTTCGAAATAGTTTACGCATAACCAGAACGTACACAGAGGAAAACGAAGCATGTTAAATATCGACATGGATCTATCGATACCAATGATTGCGGGTTGACTGCCCAAGGTAGTTCGTAATACATGATCACCACCGTAATCCATGCAAATAATTGTCCTTAACAACCCCCGTGTGAACGGGTGCTGAGTCCAAACTATAGTACTATCGTTGCTAAGGCAGGTAGACAGCATTCCATGTGTAAACATAACAAACAAGCATTCATTAAGCCACGTAATACATGCGGTAACGGTTAGCGTTAAAAGTATTGCATAATGTGTTTGATGTGATTTCGTATAAGTAACGTATGTAACACCCAAAAGTGCTTAAAGCAAAAAGGGATCGAGTATACTCACAGCGGTTGGATGGATTGAAGGGAGCGCTTGAGAGTAAGGTTAGCCTGAATAGTTTGATATCATAGCGGTAAGTGGCACGTAAAACGAGAATAAGTGTTTGTGGGTCGGACAGTTGGTCGATCGGATAACAGTCCGATCGGTCAGCTGACCGTGCGAGTGAGTGTCCGTTTGGACGGTTATCCGGTCGGACGGTAGTCCGATCGGATGACTATTCAAGTGGATTGTTTCTTTCTATGGGAAGGATGTGTTTGTGTATGATGGTTTGACTTTTGAAGTTTTTGTTGTAGCATTTGAAATCATTGAAGTATCTTTACCCTTCAGGTCGGTCGATCGGACGATTGTTCGACCGGACAGCAATCCGATAGGTTGACACTTCAGTGAGAACAAGTTCACAGCAGGTTGTCACTCGATCGGACAGCAGTCCGGTCGGGTGGCATCACTAGTGCATTGAACATGTTGAAAATCGATTAAGTGTTAAAGTTAAGTATCTCATGATCCGAAGAGTAATCCGGTCGTATGGTAGTCCGATCGGATAGCAATTCGTTCAATACTTAACTTTAAATAAGGTTGATTAAGTGTGGGACCCAAAGTGTCGGTCGTTCGGACGACCAGTCGCTCGGATGGCTGTCCGGTCAGACAGTAGTCTGGTCGGATAGCACTCTGTGCTGGTCGTTCCGTTCGTCTTTCACTTGGTCATTTCGATTGTTTGTAGTTTTATCGAGACACTTTGACAACGTGTCAACCAACAGAACCCCGTCTCGACCCTGGTAATCTAACCGAATAGGAATCACCCAACGTTCAACCAGTTAACCGGTTCAAGTTGGTCGTCCTTGATTAACCCGAAATTGGTGGTCTCGTGGATAGAATCCGGATCTTGAGCCAACACATCACTAAGAACGAGTGGAGGTTAGAACGGGATCCGATTCTATTGGTTTGAGTCCGTTGAATGTAAAAGAGTTGAAAGAAAGTTAGAAACCATCTTTCAATCCTTTTCACCGTGAATATGTTTAGATCTACGAAAGATCTTTGTTTATTTATTTTGAATATATCAAGACATCGTCGATGAATACGATGACGAAACGGTCAAGATATGGTTTACACACGTGATTCATCAGATCCATGAAAACCGCGGGTGCGTTGGTTAAACCAAAAGGCATAACAACGAACTCATAGTGGCCGTAGCGAGTGCGAAAGGCGGTTTTGGGTATATCCTCCTCTTGTATGCGTAGCTAGTGATAGCCTGAACGGAGATCGATCTTCAAGAAAGACGTAGCACCTTGTAGCTGATCAAACAAATCGTCGATGCGAGGTAGGGGATAGCGATTTTTGATGGTTAGCTTATTCAGCTCCCGATAGTCGATGCACATCCTGAATGACCCATCCTTCTTTTTGACGAAGAGGACTGGCACGCCCCAAGGAGAGGTGCTCGGGCAAATGAAGCCTTTCTCAAGTAATTCCTGGAGTTGGTTCGAGAGTTCACGCATTTCGGACGGCGCGAGTCGGTAGGGAGCCTTGGCAACAGGGTTGGCTCCAGGAATGAGATCGATACGGAAGTCGATACCACGACTTGGCGGAAGTCCAGGAAGATCATCAGGGAACACCTAAGGAAATTCACGAACCACAAGAACGTCTTTTACTTCTATCTTCCTTTTCTTTTCCTTCTCCGCTACTACAATGTTAGCCAAGAAAGCTCTGTATTCCTTGCGGAGATACTTGCTAGCTTGGATGCATGACATCAGTTTGAGACCTTTTGAAGTAGTTTCGCCATAAACACATAATAGATCACCATTCGCGAGCGAGAATCGAATCATCTTGTCGAAGCATACAACTTCAGCATGGTTTTCGCGAAGAAAGTCCATGCCTACTATGACGTCAAAACTTCTGAGTTGCATCAGAATAAGGTCGATCGGGAAGATGTGATTGTTGAGCTCAAGAGTACAATCACGAAGAACAGAATTAACGGCGACGATTCTTCCAGTGGCGACTTCAACATCAAATGTCGAGGAGAGATAAGAGCGCTTACGACTAAGGAGCTTCTCGAATTCAAACAACACAAAGCAATTATCGGCTCTAGTATCAAACAAACATGATGCATAAATACCATTCACAAGGAACGTACCATTGACCACGTTGTTGTCGGTCTGGGCTTGACGCACGTTGATGTTGAAAGTTCTGGTGTGTTGTTGTTGGTGTTGCTGCTGCTGGTGTTGCTGGGGCTCCTGCTTCACGACCCTGTTGGGGCACATGTTCGCAAAGTGGTTGGGGTCACCACATGCGAAGCAAACTCGGGCGTTGACTGCGGGTGCCTGAGCTGCTTGTTGGCCTTGCGGAGCCGGGAGCAGAGCTTGATGAGCAGTGGCTTGAGCTGGGGTGTTACGGGGACCAGTACGGCAGTTGACAGTGAAGTGGCCGTACATGTTGCAGTGAGCGCAGAAACGACAGGCAAGACCTACCGGATGATGATATGAGCATGTTGGGCAAACCGGGTGGGGGCCTATGTATGCACGCTTTGCTGGTGGTGCATAAGTAGTTGGAACTAGACGGTGATGGGACTGCTGTTGGGCCGGTACGGCCTGGAGAGGAGCAGCAATGGTAGTGACTGCGCAGTTCTTGTTGCTGGAGCTGCTGTTGTTGTTCTTCTTCTTTTGGCGTGAGGACTTTGACGGTTGAGCAGCGGTGGTTTCGGCAGTTGGAGCGACGGTGGTAGCTTGATGCAGGTGCTTCGAAGTTTTATCCCAGACACCAGCCTTGGCCCGCTTGTCGTTGATTTCAGCGGCCAGCAAGTAGGTTTCTTCGATCGTCTTAGTCTTAGCCGCTTGCACGAAATCTGCAACACAGTCAGGCAGGGTTCGGATATATTTCTTGATTGCCATGTCAGAAGTCTTCACTTGATCAGGGCAGATGATACTGAGCAGCTTGAATCGAGCAGTTAGAGCAACGTTTTCGCCATCCTTTTGCTTTATGTGCCAGATTCATCCTCTAACTTCTGGCGTTCATGAGGAGGGCAGAATTCTTCTAGCATGACCTCCATGAGTTTGTCCCACGACAGACCGTAGGCTGCATCATTCCCTCGTTTGTTTCTCTCGGCCGTCCACCAGTCGAGTGCGCGGGACCGGAAGACGCCAGTAGCGTTGCAACCGCTCTGTCGTAGAGTTACCTCAATGGAATCAAACCATTGGAACAATGTTGTAGGGCCTTCCTCGCCAGTGAATTCCTTCGGCCCACAAGCCTTGAACTGCTTGAAACTGAAGGCAGCTTTGGGAGTAGCTTTAAGAGCTTCGATTCTTGACTCCTCAGATGATTTGTTGATGTTCTCATAGACGTCGCTCACAGCTTTTGCTACTTTTTTAGCGATGATAGCAGCAAGACGTCTGTCTCTCTTTTCTTGGCGAGAAAGTGGGTGACGGGATCCTGATGACGGTCCAGTTGACATTGTCTGCAACAGACATCGTCATAGGTCTCAGACACATCATAATCGGATCTCACCTCACACGTCTAATACTTACTAGAGCTTAGGTACACAGGCGCATAATCACATAAACACATAGGCACGAAATCACAGATTCACATAAACACAGTAACACATAAGCACGTAGGGCACAGAAGCACAGAAACACGTACGCAGGTAATCATAGAGGCAGTCAGAATACAGAAACCTATCATTCAAAGTCTGCGAGCGTTCGAATATAGCGGTCGCGTTTAGCGTAGCGATTATTTATAGTATAAACATATAGTATAGCGAGCATCATAGCGTACAGTGTTTCCTTATGGTAGTAACGATTTGTTAACATTTTGAGATAGAAGAGCAATGCGGGTTGTGTGTGTCGATCGTAGTGAGAGCAAAAATTGAATAAGTTTCCAAAATTTAAACATATAACCAGGTAAGTACACGTATAAACACATAAAAACGACAAATCATTAGAGTCAGCAGTTGCGGGCTCAGAATCGAAACACATAAAAATCGAGAAATAGATCGTCTGCGGCTATTAGACATTGACTATCCGAAGCGATTCGACTATTATCAATGACTTGTCGTACACATTCTGACTTTCGGGATTGGGCCTCTGCCTCGATTCTTGGGCATCCGACGCATATCCCTCTAGTCACACCGTGAGTTCAGGTCGTTGGAGTCCGTCGAGGCTTTGGTGAGAGTTTTGTAAAACCAAATAAAAGTCGGAACAAGCCGTCAAGGTTAGGGTTTCACCCCTGGGTTAACAACTTCATTCCTATTTTTAATAAAATAGAGGAGATTATTCATCAAAATATGGATTTCACTCTTGATTTAGTATAATTCTCCCCGTTGGTAAGAAAAATGCGGGTTGATCAAGCAAATTTTAATCAAGAGTTTGCGGTTTTCATACCTAATCTCGACTTAATCGCTTGTCTTTATTTGAAAGTTCGAGTGCAGTGATAGTGTAGTATAGGCAAGAATGGCGAAGAATAGCGGTAAACTCATACATAATCCCTACTGGTCAAGCACGAGTCGGTCTATTGGGTCCTAACTATAGAATAGGTCTCTAAGACATCGACCCGGACTAGGTCGAGTCTTGCCTAATTCCCTATAGTTATGGCTCTGATACCAATCTGTCACACCCCAACCGATGGCGGAATCATTGGGGCATGGCACTGAGCGAAACAGATTGTCCAGAAGTTTCCATAACAATTATCATTACCAATCAATTTAAAATAACATGTCCCATACCATGTCTCAAAAGGTAAACAAATTATTACAGATAAAATCTAGGCAAATAGTTTTATTCCGACAACTCAGATTTTTAAGTAGCCCAATTGTTTATCAGCTTCTAGAGACTCTTGATTACATTTGTACAGACAACTATTTGTTGGCCTCTAGAAACTTATTATAGCCTCGCTTTCCTAGCAGATAAGCGTCCTAATTACCTGTCACATACGTTAAAATAAAAGTCAATACACATAGTGTAAAGGCGAGTATACAAGTTTGATAATAGCATATAGAGTTCGAAATAGTTTACGCATAACTAGCACGTACACAGAGGAAAACGAAGCATGTTAATTATTGACATGGATCTATCGATACCAATGACTGCAGGTAGGCTGCCCAAGGCAGTTCGTAATACATGATCACCACCGTAATCTATGCAAATAATTGTCCTTAACAACCCCCGTGTGAACGGGTGCTGAGTCCAAACTATAGTACTATTGTTGCTAAGGCAGGTAGACATCATTCCATGTGTAAACATAACAAACAAGCATTCATTAAGTCACGTAATACATGCGGTAACGGTTAGCGTTAAAAGTATTACGTAGTGTGTTTGATGTGATTTCGTATAAGTAATGTATGTATCACCCAAAAGTGCTTAAAGCAAAAAGGGATCGAGTATACTCACAGCGGTTGGATGGATTGAAGGGAGCGCTTGAGAGTAAAGTTAGCCTGAATAGTTCGATATCATAGCGGTAAGTGGCACGTAAAACGAGAATAAGTGTTTGTGGGTCGGACAGTTGGTCGATCGGATGGCAGTCCGATCGATCAGCTGATCGTGCGAGTGACTATCCATTCAGACGGTTATCTGGTCGGACGGTAGTCCGATCGGATGAATATTCGAGTGGATTGTTTCTTTCTATGGGAAGGATGTGTTTGTGTATGATGGTTTGACTTTTGAAGTTTTTGTTGTAGCATTTGAAATCATTGAAGTATCTTTACCCTTCAGGTCGGTCGATCGAACGGTTGTCCGATCGGACAGCAATCCGATAGGTTGACACTTCAGTGAGAACAAGTTCACAGCAGGTTGTCACTCGATCGGACAGCAGTCCGGTCGGGTGGCATCACTAGTGCATTGAACATGTTGAAAATCGATCAAGTGTTAAAGTCAAGTATCACATGATCCGAAGAGTAATCCGGTCATATGGTAGTCCGATCGGATAGCAATTCGTTCAATACTTAACTTTAAATAAGGTTGATTAAGTGTGGGACCTAAAGTGTCGGTCATTCGGACGGCCAGTCGCTCGGATGGTTGTCCGGTCGGATAGTAGTCCGGTCGGATAGCACTCCGTGCTGGTCATTCCGTTCGTCTTTCACTTGGTCATTTTGACTGTTTGTAGTTTTATCGAGACACTTTGACAACGTGTCAACCAACCGAACCCCGTCTCGACCCTAGTAACCTAACCGAACAGGAATCACCCAACGTTCAACCAGTTAACCGGTTCAAGTCGGTCATCCTTGATAACCCGAAATCGGTGGTGTCATGGATAGAATCTGGCTCTTGAGCCAACACATCACTAAGAACGAGTGGAGGTTAGAATGGGATCCGATTCTATTGGTTTGAGTGCGTTGAGTGTAAAAGAGTTGAAAGAAAGTTAGAAACCATCTTTCAATCCTTTTCACCGTGAATATGTTTAGATCTACGAAAGATCTTTGTTTATTTATGTGGAAATCGGTTAGATTCAAGTTGTTCTTGAAGGATTGAGGCCAAAACATGAAGTTCTTCAAGAAGACATGATGACATCATCCTAGAACCCTTGAATCTTGGTGATTTCACGGTTAAAAGTGAAGATTTAAAAGATAGAAAGGTGTAGGAGTGCGTGTAGATCAAGAAAGTACAAGATTTAGGGAGAGATCTTTCCGTGTTTGAGAGAAATCGAAGAAAAGGTGAAGAACACGAGCTGCTCGGACAGAGGATTTCCAAAAGTAGAAAGTATGAAAGTGACATGGGTATTTATAGGATTCCAAAAGAGGAAAGGGTGGGTCGGTCGGATGACACCACACCCGGATGACAGGTCGGTCGGATGGCACACCGACCGGATGGCAGCCCGGTCGGATGGCAATCCGGCCGGCTGGCATCTGGTTCAAGTGCGCGATGCGACGATTTTTGATATTCCGATTTCGATTGCGAGCGATGTTAATGCAATAGAGTTTCCTATTCAAATTACTTTTAATCCCAACTACTCATATCTCGCACCACCTCTTTTCCACCAATTATCATACTATATTAACATACAATCATCCTTATTTCGTATTCGGTTTGCGCTTGCGATTGAGTTCGATTGCGTTTCGATTGATTTCCACACATAACATAAATAAACATGCACAAGTAACACATAAGGCACACACACACATATAATAGTCACCAAAATGCGTAGTTCGAGTTGCGAGCGCGATGTCGATTAGATTTGATTGATTAGCGTTTAATTGACTTTATCGTATTGTTGCTTCCTATTGTTCACAGTCGTGAAACGATTCGTATCGATAAACATACTTCGATTTATTGCGATTATAATCAATTACTCCACATAATACAACTAACGTAAAACTCAAAATAGACTATCTATGGTCAAAGAAGTCAAAACAGGATTTGAGCATGGAGGGACAGATTGCAATTAGCAATCTTTTCTTCCCTTGACTTCAATCTTGACTTTGACTTTCGAAACACTGGGGTGTTACACTCATGGTTAAAATATACTTGTAAATATTTGTTTGAAAATATTTTTCTAAGTGTTTATATTTTTAGAAAATTTTGCCATAGTTCCCCTAAAAATGGAGGTGTCCATGCTTTCAAAGCATATCACTTTCTTTTTAAAATCATCCCAAACAATCAACAATTCAATCCTAAACAACTTACACTTACCAATTTGCCAAAATCATGTAACTTATATAACAACATGAACTTGAATTTTTTTATAAAAACTTGTAGTAACTTGGTAGTGTGTTTAGTAGGTTTAGTTACCCTTTAAAATGTATTTACTTCTTTAAAAACTTCATTCTTAAAGAAGTTGGGTGTTTACAACTTCCAAACACATTTTCTAAAAATGCTTCTTTATGTAATCTTTTTATTACACAAGTGTTTCTACACTTGTTTAACCATTAAAAATAACTTTGGTTTATGTAGGAACCAAGTTTTATATAAATCTTGTTACTTCACTTAGTTTCTTGAGAACACTATCTTGGAATCATCTTCTTATAAGACTTGTATTGTGTTTAAATCATCATCACATATGAAAACAAATTTTATTATTTAAGTTCATGTATTCATAAAGTATGATCATCTTGGTCTTTTATAAGATCATCACCTTAACATACTAGATCATGTGTTTAATCACAATCTAGCAGGTTCCATATGATGTCTAACATCATAAACACAAATAATCAATCATCAAGGAGCAAAACAACACTAAACAATATGTATTCTTATGGTTTTGAGCTTTATGTTAGAGATTAACATCTTGTTCATTAGTGTTCTCCATGATTAACATCATACATAATCTTTTAACCAACTAAATGAGATGTAAAATGGTGTGTAGAAGATCTTACTACTAGCTCAAGGCTAGGAATGAACTCTTGAAGATGAAGATGATATATGTGATGGATAATAGCAAATGGAAGAGGTCCTTGAAGATCCAGAAGCTCCAAACTCCTTAACTTAGCTTCTAACACCCTTGTATGATTATGGAATGTATGGAAGATGAGGTGAAGGTGGTGGTGGGTGTGGCCTTGTTCTCGGCCGAGAGTGGGCAAGAGAGGGGGAGGGAGTGGTGTGAAGTTGTGTGTGAAAGATAATGAAGTCTTGATCCACCATTTACTTCTTATAACTATCTTTAGGGATTAACCGATGGATCATATGTTTCATAAGTACATGGAAAATCTACTAAGCAATCTTCATAAGATCAAGCAAGATCAAATAAAATCTCCCAAATAGGCCATGTGGGCCGTGAGATAGGTAGGGGGGTCTAGTATAGGTTTAAACCATTAAGTTACAACCTAGTTTAAATTTCAAGTATTAGTTACTTAAATTAGTTAGTAGATATTTTAGTAGGTGTTATGATGTTTGGGGATCATAACTAGCTCAGTAATGTTAAAACAATGCTTCTAGTGTAATTTTGGTGTTTCGGGTAGTGTCCGGTTGTTCGGTCGTATACTGGTTCGTTAAAGTGCTAAACTATACCGTTTAGTGTTCTTTATGTACCCTTTTGTGACACTTTTAATTCCTGACACTTAGGAAAGCATTCAGGACCATTTAGTCATATTTTTGCATGATACTAGCTTATTTAAAAGCTGATTTTTGCTGATTTATGCTGAATTCAGCATTTTGAGTGAGTTTTAGGCACTTTCCGGCACTCAAACTATCACCTAGAAAAGCAGTTTTGTGGTCCTTACTTCCCTACACTCTATACTAGTGTAGTACTTAGTTTCTGGCTCATACTGTGTCAAAACAACGTCTGTCTATGTACTGAACTCCGTCAACATTTTCCCGGTTTGTCTGTTAACTGTGCTAACTATGCTTTGTGCATCATTTATGTCAATATGTTTGCATGCAGTCAATGATGTGTCATTTGCAATATGTGATGCACATGTAAGTACAATGCAGTAATCAGAAAGCAATTCAAGTCATAAATTGTAAATCAGCACAGTCATTAAGCACTAATCATCATTTAATAATTGTACGGATGCATGCAAATTTGACAGTTGTCACATTCTCCCCCTGTTAAGAAAATTTCGTCCTCGAAATTTGTACTACCTTAACTGTCACACCCCAACCGATGGCGGAAACATCGAGATGAGACGTACAAACTGTTCAAAGACATCATAACACTAGTTGTGACAATAATTAAAGTTTATTTCATTGATATTCATAAGTTTCATACAATACATGGAAATGAAATAGTACATAACATAGATTGTAAATTTAAATAGTTGATGGGTTTCTAAGCCATCCTAGCCTTTTCTTGTTTTCTTGAATCCTCAGCCTGCAGTATGCATTTAAAATACAATCAACAAATAATTGCTGGCGAGTATACAGGTTTGAATATAGCATAATAGAGTTAAATAGTTTATCAAATCTAATCCATGTGAACAACTGATATTCAATTAACTGTCATACTCGTAACGATGAAATCCACATGTCCAAACCATAGTTACGCAATTAACATAGCCTAACCCTCGAAAGGGTGGTAATAGAGTTAATAGAGTTAATAGATTAAACCTAACAATACCCGTATATACGGGAGGGGCGTTACAACCTACAGCTCTAAAATTGGCGGATGTTACAGTCTCCCCTACTTTAGGAGATTTCGTCCTCGAAATCTAAGATTAACGTATTTCATAAAAATTTAGAACAATCCACATGCCATACTTAGTTAACAAGATTAACGTATCCCTGGCATGTGAATACACAGGTCAACCCATCGAGTATGTTAAGGTGTGGCTTCTTACGAAGTTAATGACAAGTTTATCACATAAAGTTTAACCCAGGTAACACGAATCCAGTATATCGTATTAGCATGCACGTGAAATAAATTCTAAAATTTTTGAAAAGGAACGTTCAATCATAAAATTTCATTGAGAACGAATAAAAGTTGGTAACTACCTCCGAGGTAAGAGAATCACCTCTAGCTCGTTGGTGAAGTTAGAAAGTGAGTGGAGCTAATCATCAAGGTTTGGGAATCACCCCTATCTTGATGATAAGTTTCCATTTTTTTTTTTTTTGGGAATATGAGTATTAACAAGCATCAAGATGTATCAAAGTATTCATATATAATGTATTATTTTGTGCATTGCATAAGAAAATGTTCATGTTTAAATGGATAGATTGTGCAATGAAAGTGTTTATCATTGTGTTTTTGATAAGGAAATGCATACTACACCCAAACGTGTAAAAAGAAAATGGGTCAAGTATACTCACCTTAGGTTGCGTTGCGTATATTGGAAAAAGATAATAGAATCAGGGATTTTCCCAGAAGATCGTGCACAAGAGGATTACCCTATTAATTTGAGGATTTGATTAATTATTTGGGAATTTATAGAATAATTTAGATAATAAGACATAAATAATACAAAATTCCTAAAGTGTTGGAACAATAAAATAAATAGGAATTTAAATAGATAATTAATTATTTTAACAATCTAAAATAATTACCACAACATTAGTTAATAATCTTATAAACAAATAACTTATTTATAAAGTTTCTAGTTTATAAAACAAATAAGTAAATCTGAAAATAAAATAAATAAAATTTCTAGATTTTTATTAAATAAACAATAATTCTGATTTAAAGAATATAAATCCTGAAATTAATAAATATGATCAAATAATAATTAAATAGTAATTCAGAATTAATAAAATAAATATTTTGTTTATTATATAAAGATAAAAATAACAAATCTGATTTTAAATAAATTCTGAAATTATAAATCTGATTATATAGATAATATTTCTGATTAATAAAAATCCTGAAAATAAATAAATAATTCTGTTTATTTATAGTTCTGCTTTAATTAAAATAATAAATCTGATTATTAATATATAAATAATAATTTTAGTAATAATTCTGGAAATTCTTAAATAAATCAGATTATATATAAAATAATAATAAATCTGATTTTAATAAAATTAATAATTCTGTTAATTAATAAATCTGAAAATAATAACAATAGATTTTGGTTTTATAAAAATAATTTCTGATTTTAAATAAATTCTGCTTATTTAATAATAAATAAATAAACCTGATTAATTATAAAAATCCTGGAAATAATTCACTAAATAAATCTGATTTTTAAATAAATTCTGATTATAATAGGTAATCTGAATATAATATAATAATACTAGTAATAATAATAATTAATAATTATGAATACTAATAATAATAATAATAATAATGTTAATAATAATAATAATAATAATAATAATAATAATAATAATAATAATAATAGTAGTAATATAAACGAACTGTAATAATACAAATAATAAAAGGAAAAGAAAACGGAATCGGAACGTGAATTCGTACCGGACACGGTCACCGGCTGCAATGGCGGTGGTCGGCGGTGAAGTTGGTGGCTCCGGCGAAGGTGGGTGGCAGACACTGGCTTCAGCGACGTGAACTAGATTCCGGCGACGAGGTGACTTCGGTTCGTATCGGTGTTTTGGATTCGGTCGGGTGTAAAGGGACGAACCATGAAGGTTCGATCAAGTATATATAGGTGATGGGGGTGTTGGTTACAAGAACTGAAAGGTCGGTTCCGGTTAGATGATCAGAAGTCGGTTTAATAAACGAAGAAGACGAAGCAGCTTGTTGGCGGTTATGTTGTTTGATTCAAATTCACGCATTAAATACGTGATAAATACAGTGCAGGTCCAACCATAACACATAAATGATGCAGCCCAGTTGGTTATGGTTGTTGTTTGTGACTGATGGACGCGGGTTCGAATCCCGGGTCGCGCATTACATTGGGATTTAATCCCTTTTTTTTTATATCAGTTATGGTTAGCCACTAACTGAGTTTTCCAACTCAGTTAGTGCTGCCCTTTAGTAAAAGCTAACCAGGTTAGGTTATTTAACCGGTTTTCACCAACGGGGTTAGATTCGCTAACGGAAATGCTAAAAAAAATCAATAAAAATTTAGAAAATAATTATTTATTTAATTTAAATTGTTATATTAATAAAATAATATAAAAATCATATTTAACCCAACTTCAATATTTTTACCGAATTAGCGTATAAATTTCCAATTTTTGTACGGTTTAGGGTAATCTCTTGGCAACGATGAATTAAAGAGTCGAACTTAAGATGGAATTCCTCTGTTTTTACGTGTTTAACATAGTTTCAACGTGTTTAACATAGTTTCAACGTGTTTAACATAGTTTCAACGTGTTTAACATAGTTTCAACGTGTTACATAGTTTCATAGTTTCAATGATTCATAGTATTCAAACACAAAATATGGATAAAATCATGCAATTTCATTATGATTTCAAGTCTCGAGTACAATTTTGGAATTTGAATCAAGCACAACAAAGGTACAACTTACAAAAGTAGAAAGTACAAGTAGACTTTCCAAAAATGGAAAGTTTGAAAATACGAAATGTTACAGTCTCCCCTACTTTAGGAGATTTCGTCCTCGAAATCTAAGAGGAAGACTGTTGAAAAGATGGCATCCAAGGATTCCACAGAGAGAATAGATGAAACTTGATTGTGAATGGGAGTCATATCAAAGTCATGGAATAATAGAGAATAGTGGGAGTATGGGAGTGAACGATTGACTCTAAGTGGATGCAAGTATAAGAATGGCATGAGTATTGGATATACAAAAGTTGCGTAGTAAGAATGGAGTTTCGTCTTGGATAATCGGACATAATGCGTTTGTAAGTTGTTTAAAGTTTGCATTAGGTCCAAAAAGGTGTGCAAAACACTGAATTTCTCATGGCACGTTTCACGAAAGTTTGGTAACGTGGTGAAAACACTTATATATAGGATGTACCAGCGGTGTATCCACCATGTTTTGACCATGTTACGTCCGTTTCGTTATTCGCGTCATGTTACGTTCCATGTCTTACCATACACAGTAGTACACTCTATGGTTCTCATGCGCTTATTACTATAATCCCGTGTGCACCCGCGATTATACCAATCGTCGCATGATCCGCATAGCTTGTACTAATTTGCGTATGAATCAAGGTATACATAAATTTTGAAAATAAGATTGTGTGCGTATAAAAATGTAACATGTAAGCATGTTCGCGTTCCAAATAGTATAAGACTAACGTAAACGAATCCTTCGGGTTTCGCCCGTGTACATGTGCGAATGTATAAATTTTGAGTAAAAAGCATGAGCATAGTATAAGTTTAAATTTGAACACGCACGTGAGCATAAACATAAAACGCATGCCAGGAGTGTGAGCAAAAGTATAAGCATAACGTGTATTAAAATGAGCATAAATGTGAGCACAATTTGAGCACAAACGAATGACGTGAGTATGGACAAAATTCGTATAAATGAGAGTACAACAAAAGTACGTGTATAACATAAATCGTATAAATGAGAGTATGAACACAAGTATGAGTGTGAATACGAGTATAAATATGAGTATAAACATAAGATGCATAGGTATGGTTGTAAATGTGAAAATTAAGTGTAAAACATGAATGTTTAAGTACGAATGGAATGTATGAGTATATATATATATATATATATATGAGTGTAAACGTGATCGTATAAGTACAAGTACAAGTATGTTGTTGCGACTATGAGTATAAATATGAGTACAAGTGTAAGCATACGAACGTATTGTGGGGAGTACGTGTGTAAATATGAGTCAAAGTATAGACACGAAACGTGTCGTGGTAGTTATGAGTATATAAATACGAGGATCATAACAGACGTGAGAATGTGTCTGAATATAAATACAAGTATAAACATAGCGGTATAAGCGTATACGCAAATTGCATACGTATGAATGTGTATATGATTATAAGTAAAACGAAGGTGTATGAATATGAATTTAAGTATCACGTAAATGTATAATTGTGAGTGTGTGTATAAACGTAAAACGTATGAGTTTTGAATCGTGAGTATAACATAAATGCGTAAGTGTGAACATAAGTGGAAGCATAAAATGTATAAGTATGGACGTAGGGATTAATGATTTTGTTTATAATTTAAAATACATGAGTTTATGCGCATAAAAGGTTTAAAGTTTTGAATATGAAAGGAAAAAGAGAACGAGTGACACGCGTGAGATTGTTGTGAGATATTGACTAAAACGTGTAAAATGATATACATATATAGTTGTCTGTGCAAAACGTGAAGTTAAATTAGATTGAGTTGTCAGGAATGTAGAATCTAGTTTGTGAATTGTAAAGAGAATATAAAGGAAAACATCTTTTGATTATGCGAAAGGATACTTTGTAAAAGAATGGAAGTGCTATTATGGTTTAAAAAAAAAAAAAAAAAAAAAAAAAAAAATATTCATAGCTGAAAATTTGTCGTCCTTATAAAGTTTCCTTGCCCACGTGTTTTGAATTTAATTAACGTATCAAGCGAGGTTTTGAAAAGTTCTTCGAATTAAAAAGTTTGCATCGTTTTAAGAAGTTTTTTTTTTGTATTACTAACTTCGAAGTTTACAGATTCTAGTGAAAAGGTTTAACCTTAGGAAAAGGAATTTTGGTATATGAACCTGGTGATCGTGAAAGGTGTCCTTAATAAAATGTTTTTGTTGATCTTGAAAAGAGTTTTGATAACTGATCGGATAATATTTGTAATATTTTGTATGAAAAGTTGGTTTGATTCTCAATTGGAAATTTAGAATTCTTTAGTATAGTGATGCGAGATGAGTGCGTTTTAGTAATTACGTGGAATACGAAATTTTGTGGGCAATAGATTTATTAAACTGATTAGGGTGACAGTAGTATTTTGTGAAATTTTTGAAATCGAGGAATACGCGTTTTTGGTAACATTGAAAATTTTTGTGTATGCGAGCGATGTGAAAATAGATTATAGAATAGGAGATACGTCTAAATAAATGAAGCATTTTGAAATACATGATAAATGATTTAGGTATAAACATGATCGTGTTTACGCAATATAATCTATTAAAGAAAGTATTGGTAACGATCACCTAGGTAAGGGAATCACCCCAAATCCGTTGGTGAGGTCGTTGTAAGATGAGAAAAGAAGCGAAGTTAATCGTCAAGGTAAGGAAATCACTCCTATCTCGATGATATGTCTTCACTCGTTGTTACGAAAGTGTAATTAAAATTAAGTGAAATTATGCATGCTAATGATGTATAATCGTATGATGTATGCGCAAAAGTGAAATCCTAAAAATGGTTCAAAATTGACAAGGAAGAGTTTCATCATAAAAGATCAAAGATAATAAAGTGTACATCTGATAAAAAGGAACTTGGATTTTCTGGGAGAGTGAGAGTACTGACGAGATGATGACATCTAGAAATTCAAAACAAGAAATGGATGAGACTTTTAATCATAATGTTTTTGTTTAGGAAAATTGACTTCATGTATGCATCACATAGCACATAGTTTCTCACATGGATCACCAAATAGTTTCACATAGTTTAACATAGTATTACACATAGAATGATGTTTCACATAGAATAATGAAAGCAATATAAATTTAGTTTGTTCACGAAAGAGAGTAGTTATTAATTGTTTTGGATTGCGATAATAACGTGCTTCGTGTTCCCAAATTTGAATTGAAGATAACGCTCAAATATAAATCACATGATAATTGAGATAGCATAAAAAGAGATTTTATCAATAAATATGGAGTGTCACGGAACGTAACATAGACTATTCCAAAGTGAATCGAAGTCCTTTTCGAATTAAGGAAACGTGCTTTGGCCTAATAGACAAACATTCTCATCGAGGAGCGACTAACGATGTTTGTCCTTCCAGTTACTACACGTCCTTAATCGATTGGGTAAATCGAAACTTTGGCGAGATCGAAAATCAAGGAATGGGACTAGTTAACAAGATGCGAGTTTCACCTCTAACTTGATAACATCGTACCCTAACGTGGTTAGTACCCATCCAAAGATGAGGGTCCACTAGATTAGGAAATGGAAAACTCCCATCAAGATTTGGATATCACTCCTAACTTGAGGGTAGATTTCGTGCAAAATCAAAGTATAGCTGAGTGAAAATCATCACCAAGTGTGGGAATCACCCCTATCTTGATGAATCATTTCGATTGTGTTATAAGAGTGTCTTCAAAGCTTCCAAGTGTGTATTGTGTTAGCCTTAGGAAAGGCTTGTATATTAGAAGTCCAAAAGAATAGAGAGAAGCAAGGAAGAAAGCAAAGGATAATGTCTTTAACAGCAAGTAAATGAGAAAGCTCTTAAACTATAGACTAGGTAAAGCAAGGCAATCCTAATTCCCTATAGTTATGGCTCTGATACCAATCTGGTATCAGAGTACTCCTACTATAGACTAGGGAAAAGTATAGGAATTCTACCTAATTCCCTATAGTTATGGCTCTGATACCAATCTGTCACACCCCAACCGATGGCGGAAACATCGAGATGAGACGTACAAACTGTTCAAAGACATCATAACACTAGTTGTGACAATAATTAAAGTTTATTTCATTGATATTCATAAGTTTCATACAATACATGGAAATGAAATAGTACATAACATAGATTGTAAATTTAAATAGTTGATGGGTTTCTAAGCCATCCTAGCCTTTTCTTGTTTTCTTGAATCCTCAGCCTGCAGTATGCATTTAAAATACAATCAACAAATAATTGCTGGCGAGTATACAGGTTTGAATATAGCATAATAGAGTTAAATAGTTTATCAAATCTAATCCATGTGAACAACTGATATTCAATTAACTGTCATACTCGTAACGATGAAATCCACATGTCCAAACCATAGTTACGCAATTAACATAGCCTAACCCTCGAAAGGGTGGTAATAGAGTTAATAGAGTTAATAGATTAAACCTAACAATACCCGTATATACGGGAGGGGCGTTACAACCTACAGCTCTAAAATTGGCGGATGTTACATTAACTCCTTAGGGTTACATTATGCGTGTATGTATATGAATAATACTGAGGTAGA
The DNA here is from genome assembly GCF_002127325.2 of Helianthus annuus. Lineage (NCBI taxonomy): Eukaryota > Viridiplantae > Streptophyta > Magnoliopsida > Asterales > Asteraceae > Helianthus > Helianthus annuus. Next base: position 125,136,365 of record NC_035437.2, read on the forward strand.
TAACCACAAAACCGAATCAAATCTTATTCATATCAGGTGAGTCTAGGGATATATTTCAATAGGAACCCAGTGGTTAAAAGGTATGTGTTCTAGCATTTGATGTCAAAGGACACGAGATGTATAGATGTATAATCTAGTGTAACTCAGTTAGTAGGGGTGTAACAAAGGAGTTTTTGTCACACCCCCAAAATCCACCCGCGGAATACCACCGCTTGGGAGCGCGACTGACCAGGATCAAGCCATCAATCATATCAAACATAGCATTTAATAATAATAAAAGTAATTAACGTAAGTCACCATGACATGATTGATGTTTCAAAACCAAATACTGTTTTAAGTAGCGGAAGCATAGTAAAGTAAATTCAAAACGAGTTATGAGTTCGACATCATTAACGATCCATCTGCCCACAACGACCTGCTCCTTCCCTGTGCAAGCTCCCAAGTATACCTAAGGTCCTGCAAGGCATGCAGCAAATAATCAACAAACTAGTTGAGCGAGTTCACAGAAAGTAAGTTCATAACATGCATAAGTGTAGCTAGTGGGGGCTTCCCATACTAGTGTGTACTAAAGGTGGGGGCTTCCCATGTTCATCCGGGTTAATGAGGGCTTCTCATTAACGGTACTTACTAGACTAACTTCCGACCATGTGTTCTTCTTTACCGAGAACAGGAAAACGTACAGGGTCACGTAGGCTTTACGTGACGTGCCCTTCCCCGAGGACAGTGGTACGCGTGGGGGCTACGTAGGCTTTACGCAGCGTGGCCTTCCGACCTGGAAGCCAGTGAATGGTATTGGGTTACGTAGGCTTTACGTAACGTGTCCTTCCCGACCCGGGAGACATATGGCAAGTATACTGGGTTACGTAGGCTTTACGTAACGTGTCCTGACTAACCTGAGGACGATGGTCTATAGTCTGGTATATGCGTAAGTACGAGTAACTCATTTTACAGTAACAAATCCAACCCAATTCCCAACCCGGGAATCCCATGCCTTGGCTGTGTGAACTCACCTTGGTTTGCTCGGCAGATACACAAGGAATATAAGTAGCAAGTAAATGGTCACTCACGTCCTATCATGGTTATTATACGAGTCAGGTTCGTATATAGTACGTATATAGCAATCACGTATAGTCATGGCAAACATGTACGCACGTAAGCAGATAAGACATAGCATGTGAGGATCCAATTGTCTAAGTCCAACAATGCCCGGTCCATAAGCAGCCCAATAATATAACAATCCAGATTCCCAATCGGCCCAAGTAGCAAACACATACAAGTCCATTAGTAAAACAGTCCACAATTCAAATCGTTGGGCTCAATAGATTGGGCCCGTGACAGTGAAGGCCCAACAGTGTGCGTGTAAAGGGTGGTCTCGAGTCGCAACGGAGATCTCGAGTCGCAACCGGAGATTACGAGTCGCAACAGCTGGTTGCGAGTCGCAATGGAGATCTCGGTTCATCATGGTCTGGTTACGAGTCGCAACGGGACTCGCAACCGTGGTTTCGGCTGGTGCTGTTTGTGGTCTCGAGTCGAGACGGGGGTTTCGACTCGCAATCTGAGTCGCAACCGGCTGTGTAACTGATTTCCATAATTCTAGTCAATTAAACTCCGTGATTTCAGCAAACATATTCAACAGTTTCGGAAACAGATCAAACACCGAAAATAGCAGTTTCATAGCAATCTTCAAACATGTTCATATGCTTAAACAAAACAGCCTAGATAACAATCAATCGGATCATCAAACAGCCTAAACCGAATCATGCAGAAACGTTTTGATTAATCAATTTCATGACAGCCTATAACCATGCACCTAACCGGTTCGAATCAAACAATAAGTCGAGCATAAAACGTAACCGTACATGTTATCCGATTAACAAACATCACTATTATAAGTACCCGCATCCAACATCAACAACCAATCAATATTACAAGCATACACCTTAGTTACATCACCTAACAGAATGATAGCAATCACATAATATCACAAATAATCCAAAAACATAACATCATCACTAACCGGATGAAGGTAGAGGATCGATTCGTTTCACAAGCTTCAAAGTGTGTGTGTGTGTGCCGTCGGGTTCCAAGCAAGCCGAGAGAGAGCAAAGCTTCTAGGGTTTGTGTGTGTGTGTTTGTGATTTGCAAAAGTGGTGAAACAAGCCCCTTGTTCCGGTTTTGTGTTGCGAATGGGGAGTGGGCCGAGCCCACTCGGTTGTCTAATGGACCCGAGAACAAGGAGTGGCCCCAAGGGCTTTGTGTGGCCGGTTCACATACATACGACATACATACACACATAATGCATATAACATAACATATATCATGAAATCAATTAATCATTCGGGTTTATAAAATCACATATCGTGCACAAACGTTACATCAAGCAAGCCTAAAGTTCGAGTTGTCACATTATCCCCAACTAATTGGAAATTTCGTCCCGAAATTTGGTATGCACTCACTGAGGAAGCTAGGTAAACTGTACTGTTCACTGGTTTTCCTGGGGTGTCACATCCTCCCCCCGTTGATCTGGAATTTCGTCCCGAAATTCCGAAGTAGTAGCTTCAGCCTCAGTAGTGGTTGCCTTGTTCCCGAATAACTGGGGGTACTTTTCTGTCATCCTGTCTTCGCGTTCCCAGGTGTACTCTGGGCCACGTTTGGAGTTCCAACGAACTCGGACAAGAGGGATTCTCTTGTGTTTGAGGACCTTCACATCCCGGTCCGTGATTTCTACTGGTTCCTCGACGAACTGCAACCGCTCGTCGATAGTGAGTTCCTTGTAAGGAATGATGAGGTTTTCATCAGATAGGCACTTCTTTAAGTTCGATACATGAAAGACATTGTGAACTGCCCCGAGTTCAGCTGGTAGGTTCAACTTGTAGGCTACCTTGCCAATCTTTTCTATAATTTCGAATGGTCCGACGTACCGCGGATTCAGTTTACCCCGTTTGCCAAAACGAACCACACCCTTCCAGGGTGAGACTTTCAATAAAACCCGGTCCCCGACCTCAAATTCCAATGGCTTTCTACGCTTATCCGCGTAGGCTTTCTGACGGTCGCGTGCTGCCGCCATGCGTTGTCGTATCTGTGCAATCTTTTCTGTGGCGTCCACAACAATCTCTGGACCCGTAATCTGACTATCTCCCACCTCTGCCCAACAGAGAGGTGACCGGCATTTACGCCCGTACAATGCCTCGAATGGAGCGGCTTGAATGCTGGTATGGTAACTGTTATTGTAAGAAAACTCCACCAAAGGGAGGTGCTTTTCCCAGCCGTTGCCGAAATCGATAACGCATGCCCGAAGCATGTCTTCGAGAGTTTGGATCGTACGCTCAGACTGCCCATCCGTCTGAGGGTGGTATGCTGTGCTCATGTCTAATCGTGAGCCGAAAGATTTATGCATTGCTTGCCAAAGTTCTGACGTGAATCGTGCATCGCGATCCGAAATGATAGATGTGGGCACCCCGTGCCTCGAGACAACTTCTTTAAGATAGACGTCTGCAAGTGTGGAGAACTTGTCCGTTTCCTTAATCGGCAGGAAGTGTGCAGACTTAGTGAGTCGATCAACTATGACCCATATCGTATCGTTCCCACGCTGGGATCTAGGTAGGCCTGTAACGAAATCCATGGAAATTTCTTCCCATTTCCACTGAGGTATCTTAGGCTGCTGAAGTAGACCAGCTGGTTTCTGATATTCGACCTTGACTCTTGCACATGTCAAGCATTTTCCAACATACGTAGCAATGTGGGCCTTCATACTAGGCCACCAATAAGTAGTGCTGATGTCGTGGTACATTTTATCCGACCCTGGATGTACCGAGTAGCGAGACTTGTGAGCTTCATCCATAACAAGTTCGCGTAAACCGCCATAAAGTGGGACCCAAATCCGGCCCGTTACATAGTAGGCGCCGTCTGCCTTCTGTTCCATTTGCTGCCGTGAGCCGCGTAAGGCTTCAGCCTTGACGTTTTCGGGCTTCAGTGCTTCTATCTGAGCAGCTCGTACCTGAGCAGGAAGGCTAGACTGAATCGTAAGCTGTAGTGCTCGCACGCGCTTCGGTAAAGTGTCCTTTCGACTAAGGGCATCAGCCACCACATTGGCTTTGCCTGGATGATACTTGATAGCGCATTCATAATCGTTTAGTAATTCGACCCATCGCCGTTGACGCATGTTCAAATCCTTCTGCTTAAGGATATGCTCGAGACTCCTGTGATCGGTGTAAATCGTGCACCTGGTACCGTACAGGTAGTGTCGCCATATCTTAAGCGCGAAAACAACAGCTCCCAGCTCTAAATCGTGCGTCGTGTAGTTGCGTTCATGAATCTTGAGTTGACGAGAGGCGTAAGCGATAACCTTGTCGCGCTGCATTAACACACATCCAAGTCCCCGAATGGATGCATCACAATAAACCACGAAGTCATCTGTGCCCTCTGGCAATGAGAGGATAGGTGCACTGCAAAGTCTATCCTTTAGGTGCTGAAAAGCAGTCTCCTGGGGCTCTCCCCAGCGATAGGTAACACCCTTCTGTGTCAGTAGCGTAAGCGGCTGAGCAATCTTCGAGAAGTCTCTAATAAACCGTCTGTAGTAACCTGCCAGACCCAAGAATTGGCGTATTTCCGTTGGCGTACGCGGTGCAGGCCAGTTCCTGATCGAATCTACCTTGGATGGATCGACATGGATCCCATCCTTGTTTACCACGTGGCCTAAGAAGTGGACTTCACGAAGCCAGAAGTCGCATTTAGAAAGCTTGGCGTACAACTGTTCCTTCCGAAGGAGTTCCAAAATAAGGCGAAGATGCTGCTCGTGCTCCTCCTGACTCTTGGAGTAAATCAGGATGTCGTCGATGAACACAATGACGAACTTGTCGAGATAGGGTTTGCACACCCTGTTCATAAGATCCATAAATACCGCAGGCGCGTTCGTTAACCCAAACGGCATGACAAGAAACTCGTAGTGACCGTAACGAGTTCTGAAGGCTGTCTTGGAGACGTCCTCATCCCGGACTCTCAACTGATGGTACCCAGACCTCAAGTCTATCTTCGAGTAGTAACACGACCCTTGCAATTGGTCGAATAAGTCGTCTATGCGTGGAAGAGGATAACGGTTCTTCACCGTCACCTTGTTGAGTTCTCTGTAGTCTATACACATCCTGAACGTACCGTCTTTCTTCTTCACGAAAAGTACTGGAGCTCCCCAAGGCGAAGAGCTTGGTCGAATAAAACCCTTTTCCAAGAGTTCTTGCAGTTGCTTTGACAATTCCTCCAATTCTGATGGAGCTAGACGATATGGTGCGCGAGCTATGGGTGCTGCTCCTGGAGTGAGCTCGATCTGAAATTCGATCTGACGATGAGGCGGTAAGCCAGGTAAGTCTTCAGGAAACACCTGAGGGTAATCACGTACAATTGGAACATCCTCCAATTTCTTTTCCTTTGTTGATGCGTCTGTAACGAGAGCCAGAATGGCTGTGTGACCCTTACGTAAACATTTCTGAGCCTTCAAGAAAGAGATGATGCCAACCACAGCACCACTCTTGTCGCCCTGAACTTCTAGAGGTTCCTGACCCGAACGAGGAATGCGAATAACCTTTTCGCTGCATAAGATTTCTGCCTGGTGTTGGGACAACCAATCCATCCCAATCACGACGTCGAAGCTACCCAAAACTATGGGAATGAGATCAATAGAGAAGGCTTGACCAGCTAAGATAAGATTACAGCCCTGAACTACGTGCGTGGCTTCTAGACTTTTACCGTTAGCTAACTCGACTACATGTTTGGTGGGTAAAAGTGTTGGTGCACGTTTTAGCAGTTGACACATTTTCACAGACATATAGCTTGTATCCGCACCCGAATCAAACAAAACAGTAACGTAAATATTGTCGAGGAGAAACTTACCCATAACAACGTTGGGATCGTTCACTGCGTCACCTCGACCTAGCACGAATGCACGACCACGAGCTTCATTGCCGTTGTTGTTGCCGTTGCCCTGGTTGTTATTGTTGCGATTCTGGTTTAACTGAGGACAATCGCGTTTGAAATGACCTTCAGCCCCACACTGGAAACACCCCCGGTTTCCACGCTGTGGCTGCTGTTGCTGCTGCTGGTTCTGTGGAGCTGGTTGCTGAGGCTGCTGATTCTGATTCGCAGGCCGTGGACTCCTACAGTCTTTGGCCTCGTGACCCATCTTAAGACACCTTTGGCAGCGACCCTTGTTACATGGGCCGTGGTGATGCCTGTTGCAGTTGTGGCACCTGGGTTGACTACCCTGATATCTCCTCTGTCTGTGACCACCAGAGGATTGCTGACTGGGACTCTGATAGTGGTCGATTTTCTGTTGCTGAGCTTGTGGCTGAACAGATGCTGAACCTTTGCTGGAATCCCCATCCCATTTTCTTTTACTGTCACCAGATGTAGCAGGAGTAACTGAGGTGGTGACATTAGCAGTAGCATTAACACGCTTGGGCAATCTATTCTGTTCCACTGCCTGATCGGTGATACGGTGAGCGAGACGCTGTATTTCCTGAATGTTTTCGAGATTAGCCGACGTCACGTGGCTCTGAATTTCTGGCGCCAATCCCTTGAGATACAACTCAATGCGCTTGTATGGAGGGTCCACCATAGTTGGACACAGAACGGCCAGCTCATTGGACCGTTTGGTATACGCTTCGATTTCCGATCCAACCATTTTCAAGTTATAAAGCTCATCTTCCAGCTTGTGTATGTCTTCCCGCGTGCAATACTCACGCTTGATGAGTTCCTTAAAGTCGTTCCATGGGGTGGCGTTAGCAGCTGCCAACCCTAAGATCTGCACTTGTGCGTTCCACCAAGTGAGCGCAATCCCTTCAAGTGTGCCAGTGGCGAACTTCACCCTGCGAGCCTCAGGGCATTCGCACATTTCGAAAACCGACTCGAGCTTTTCAAACCAGTGGAGGAGTCCAACTGCTCCCTCTGTGCCACTAAACGAGCTAGGACGACATTCCATGAAGTTCTTGAAGGTGCACCCAGGCTGCTGCTGAGCGGGTTGACCTGCTTGGGCGGCTGCAACTGCCGCAGCAATGAGAGCCTCTAGCTGGGCTTGAGTCATGTTAATTCGTGCGGCCATTGATCTTCATAGTAACAAGTAGCATACATAAGAATGGTTCGCGAGTAGGGCGATGACAGAAAAGCGTAGGCATATAGGTGTTCTCATGAAATCAAAGCATGTGTATCTAAGCGTAATGCGAGCAAAGTTCTAAGCAGTTCTAGCAAACAGGCAATAAACATAAACCTTATTACCTAGGATGTCGAGTCTTGCACGTGGAGCGAAGCGTCGTTGTGGATCGTTGAGAGCACTGTTCTGGTTATAGTCCGGTTTTAATAAAAACGTTTTCCCCATATTAAAACCAAGTTCTCTATAACCAATGGCTCTGATACCAATCTGTCACACCCCCAAAATCCACCCGCGGAATACCACCGCTTGGGAGCGCGACTGACCAGGATCAAGCCATCAATCATATCAAACATAGCATTTAATAATAATAAAAGTAATTAACGTAAGTCACCATGACATGATTGATGTTTCAAAACCAAATACTGTTTTAAGTAGCGGAAGCATAGTAAAGTAAATTCAAAACGAGTTATGAGTTCGACATCATTAACGATCCATCTGCCCACAACGACCTGCTCCTTCCCTGTGCAAGCTCCCAAGTATACCTAAGGTCCTGCAAGGCATGCAGCAAATAATCAACAAACTAGTTGAGCGAGTTCACAGAAAGTAAGTTCATAACATGCATAAGTGTAGCTAGTGGGGGCTTCCCATACTAGTGTGTACTAAAGGTGGGGGCTTCCCATGTTCATCCGGGTTAATGAGGGCTTCTCATTAACGGTACTTACTAGACTAACTTCCGACCATGTGTTCTTCTTTACCGAGAACAGGAAAACGTACAGGGTCACGTAGGCTTTACGTGACGTGCCCTTCCCCGAGGACAGTGGTACGCGTGGGGGCTACGTAGGCTTTACGCAGCGTGGCCTTCCGACCTGGAAGCCAGTGAATGGTATTGGGTTACGTAGGCTTTACGTAACGTGTCCTTCCCGACCCGGGAGACATATGGCAAGTATACTGGGTTACGTAGGCTTTACGTAACGTGTCCTGACTAACCTGAGGACGATGGTCTATAGTCTGGTATATGCGTAAGTACGAGTAACTCATTTTACAGTAACAAATCCAACCCAATTCCCAACCCGGGAATCCCATGCCTTGGCTGTGTGAACTCACCTTGGTTTGCTCGGCAGATACACAAGGAATATAAGTAGCAAGTAAATGGTCACTCACGTCCTATCATGGTTATTATACGAGTCAGGTTCGTATATAGTACGTATATAGCAATCACGTATAGTCATGGCAAACATGTACGCACGTAAGCAGATAAGACATAGCATGTGAGGATCCAATTGTCTAAGTCCAACAATGCCCGGTCCATAAGCAGCCCAATAATATAACAATCCAGATTCCCAATCGGCCCAAGTAGCAAACACATACAAGTCCATTAGTAAAACAGTCCACAATTCAAATCGTTGGGCTCAATAGATTGGGCCCGTGACAGTGAAGGCCCAACAGTGTGCGTGTAAAGGGTGGTCTCGAGTCGCAACGGAGATCTCGAGTCGCAACCGGAGATTACGAGTCGCAACAGCTGGTTGCGAGTCGCAATGGAGATCTCGGTTCATCATGGTCTGGTTACGAGTCGCAACGGGACTCGCAACCGTGGTTTCGGCTGGTGCTGTTTGTGGTCTCGAGTCGAGACGGGGGTTTCGACTCGCAATCTGAGTCGCAACCGGCTGTGTAACTGATTTCCATAATTCTAGTCAATTAAACTCCGTGATTTCAGCAAACATATTCAACAGTTTCGGAAACAGATCAAACACCGAAAATAGCAGTTTCATAGCAATCTTCAAACATGTTCATATGCTTAAACAAAACAGCCTAGATAACAATCAATCGGATCATCAAACAGCCTAAACCGAATCATGCAGAAACGTTTTGATTAATCAATTTCATGACAGCCTATAACCATGCACCTAACCGGTTCGAATCAAACAATAAGTCGAGCATAAAACGTAACCGTACATGTTATCCGATTAACAAACATCACTATTATAAGTACCCGCATCCAACATCAACAACCAATCAATATTACAAGCATACACCTTAGTTACATCACCTAACAGAATGATAGCAATCACATAATATCACAAATAATCCAAAAACATAACATCATCACTAACCGGATGAAGGTAGAGGATCGATTCGTTTCACAAGCTTCAAAGTGTGTGTGTGTGTGCCGTCGGGTTCCAAGCAAGCCGAGAGAGAGCAAAGCTTCTAGGGTTTGTGTGTGTGTGTTTGTGATTTGCAAAAGTGGTGAAACAAGCCCCTTGTTCCGGTTTTGTGTTGCGAATGGGGAGTGGGCCGAGCCCACTCGGTTGTCTAATGGACCCGAGAACAAGGAGTGGCCCCAAGGGCTTTGTGTGGCCGGTTCACATACATACGACATACATACACACATAATGCATATAACATAACATATATCATGAAATCAATTAATCATTCGGGTTTATAAAATCACATATCGTGCACAAACGTTACATCAAGCAAGCCTAAAGTTCGAGTTGTCACAGTTTTGACCAATGGATTCTCAAACAATCGGTCACAATATGCCAACGAGTTTTCACAAACCATAGCATCCGCTATATGAACTCAAAATCAACAACTCGAATGTGATAGTAACATGAAAATGATCTTTCAACTTTCGAACAAATACATGGATAAAATAGTGTGTTGACATTCTTGAATTGCGAAAATACACCGAATGGAACACAAGCAAATCTGGTGTATTATTGTCTTAGTTCGTAGTTGCATTCGGAATGTTTAAATGACAAGTCAAACAAAAGTATGTGTAGTTTTGTGTGAGACAGTTAACCATGATTAGCACAAGCTACAAATTTGTAATGACACCACAAGGTGTCGTGATGACATAATTCGATAATAGTGGCGACTGAACAAGTTCACCGTGTTCGAAATCAAACGAAAGTGTGCTGAGACAACCTGAAGATTTGATTTACACAATGTCATAGAGTTTCCTATTGAATATGGAACATCAAAGAACCACTGTTTCCGATCGAAGATGAATAAGTAATAAGTACCGCAAGGCATTCGATCGACCATGAAAGAATCGTTAGGAGGTACACCGTGCTATGAAATGAATCCATGTACTATTGCCTTAGCACACAACTGTGTTGGGACCGCTTTAATTGTGATAAACAAAACGGATTTAGAGCAAATAAATAGACAATTAAATCCGTGTATGGGGTGCGTAACCAAATTAGCGCAAGCTTCAATTTTGTGAAAGTATCATCGTAAGGTATTGAAATCAATAAACGATTTAGTGGAGTCGTAGACCAATCAAGTCTACTACGACTCGAAACAAAAGAACCTTTGCAAAAATGTTTGAATATGATGCTCTCAACACATCATATGGCGTCTTAAATTGAATATGCGAAATGGATAAGTTCAAGTAATTGATCTTGGTAACCTGACAATAAACGTATGTATCAACAAGGGAATCTCAGCATGGTTACGAAGATAAACCATGAATGTAACTTGAAAGAAATGAAGTCTCAAGAAAGTGTGTTGACTTGATAACAAGGAAGCCAACAATTACCATAATGTAAGTCATTCGAATCACAAATCAGTAATTAGATTTAGCAACATAATATTTGAACTTCAATGAAGCGTTTATTTGAAATGAAACCGCATGCGTAGCAAATGGTGCATGCGTAACATATAAGTTTTTAAGTAGTGAAACAATGAGTATTTGCTAAAATGAAGAAATGACCAAGTATCGAAGCAAATGTATGTTCGCTCTCAGCTAAGAAAATTAACGCGATGCAACTACCATTAAGGGGAGTAGAGATGCAAACATCTACTCGCTAGAAGCAAAAGTGAAGATTTTAACAAAAGAAATTTGAGTACTTTCTGTTTGGTTAACTGATATAGCATATATGTCAGGATAATGGGGTTTGCTTGAGTTAACAGGTGTGGTTTATTAAGCAACCTTTACGAGTTTGGACCTGGGTTACCAAATGTCCTAAGTACATGTTTTCTAGATTCTCAAAGTTTCGTATTCTGTGTAAAACTGTTTTGTGCATCGTGTAGGAAACACCATTTTTGTGTACGTTTAAAACAAGTTATTGTCCCACAATTTCCCCGGTATACTTTCTTCCTGAATTCACAGCTAATGACACTCGATCATCGATCAGTCGTGAAATAGTAGTTGGATCCTCACAGTTAGTTAAATAAGTAAGTCGTTAATCCTTAGCAAGAGTCACCGACTCTTGTTGGTTAGCTCGTTCGGCTCCTGGTAGTTTGATGTTCGTACGAAAGCTATCGTCCTTCTTCTTGACGAGCAAAACTGGGGTTACCCAAAGCAGGAAACTTGGTCTATTATCTTCCTTCTCTATCAACTACTGAAGCTACACTGACAATCCTTGCATCTCCGAAGGTGTAAGTCGCTAAGGTGCATTGACTGCAGGCGCGGCGCCTGGAATCAAATCGATGCGAAATTCGGCTTGTCGTTGAGGAGATAATTCAGGCAAGTCTTCGGGGAAGACTTCAGGATATTACCTTATCACAGGGATATCTTCGAGTTTTGGTTCTTCGGTTCCCTTGTCCACGACATGAGCCGAGAAAACAACACATCCATTACGCAACAACTTTCGTGCCTTTAAGCAATTTAAGCAATTTCGTGCCATTAAGTTACAATCTAGTTTAAATTTCAAGTATTAGTTACTTACATTAGTTAGTAGATATTTTAGTAGGTGTTATGATGTTCGGGGATCATAACTAGCTCAGTAATGTTAAATCAATGCTTCTAGTGTAATTTTGGTATTTCGGGTAGTGTCCGGTTGTTCGATCGTATACTGGTTCGTTAAAGTGCTAAACTATACCGTTTAGTGTTCTTTTTGTACCCTTTTGTGACACTTTTAATTCCCGACACTTAGGAAAGCATTAAGGACCATTTAGTCATATTTTTGCATGATACTAGCTTATTTAAAAGCTGATTTTTGTTGATTTATGCTGAATTCAGCATTTTGAGTGAGTTTTAGGCACTTTCTGGCACTCAAACTATCACCTAGAAAAGCAGTTTTGTGGTCCTTACTTCCCTACACTCTATACTAGTGTAGTACTTAGTTTCTGGCTCATACTGTGTCAAAACAACGTCTGTCTATGTACTGAACTCCGTCAGCATTTTCCCGGTTTGTTTGTTAACTGTGCTAACTGTGCTTTGTGCATCATTTATGTCAATATGTTTGCATGCAGTCAATGATGTGTCATTTGCAATATGTGATGCACATGTAAGTACAATGCAGTAATCAGAAAGCCATTCAAGTCATAAATTGTAAATCAGCACAGTCATTAAGCACTAATCATCATTTAATAATTGTACGGATGCATGCAAATTTGACAGTTGTCACACATTAAGTACCACTTCTAAGTTTCTTTAACAAACCAATCAACCAAAACCTCAAAACCGTCGAACATTCCAATTAAAACCATCATGTCTTCAGTTATAACAATAACAAACAAGAAAATCAGAAATAGTAAATAGACATAACAATGACACGAGGCTGAACTTGACGAATGTTCTACTGAACACTGTCAAACAAACCGATTTACTTCTGCAATGACCAATAAATCAAGTAATTGTAATGACTAATCTCTTGGCGAGCGTTGTGTATGTCATTTAGAACAAACTTATTTTCAGGGTTCTGTTCAGTTATGGCATTCCAGATTTTACGGGGCTCTATGTCTTGATTTGTTAACTCTTGCACCAATCTAAACTTATTACGAGTGAGCCTCCTAGCATACGCGTACCCCTCCAGAATGTCGGCAGGGTCATGGTTTTGTTTCGTGGTATAATTCTTGTGTAGATAATCCATACGCCAAGCGTGACGACTTTGGTCGAGACGCCCTATCACCATAAAAGGGCATCCACATTTTTTGTTGCTGGTTTTCCTAACCGTGGCCTTACTCTCATGCTAGCCGCTACGACAACATTGGAGCCATATCCATTGTTTCTTTGACCGTTTAGTAACAATAACTTATCGGTTATCTAAACCCCTTTGTTTTACCGAAACTTCTAATCATCAAGGGATATAAGTTCCTAAACATCATAAATGGAAAATATATATGACATTTACAATAATTTTTTAACAAAAATATATAAAATTTATAATCCATTTAAAAAATATATAACATTTATAGTAATATTTTTAAAAAAAATATATATCATTCATACCTGATCAGTTTTGTACGAAACTTCCGGGTAAGTGGGTTGCTCGTCACCCAATGACTCTTGGGCGTAAGAAGGCTCACCAACGTCTTGTTGTGTGTGTTGCTTGTCAACTAATAACTCTTGGGCGTAAGAAGCCTCACCAACATCTTGTTGTACGAGGTAACCATCACTAATGAAAAAGTTGTTGCCATAGTTTTCTTGTCCGTACAAGGCATAACCCGGACACCCGTAACCGTAATCACCGTTAGGCACAACAACCTAGTAAAAAAACCAACTATTAAAAGATGACGATTAGTCTAACGCCTAATTTAAATAAGCAAATAAATGGTCACCTAGTTTTAGGTCTGGCAACAACAGTCTGCTAAGCACAGTAAACTAAAAAAACCAACGGGTAAAACATAATGGTAAATTTAACGCCTGGTACAAAATAAGTAAATAAATGTTTACCTCGTTCATGTCTTGCAACAACAGTTCCTTGTGATAAGAACGAAAGACACGACCTCCTCCGCATGATCATCTTTACTATCCTATCGTAAGAATCATGGATAATAGACCCCTCCTAAAACAACTGCGTAGTAAGTATTTCATAAACAGAACAAGTTAATAAATACTCTATCATACTGTTTTCTAGAATAAACGTGCTCGTGTTGTTGCCGAACGACTCGCCAAAAACGTAATTGAGGTCGAAACAGGACATGGTGGAATTGTTTGTCGAAAGAAAGAAAAGAAGAAGAAACAATGAATGCTTCGTCACCCTTCATCGTTTATAAAGGCAGAAAGCTGATTTCATTTTCAGAGGCCACTACGGGTCGTATAGGCCTATACGATCTATATAGGGCTGACGTAATATCATATCCATCACTTTCTGTCACTGTTGAGTGACAGAAGGACTACCTCGTACTTAATACGGGTCGTATAGGTCTACGACCCATATAGGGTTTGCACGTGACAACAATGTCAGCATTTGACTGACCTTGGAAATTATTATTTATTCTATACCAGTCGTATAAACCTATACGACCATACGACCTGTATTAAGAGTATCAGTTTAATTTGTTAAGGTGTGTACGTCGACCCTTATTAATACCCATATTTAATGAAAAACTCCATTTTCAAAGTTTTATGACCGTACCAATTATCCACTGACAAGTGACAGTTATCTCTACTATCCGACTAACCCATTAAGTCGTTGAAATGGAAATGCTCTTATGAGTAAAGTAGAAAAAAAGAACCTTAATGAAACGAATAGTATATTCAGTTAGGGAAATGCTTTTATGAGTTACATGTATTATAATATTAAAAAAAAGTAGAAAAAAAAGAACCTTAATGAAACGGATGTATATTCAGTTAGGAAAAGACAAAAAGAAGCGTTTAAAAAGAATAAATAAAGCAAGAGATCCACTTGCAGATCAATAATGCAACTCAATAATAATTTATATCTTCCTTTCCACATTCATCCACAACCATATCTTTTTTCACCAAAATAATCGTTAAATAATATAAAAAATACAAAGTGATAAAACAATATTTTTTTATCTCATCATGTATAAAAATAAGATGCAAAAAATTGAGGTTGATTCATTTCTTTTATTAATTAACTATTAACTTACATCCATTTAAATCATCTAATCTAACATAATTTTTTGTATTCTATCCTTGTAGCAAATATCCGAATTCTTCTTCTCTATTTACCTTCTTCCTTTTTCTCACATCACATGCTATTTTTACGATGATAACGATTTTCATCATCACAATTCACATAGTCGACTATAAGAGCTAGGTTTATATATGTGATTTGTTTTTAATAGACGAAAGACACTCGGGGGGCAAAAGTGAAATTGCACTTATTTTAATGTTATTTTACTAATTTCGTGAAAATAACGTTAAAAGAGAGGATGGTTAATCATGCATCATTTGGTGGCGTTGATAACCAAAAGACAAAAGAGTACATGCACTAATCGGCCTTTGTCCCGATTGTTGAGTGTTATGTGCCTTGTGTCCAAGGCTTGATGCAAAATTACTATCGAGCCGGGGGTCTCACTGGAAGCAGCCTTTCTATTCATACGGGGTAGAGGTAAGGCTGTCTACATCTTACCCTCCTCAGACCACACCTTAGCTTTGCTATTGATGGGATTTACTGAGTATAATGATGATGATTTGTTTTTAATAGACGATGATGATAATTTAGGTTTATTTTGTCCAGATTTTTAGGAATATGATTATGGGTTCTGTGAAATTCGCTTCTTTGACTTGTCATTACCTTTTCTTAAATGTTATATTGTAATAATCGGTGTAGGTTAGAACAGATTTAATATCATTTAAATTTGCATATAAATGGGTTTTTTTGTCTTTAAAATGTAGCATGGGTCGGACATGTAAAATTGGATGCACTGCTATATTCATCAAAATATATTACAATAGTGACTAAGGTCCAAGAAGTTGGATGTATTGTTGTAATATATTATTCAGTTTGTTATAAAGTGTTAGACACGTCATGGTCAGTGGCGAAGCTTGACGTTTTCGAGAGGGGGTCGAAAACGTATATACCAAAAAAATTTATAGAACCGGGGGGTCAAAAACGTATATACCAAAAAATTTCTATACGAAAACTACATATATAATATTACTGAGCGAAAAGTTCGGGGGGTCGGGCGCCCCTCCCGGCCCCTTCAAAGCTGCGCCATTGGTCATGGTAAAGCTTATGCTTTAAAAGATGTTACACCAGTTCATCAACTTGTGTGTCAAAACACCTTTGACACATTTTCTAAAGGTTTAGACACATCGTTTCATAGCTGTCTTGAACCCCGCTAGAGCATTGCTCCTTGACGATATAAGGGACGCAGTCCTCTTGACCCTTGTCTTTTTAGACCCACAGTTGTATTGTGGTTAAACACATCATTGTGACAACAATGCGGGAGACCATCTTAAAACATGTTCTAAAGAGTTAAATAACAGATTCAGTGGTATGGTTATTTTTGATAAAATTGAAATACATTAATTAATTTCATCATTATTCTCACAATACCATTTTACAAGTTCAAAATAATTATCTAAATTATTTGAACTTATAGACTCATCATACCTTTAAAACACCAAACCTTGTTTTGAAATAAATTGAACCACATTTAAAATGCTATTAACCAGACACAATAATTAATCTCATTTTGCTTAAATTACAGTCACAACACATGGTTCATTATGCATTTTATCTTTAAATGACTTTGATTGAACTCCAGAATTATTATGCGTCCTATTTTGGCCACTTCATGATCACTCCAAATGTTATTTACAACTAAAAAAATGGTCCCCGTGCTTATTACTGGTCGGGAAAAATAACACCATAAAAATAGAGGATCTTTCGATGCACAATATTCTGACCAACATAAATGGTCACTTGTACTTCACCAAAGTATTTTTCCACACAAAAATGATCGGAAAGTTATGGGAAATAAAGTATTTAAAGAATCAAATCTTCAAATAACACTAAAAACCAAAATTCATATACAAAAGTTGAATTAAACTAGATATATTAGACTATTTAAAGAATCAAATCTTCATTTACTAGACTACTAGAGGAGAAGTGTGTTGTCACTTTCTTTGTTTGTAGGATTGGTGTGAATTTGATCAAATACAATGTAGTTAATGAGGCATTCGTATAAATGAATTTATAAAAAGCCAAAACATACATCAAAGACACAATGTAGTTATTGAGGCATTCGTATAAACGAATTTATAAAAAGCCAAAACATACATCAAAGAGCAAAATATAAAAAAAAATTAGAAAAAATCAAGTAGTTACATCTGTTTTGTTCTTTCCGATTTGAGCCAAAAATACTATAAGGTATTTAATTTAAAAGGTCTCGAAAATCAACAATTGACATCACTTAGAATCCAAAAAGGATATTGTTATCGCTTGTGCTACTAAGAAGTCTTGTGATTATTATATAATAGAGCAAATGATAGCAGTTTTATTCCAAAAAGGATATTGTTATCGCTTCTGCTACTAAGGTTAAGAAGTCTTGTGATTATTATTATTATATAATAGAGCAAATTTTAAAGATATTTAATTGGATAATGGTGGTGAAGTGATTGAATGGTTTCTTGGTGGTACTTCATGTCTCTAACACTTGTACTAAATGGATTCAAACAACAAATGGACTAATACAATCTAAAGGTAAAGGTTACCACGGAACTTCCAACATGCATAGTGAGCTAACTTGAATCAAATAAAAATTGTAAATGAAAATAAGCATGCATTTTATATTCGTTGCAGTGTTGAGTTACTTTTCTGACTACGTTACGATGATTGATGATTGTGTATATTCTCTAAGCTTCGTGTAAAAACGAAACATTCTATTAGGGAAAATCAATATGACGATTTTTTGAAACATATAAAGAGGGGTGATATCCTATAGAGAAGGCAAAATCTTATAATTGTGTTTGGCCAGAGATGATAACAATCATTAGGGACTTAAGGTTCCATCTTAAAACAATACATCGACTTTTGGGCTTGTGGTGATCATTGAAAGAAAATGTTATTGCTTTGTCTAAGAGCGTACTGATGGAAAACTCGAGGCGTTGGTTTGAATAAGAAAGTGGATATGTTGAATTTTTGTCAATTGCTCATTTAATGTTAGACTAATTAGAAGATTTATAATACCTACATTATATGAAATATGAAATGAAGAAATACATAGATGGCGAGTGAAAATAATTAATGAATGAAGTCACTATACTTTGTTATATATCATAATAAAAATTATGTGCCTAATATGAAAGATGTTATTTCAAGTTAAGTTAGAAGGACAACTGATGATGAGCCACAAATATATCTCTATATTTTTCATGTTGGTGTTTGTTGAAATAACATATAACGGTAGGGGATGATATCGACGTCTCCTGGGTTCAAAGGTTTAAAGGATTCTGCAAAACAACAAACTATTAGTCTTAACGCAGGAGGGGCTCTCCTGCGTTTGGAATTCAATGTATTATACATTAGTAGTTATCGGAATGTATAACCAAAGTGTAGAGAGAAATGATGTGAGAGAGTGGAGTGAGTGTATATGAGAATGAATACCTGAGATGCCAGTCATTCTTATATAGTGGAGCCCCTTGACCTACCTGGCTCTTGTTGGCCAGCTCAGAGGCTCAAAGGGGTATGTCGGATCTTTTTTCTCGGTTCCAGGTTAGACCATTTTAGGCGAGTGGTGGTTTTAACTGACGGATAATAGATTTCCTTCACTCAATCATGTGCTACAGTTGCACTTGGTCCTTGTATTCAGCGCACAAAATTTCGATGTCACTGTTGAAATCCTGTCGTATATAGATGCTTTTAAGCCTTTGCCTTTAATCTTTTAAGTATTTAGGGTGGAGGGAGTGATCACCAAATGATGAGTGTTTAAACTATTTTCTAACCAATAATGTCATGCCATGTCAAATCCCCACTCCACTCCCCATTTTGCACTCAATCACTAGCAATGGTCAAACACATGGAGAGTGGTAAATAATTTTTTTTAAAGATAAATTTGTGATTGGTTAGAATGGGTTAGGACCCACCATTAATTCCCTCACCCTCCCACCTCTCTCCTCTTCAAACACTCGGTGAATACTCACCGAGGAAGTCCCTCACCATTCACCGAAGAGATATCACCGAAGGGGTGGCAATAGTTCCCCACGTGGCAAACTCCCCTCCCCGCTCCACTCACCGACCCACTCCGCCCACCCTTAAGTCATTAGAGTCATAGGCTACTGGGGTTATATGCTTTGTCTTTTTGTGATAAGTCCACCTATATCATCAATATTTTTTACTAATTATTTATATTAGTTAATAACGTTTAACTTGTTATGTTTTATGTTAAAAGATAACTATATTTCCTTCACAATTCAAGGTTGTTCATTTCTTTATGAGATGAATGAGTGCTTTACTAAGTCAAACTAAGAATTTTTTTATGTATTATGTCCCTTAGTCCTAAAGTTTTGCTCATGAGAGGCTATTAGTTATAGTTATATTTAGAGGATTTTGCTTGGCTCTAATATAGGTTAACTAAAGATACAATTGGACCAATACATTTCAAAGAAGTATTCATCCTTAAATCAAATATGGTCTTTAAAAAATATACAGCTCTAGATGGTTAACAGAAAGATTACATGTCTTTATTTTAAAAACCAATTTTAGCCTTCAAAAATTATTGGTTCTAGATTGGTTAACAACAAAACTAAAGATTCTCCGTGTTTACAACTGGTGGTTTCTTTCTTATGTTAATGTGAGAAATAAAAACTGAATCAAGTTAATTCTTGATCGAAACTTACAGATTGTTCTTCACATCTTTAGACAAACCTTCAAAAGAAATGGCTTCCTCCTGGGGAGGTCTCAGGTTCGATTCCTACTAAGTGCAAAATTATGTAAATATGAGAGAACACCTCTCGGAGGGATTTGAACTTGGGGTGAAGGGTTTAAACAACATATGCTGGCCCTTTGGAGTAGGCTGGAAATCCAGTTGATCTACCGTTAAAAAAAAAATACAGTTTTATTTTAATTTTTTAATATAAAAATAAATGATTTATTCTTGTTATTTTTATCCTCACACTAATTTGTAATTTGGCTAGACCCCCCTCTCTATATATTCTCTGATATCATCTGTATGCGGAAACGTTATTAACCCAAATATATATTGTGTATGTTCTCTAATATCATGTGTCTACCAAAAAAACAACCTTTAAATATCTTGTGAATAAGATCAAAACTAATAAATTATTTATTTTCTAATATAGATGTAATTACACCTTATAATATCTGGAAAGAAAACAAATAGATTGAGACACCAGCATTTGTATGTACCATATACTTCATCCATCAGTAGAGATGGATCTTTTGTCATCCATAACAATTGAAGGTGGCATACCATCTCCAATAAATGAATAGAAACAAGAAACAGATAATTGAAATACAAATTATTGTCGGCTTAATAAAGAAATATATACACATTGAGGGGTTGAGATACCACAAGAAACCCACTTTTATTGAGAAAACATTAGAAAACCATACGTAACAATTCGTTTTTTTTTAATTTTAGAGCATGTAACGTAAATTAAAAAAGCGGCGAAAGTTCTTTTTTTTAAGTTATTATAACATATGTAACAGATGTTGTGTTTAGTGTTACACAAAAATCTTCTTTATTTATAAAAAAGAAAAACTTTTCTGCCCTTTTTCATATAAGCACATATAAAAAATCATTTCTACAAAATTTCTTCGAAGCTTTTTCATATAAGCACATGTAAAACCGTTCAAATAAAAAGGTTAATCTTCGTAAAAATATATATATTTTTTACTCTTTTTGAACTATTTTTTTAACTTTTTTATTTTTCAAATTTTTTTTATTAAAATGGCTTCTACATGTGTTTATATGCAAAAACGTCGAAAAAAGTTAGGTGAAAATTAATTTTTGAAACATAGAAATTAAATTTTTATGAGTATTTTACATTCAGTTACACATTTTTTATGGTTCCCATTAACGTACATCATGTACGCGACGAAATTACGCACATGCATTTGAAAATCACGCACGTTATAAACTCAAAAAACCAACATGCGTGATTATTTCATATAACATGCGTGATTATATCAAATTTTCAGACCGTCTGGGTTTGATCAATTTCGTCCAATTCGTTTCAAATTTCTGTTCGTTTCACTTCAAATTGGCTATTGTTCGGTCAATTTCATCGAATGGGTTCAAATTCATCGTTGATTTTGAAAAGTTTCATCAAAATATCGACCCTCAAAATCAAACCGTAGAACAGAGGATAAAGAAACATGACCAAGCTTTGATTCAGACCGTAGAACAGAGGATGCAGGAATATGACCAAGCTTTGATTCGATTGGAGTTAGAGGGCAGTAACAATGGTTTCTGATCGTAGAACAGGGGATCTGATTTTTGAACTGGGAGGTAGGACATGCGTGATAACGTGCGTGATTTATGTTTCCTACATGCGTGATTATGTTTTTGGAGTTTATAACGTGCGTAATTTTCAAATGAACGTGCGTAATTTGGTCGCGTACGTGATGTACGTTAAACCATAATGTATTTTACACTTTCTCTCTCTCTCTCTCTATATATATATATATATATATCGGGCATTTATACCAAAAATCCCATATGAGTTTAAAAAACCCAAGAAACTCAATGGATAATTCGATAAACCTAATCTTGTCACGTGTTACACCTTTTTCAAAATCAGACACGTAACACTTTTTTCTGTCAGAAGAGAGAAAGAGTATATCTCGTTTACATTATATGTATCACTTTCTTTTTTGTTTTCAACAACAGATTTTACAAATGTTATGAAGTGTAACATTTTTGAAATTAGAAATTACAAGTTTTCAGTGCGTACTGCATGTAAAAAAATGTTACATGTTAGAGAGAATTTTTTTCTTGTAAGAGACAAACCTTCACACCTTCTTTTGTGTCAGATATAAAAGAGAAAAAACAAAAAGGCAGAAAAAGTAATTTTTTGTAACATTCAATCTCAACCATAGATTTCTTAGATAGATGGCATAGATTGAGTTTCTTGAACTCATATGTGTTTTCTTTATATTCCTCCCATATATATATATATATATATATATATATATATATATATATATATATATATATATATATATATATATATATATATATATATGTAGAGGATCCTGTAAAAAGTGCTCAAAGTGTGAGAAGTGTATTATAACACTATATATAATACTATATAACACCATATAAACACCGTATAACAATATGTAACACCATATAATACCATATAACACTATGTAACACTATATATCATTATATAACAAATATAACACTATAGTTTGTCTGATAGCATGTCTATGATAGATGTATAGTGTTATATTTGTTATATAATGTTATATAGTGTTACATAGTGTTATATGGTATTATATGGTGTTACATATTGTTATACAGTGTTTATATGGTGTTATATAGTATTATATATAGTGTTATAATACACTTCTCACACTTTAGGCCCTTTTTACACTATCCTTACCCTATATATATATAGGGTAAGGTTCATGCGAGAACCACCTTTATTGCGAGAACCGCGAGAACCAATGTGAACACAACCTAAAATAGCTAAAAAAACCCTAAAAAACCCTAACCCCCCCCCCCCAAAGCTAAAATGCTAAAAACTAAACCCCCAAAAAACCTAAAAAAATCTAAAAAAATAAAAAAAAAAGTCTAAATTTTTTTTTTAATATTTTTTATGTTAAAATCGCTACTTCTAGTAGCCAAAATTTTTTTTTTTTTATTTTTTTTTAAATATTTTTTTTGGCTACTAAAAGTAGCGATTTTTTTATAAAAAATATTAAAAAAATTGTGTGTTTTTTAGCTATTTTTAGGCATTTTTGGTTGTGTTTACATTGGTTCTCACAGTTCTCGCAATAAAGGATGGTTCCTAACGGATCTTTGTCCTATCTATATATATATACATATATATATAGGAACAGGATCAGGAGAGAACGTCTCAAAGTGTGAGAACGGTGAGAACGATTCCCAACCACAAGATCTTAGTGGTTTGTGGCTGAGATTGATGCGGTGACATTTTTGTAAATAATATGGGCTTTGGAACTACCAGGAGGGGTAAAATAAGAAGATCCAAACAAAAGTGCACATGCTAATCACATGCCATTTTCCCCCATCATATTTAAACGACAATAACTTTTTTATACGTGATTATTTTTCGAAAAAATTACACCATAAAACTCAGTGTTTTTTATCTTTCCAACGAGTATACTATTGATATACTTTTCGTAAAAAAATTAACTGGGTTTTATAGCGTTTTTCTGAACTGGGTGTTTTATGGCGTTTTAGACTAGGTATTTTCATGGCGTTTTTCTGAACTAGATGTTTTTATGCCATTTTAACTAGGTATTTTCATGGCGTTTTTCTGAACTGACTGTTTTATGGCGATTTCAACTGAGTTTTTTCATGACGTTTTTCTGAACTGGGTGTTTTATGGCGTTTTTACAGTACAAATTATGATTTTTCTGAGCTCAAAAAATATTAATTTAGGCGGTTAGACACATTTTTTGAGCTATATGGCTAAAAAAATGGTTTTTTGAGCTGCTGTAAATTATAGCTCAAAAAAATAGCTTTTTTCTGCGTGCATAACACTAGCTCTTTTGAGTGTTTTATGGCGTTTTAACTGGGTATTTCATGGCGTTTTTCTGAATTGGATGTTTTTATGGCGTTTTATTTGAACACCCAGTTTATGTGAGTGGTTTTTTTGACAATATTACCTCTTAGTGTAATTTAACATCAATGCCACATGTCACCATCAAAATTGTTCTCACCGTTCTCACACTTTTCACCATTCTCTTTAAATCCTGACCCTATATATATATATATATATATATATATATATATATATATACACACACACATATATATATAGGGAAGGGTTCAACCTAATAACAACACCAATTTTTTAAAACATTTTTTGTCTGTAAATCTAGCATTTTTAAGATACAAAACAAAACTTTTTTTTTTGAAAAAAAGAAATAAATAAATTAGTATTACACATGTGTAGCATTACGAAAAACCTAAATTAGTATACTCTAATAGCAGTATTGAAAAAGTATAACACGTCAAATTTTTATGTCGAAAAAAATATGCTCGAATTAACTCGAATGAACGATAAGAAAATTTGTGATCTTATTCTTCAATTTATTTTAAAAAAAATTAACATATGAAGAAGATAGAAATGTTTGAAAAGTTATATATATACTTTTTCGTAGTATTACACATGTGTAATACTAATTTTTTTATTTTTCAGAAAAAAAAAATTTTGTGTCTTAAAAATGTTGGATTTACAATAAAAAATGTTTAAAAAATTTTGGTGTGTTTTTAAAGTTTTTTTTGGTGAGTTTTCGAGTTCTCACAATAAAAAGAGTTTTCGCTTGAACCCTCCCATATATATATAGAGAGAGAAAGTATAATGTACAAAACGGCTTAACGTACATAATGTACGCGACAAAATTACGCTAGTTCATTTGAAAATCACGCAAGTTATGAAGTTAAAACCCTAATCACTCTTTGTACATAATCACGCATAAGTGTGCATAATCACGCATGGCAAAATTGTTCAAAATATAATCACGCACGTTGTAAACTTAATCACGCATGTTGTAATTTCGTCGCGTACGTAATGTACGTTAAGCAGTTTTGTACGTTAACCTTTCTCTCTCTCTCTCTCTCTCTCTATATATATATATATATATATATATATATATATAGGGTAAGGTTCATTTGAGAACCACCCTTATTGCGAGAACCAATGTGAACACAAAATAAAATCTAAAAAAAATCAAAAAAGCGCTCAATTTTTTTTAATATTTTTTAACAAAAATCGCTATATTTAGTTAACAAAAAAAAACTTTTTTTTCAAGTAACAGTTGTCTATGCACATGTGCATATGTATCATTACTTCAACAAATTCCGTAATACGTTATCAGTAATAGACAATTGCACTTTAATTTACAATACCTTCCGTAATACACTACTTTTTATATTACCAATATTCGAAATGCACATATGCATCATTAGGTATAACCATGATATAACATGTTTTGGTACAAAAAGTTTGTGATTTTGAATGGAGAAGTAGGCCCATATACATGTTTTTTGGTTAGTTATATCTAGTGGTTGATGGTTTAGGTATAGTTGTTAATTTATGATGTAAGATGATGATTGGATGTTATAAATGGTGTTGATATACATGTAATAAAGTGAAAATATTGGTAATGGTATTGTATTATGGATGGTAGGAGGTAATTATATTGTATTATGGATGGTAGGAGATAATGGTAGTGTATTATGGATGGTATGATAGATGAAAGAGAAAGTGTATTCAAAGTAGTGTACCAAAACACCTTATTTCATGTTGATACATATAGATGCACATGTGCATTTCTAATATTGGCAATGTAGAAAGTAGTGTATTACATATGGTAGTGTAAATGAAAGTGCAATTGTCTAATATTTATAATGAGTTACGAAATTTGTCAAAGAAATGATACATATGCACATGTGCATGTTTGTGTATTATGGATGGAATGATAGATGAAAGAGAAAGTGTATTCAAAGTAGTGTACCAAAACATATTATTTCATGTTGATACATATAGATGCACATGTGCATTTCTAATATTGTTAACGTAAAAAGTAGTGTATTACACGTGGTAGTGTAAATGAAAGTGCAATTAACTAATATTACGGAATTTGTCAAAGAAATGATACATATGCACATGTGCATGGATAACTGTTACTCGAATTTTTGTTTTTTTGAAATTTTTTTTTATTAACGAAATATAGCGATTTTTCCAAAAAAAATAGTAAAAATTTTTTTTTTTTGGTGTTTTTTAGATTTTTTTAGGTATTATTGTTTGTGTTCACACTGGTTCTCGCGGTTCTCGCAATAAAGGGTGGTTCCTAACGGATCCTTCTCATATATATATATATATATATATATATATATATATAGAGAGAGAGAGCACGAGAGAGAGAGATGCTAATTTACGTACAAGAGTGGTTATCATGCATTGCCTACGCGAGTATCTCAGCCACACAAATGGCCAACTCTAGGCCTTCAATTAGACGTGGTTGCACAATAGTAAGTAACTTGACATAATTACGCACATTATTGCATAATTACACATGGGTTGGGTCAAACCCTAATCACGCACGTTATTTGTATAATTACGCATGTTATAATGCATAATTACGCATGTCATAATGCATAATTACACATGCTATTACATAATTAGGCACATTATAATGCATAATTACGCATGTTTTAAAAAAATCAAAACCCGCATGTCACCATGTCACACCCCGATTTCCACGTGTCTCACCGGTGGGCCCGGTGGGGGATTACCGTGACGTAGTTGGCAACAATATAGTCAAACCACACAATTATATGAATGCACAGCGGAAGCATAAAGATAATTATATTTCAACGTTAAGTGTAATATCAGTGCATCACTATTGTTGAAATAATAATCCACAGGGGATCAATAGTAATAATACAAAAGTATTGTTCAACAGACTTCAGGCATCTTAAGCTTGCGAGACTTCTAGTGATGCTAAGGAGAAATCCCAGCCAATTACGCATAGTACCTGCATTTAGTCTTTTTGGGGAAAATACGTCAGTTTAAACTGGTAAATACATTCAACTGACACTTTTGTAAAAATGTTTAAGAAAATTGGTTTAAATGCTCAAGGCACAAACTCTTTATAACTTGGGATAATTTATAATCAAATCTTGTAAAGAATTACATGTTACTATGCGTTCGGTCGCCCGAGTCGTGTCGGGTTAAAGTTTAATAGACACACCACATAGTGTAAAACCGTGGCGGGTAACCAACGGCTACACTTTTATAGTTATAGACATAATGCCGGGTGTACGCCTACACCGGGATGTCAAGGTCGTGGCCATTCATAAATGCTGCCAAGGATATCCGTGACATGGTCATTAAGCCCCTAAAGGCGTAAAGCCTACAAAACAAGTTTTTAAACGGGTCACATTGATAATACCCAACTACTAATGAGTTGGGGTCAATTGCCCGACCAAGCGGTATTTTAGATACCGTAACCCAAGCCCGTATAACGGAAAATAAGTTAAAAGTATTTACCTTTGCAAGTATAATTCCTTAAATTGAAATAAATTGCAGATAGCTTTTACTGGTCCCTTAATCTGGAACGAAGGTTTAAATTAACCTATTAGAATCCTAACGGGTCTTTAATTTAGCCGTAGCCTAGACCGGTCAGTTTCGAAGGATAGTTACGGTTTAATCGTGTGAAAGGCGAAAACCGTGAATGGAGTGTGACCTTGACCCAACAAGTTTGAAGACTTGTTTTATATGGGTATAATAATCATACTCTGGATTTTGGGGTCCAAACAATATGGTTTGACCCGTTTCGGCTAACTTATGTAAACTAGTTACATAAGCCGAACCGTGCGCGCATAAGGCGCAACGGGTAACCGTAAGAGTCCTACACTGTTTTCCTAAGTCAACATGCTTTAAAGAGGTTGTGGTATCAGTAGGATACCTTCCAGAATGCCCGTAACGAGTTTAAGTTAATATTATGCCCCGCCGGGGTATTTCGGTCTTTTTAAAGATTATAAAAGAGGTTTCTGAGTTCTACAAGAAATCTGAGTTTCCCGAACAGTTTATAAAGTCTAAAATACTTTATTTATTATTTAAAATCAGTGGCAACTGGAATCGGGTCAAAAGACCTTGTAGAACTCAAGTTATGGCCGAAAAGGGTATATTCGGTATTTACCGAACCGTTGCCATAACCGCAGGTTATGAGCAGGTTAAAAATAATTAAAAATCTTTAAAAATCCCAAAATATTATTTTACATCAGTGAGTAAAAAGGGTTGGTGTCGAAATCCGGGTTTAGATAGGCGTTATGCTAATTGCGTTATTTAATTACTAAAGTTCCGTAATTTGCGCTATTTAGCATAACTCCTATTCTGGACCTCGGATTGACGTGAAATTTTAGGTACATGCTTAGAAATCAGTAACCAAGGTTATGATCCTTTCACAAGTCCGAAATTCTCGTTTTAAATTAAAAAGGGCGTTACGGTCAACTTTTAAGCATTTAACGGAAATGTGTAAAAGACTCGGACAAACAACGAACCGGTCACAGAGGGTTATACCATCATGTAACCTGGTCCTAAGAGAGTCCTAAGGCATATTAAATCAAACTTTAATGGGTCAGAACTGAAGTCAATGCAAAAGTCAAACTTTTGCGACTTTCGGCTCCGAACCGGGTCTAAATGGAAAATGGTCGGATCAAACAAGCTTAGACTAGTTTATATACTTATTATCATGTTTTATGAGTGTTCAAACAGGTTACATATCATCTACATTACAGATTATGCAAGAAATCGCAAAATGACATTTCTGTTGACTTTTTCTAAGCACGTTTGACTCGACATTCGGACTAGTTAGAGTGGGAATCAGAGGGTGCCCTTTTAGGGGTTTAATGCCCACATGATTACCATCATATAACTATCTTTGATTCGACAAACCACTGGACCATTCGTGATTTATCGCAAAGTCAATCGTTAATTACGACGGTTTGACTTTTAAGGGGCTAAACTAAGCAAAAACTAAGCCATAAAAGGGTTGGCATACTTACAGAAGCTTGGTGCACGACTTAGGATGTTAGAAGAAAGCTTGAGAGCTCCAGGAATGATCAGAAGGCAAGTTTTGAGGTGTGTTTCACTTATGCACAATGCCTTGCCTTTTATAGTGAAAGAATGGGCTTAAGATCATTGCACATCACCCTACCATGGAGCATGGATGTTCAGCAGGTGGCCCTGGGTGCTAGGGGTCATGTAGAGGGCGCCCATGCTTCATTTATTGCTCAGATGATCGTTCACAACTTCAAGCAACAAGTCTGTCCAAAGTTTCTGCATCTGGGACTTTCACGCGGCCCGCATGAGAGATCAGTGTCACACCCCGATTTCCACGTGTCTCACCGGTGGGCCCGGTGGGGGATTACCGTGACGATGTTGGCAACAATATAGTCAAACCACACAATTATATAAATGCACAGCGGAAGCTTTAAAGATAAATATATACTTCAACCTCTGGTTGTAATATCAAATGTATTACAGAAGTCGAATATATCCACAGCGGATCAAAATAATAATAAAATATTGTTCATTTAGATACGGCATCGAGTTTGCGAGACTATTCGTGATGCTTAGGAAGCTAATACCAGCCCATTTCGTATAGTACCTGCACTTAATCTTTTTGGGGAAAATACGTCAGTTTACACTGGTAAATACATTCAACTGACACAGTTGAAAATGTTTATTAAAATTGATTTGAATGCACAAGGCACAAACTCTTTTATAACTCGGGAGAATTATTAAAATCTTGTGAACGTTTTACATGTTCTTTTATGCGTTCAGTAGCCCGGGTCGTGTCGGGTTAAAGATTTATAGACACACCACATTGCGTAAAACCGTAGTATAAAAACCAACGGCTATGTCTTTTAATTTAATGTCGACAATATATACCGGGTGTACGCCTACACCGGGATGTCGATGGTCGTGGCCATTTCGTAAAATGATGCCAAGGATATCCGGGACAACGGTCATTAAACCCCCCAAAGGCTTTTAAGAAACAAAACTGTTTAAATGAGCCAATCATATTATTTAATTAACCACCTAAGCGATGGAAAATATAATGCTCAATCAAGCGGTATTAACATACCGTAACCCAAGCCCATATAGGGGAAATAAGTTAAAGTATTTACCTTTGCAAGTATTATTCCTTAGTTTGATTAAATCACCGATAGCTTTTACTGGGCTCCTAATCTGGAACGAAGGTCTTAATTAACCTCTTAGAATCCTAACGGGTCTTTATATCGGCCGTAGCCTAGACCGGTTGGTTCCGGAATATAAATATGGTTTAATCGCGCGAAAAGGCGAAAACCGAGAATGGAATGTGATTCTGCCCCAAACAAGTTCAGAGACTTGTTTTATATGGGATCAAGGTTCACACTTTGGATTTTGGGGTCAAAATAATATAGTTTGACCCGTATCGGCTAATTTATGAAAACTAGTTCCATAAGCCGAACCGTGCGCGCGATAGGCGAAACGGTTAACCATGAGAGTCTTACGCTTATTTCCTAAGTCAATATGCCTTAAAGAGGTTGTGGTATCAGTAGGATACCTTCCGTAATGCCCGTAACGAGTTTATGTTAATATTATGCCCCGTAGGGGCTTTTCGGTCATTTTAAAGACTTTTAAAAGGGCTTTTCGAGTTCTACAGGAAATCTGAGTTTCCCGAACAGTTGATAAAGTCTAAAATACTTTATTTATTATTTAAAATCAGTAGCAACTGGAATCGGGTCAAAAGACCTTGTAGAACTCAAGTTTTGGCCGAAAAGGGCATATTCGGTATTTACCGAACCGTAGCCATAACCGCAGGTTATGAGCGAGGTAAAAATTAATAAAAATCTTTAAAATTCCCAAAATATTATTTTAATACAGTGGGTAAAAGTTTTGGTGACGAAATCTTGGTTTAGATAAGCGTTATGCTAATTGCGCCGTTTATTACAAAAGTTTACTTTAATTGCGCTATTTAGCATAACTCTCATTCTAGACCTCGGATTGACGTGAAACTTTAAGGACATGCTTATAATTTAATAAGCAAGGTTCTGGTCCGTTCACGTGTCCGAAATACTCGTTTTATTTTCATAATGGCGTTACGGTCAACTTTTAGGCGATTAACAGAAATGTGCAAAAGACTCGGATAACTCATGAACCGATCACAGAGGTTTATACCATCATGTAACCTGGTCCTAAGAGAGTCCTAAGGTATATCTATACCTCACTAAAACGGGTCAGAACTGAAGTCAAAGCAAAAGTCAAACTTTTGCGACATTCGGCTCCGAACCGGGTCAATATAGCAAACGGTCGATTCAAACGAGCGCAAACAGGTTTACATACTTATTTTCATGCTTTATGATTATCAAAACAGGTTTCATTGCATATACATTACAGATTATGTACAAAATGGCAAAACGACTTTCTGTTGACTTTTTAAGTGCGCGTTTGACTCGATATTTGACATAGTTAGAGTGGTGATCAGAGGGAACCCTTTTAGGGGTTTGTTACCCACATAAATACCAACTCATAACTATCTTTGATTCGTCATAAGACTGAACCATCTGTGAGTTATCGCAAAGTCAACCGATAGTTACGACGGATTGACTTTCAAGCTATAACTATGGAAATATGAAACCACAAAGGGTTAGACCACTTAAAGAAGTTTAAGGCAAGACTTAAGAACACAGAGGAACACTTTAGAGCTCTTGGAATGATCAGATAAGTGTGTTTGAGGTGTGGTGAACATATGCTCACAATGTGGCTATTTATAGTGTTCAAAAGGCCTTTAGATCATCACAACTCATTCTACAACTGAGTATGGATGATGGGCAGGTGTCCCTAAGTGTTATGGGTCGAGTAGGGGGCGCCCATGCTTCATTAATTGATGTTTTGATCGTTCACAAGCTCAAAAGGCAAGTTTGTCCAAACATTCTGCATCTGGGCGTCCCACGCGGCCCGCATGGGAGTTCCATGCATGTTTAATGCGGGTCGCCTGAGATTCAAATTTCAGGCGCGTATCTTAGGTGGCTCGCGGCCCGCCTCAACTTAGGCCAAAACCTCACTCGGGCCGCGAGAGGTTAAAATTTCAGAATTTTTGAATCTTTTGTAATGATGACAAAATCTGGTAATTAATAACGAAATCTTTCGTAATGATTTACCTGACCTTTCGGGTTTGAAGGGGTAACTTTGCGGTTTGGCCCTCGGTTAATTACAACTAAGGACCTCGTGATATTTACCCGCGTTATTAAATCCCCGGTTAGTTTATTAATTATTCAGAAAGTCTTAACTTTCATTATTGACGCTTTTAACCCTTCTCCTACGAATTTGATCGTAACTTTCTCGTTTCATAACGAAACTTCGCGAAATTTATATATTATATTTTAGTGAGTGTATAATACCGTTACAAAGCCTTGGGAATGTCAAAGGGTCACTCAGAGGTATAATTAAACACGTTGACACGGTTAACCCCTGTAGCTTGTAATCTCTCACTTTCTTTCGCGTTTCGCTTCTGTACGATCTATGATTTATTCGTTTGAAGGTTCAAGCATTATTTAGGGTTACTATACAGTATACTTACCCTTGTTGACATTTATAACCCTCGAATTTTTATACTTTCAAGGTTTGTCAATATTAGTCCTTTATTTAATTATCAATGCCACGTGTAAACAAACGACACGTGTTAACACATTATTGGACACAAAATTTCGAGGTGTTACATCCTCACCCCCTTAAAATAAATCTCGACCCGAGATTTACTCAAATAAATAGGGGTATTTTTCTTTCATTGTGTCTTCGACTTCCCACGTATATTCGGGACCTCTACGAGCATCCCATTTGACCTTTACAATCGGTACCTGCTTTCTTCGAAGCTTCTTCACCTGTCGATCTTCAATCGACAAAGGTTTTTCTATAAACTTTAAGCTCTCATCTATATGTACATCTGTGTGTGGAATCACCAATGATTCATCGGCGAAGCACTTTTTGAGATTGCAGATGTGGAACACGTTGTGAATTCCATTGAGCTCTTCAGGCAAGTTCAACTTATAGGCAACTGATCCGACACGTTCAATGACCTCAAAAGGTCCTATGTATCTCGGACTCAGTTTGCCTTTCTTGCCGAAACGCATCACCCCTTTCCAGGGCGATACTTTAAGCAACACCTTTTCACCCACTTCGAAGTGAAAATCCTTACGCTTCGGATCAGCGTAGCTCTTTTGCCTATCGCGGGTAGCCTTGAGACGTTCCCGAATCTGGACAATCTTGTCCGTTGTCTGGAAAACTATCTCTGGTCCCGATAATTGGACCTCTCCTACTTCCGCCCAACAAACAGGCGATCTGCATTTCCTACCGTATAATGCCTCGAAAGGCGCAGCCTTTATGCTGGTATGGTAGCTATTATTGTAGGAGAATTCGATTAGGGGTAGGTTCTTATCCCAGTTACCACCTAAATCGATCGCACATGCACGAAGCATGTCTTCTAGCGTTTGTATAGTACGCTCACTCTGACCGTCCGTCTGTGGATGGTAAGCTGTACTGAAGTTCAAACGCGTGCCCAAAGATTGCTGGAAACTCTTCCAGAAGTGAGACGTGTACCTGGTATCCCTGTCGGAGATAATAGTCACAGGTATGCCGTGTAAGGCTACAATCTTATCAACATACAGTTGGGCTAACATATCGGAGCTATACGCCTCCTTGATGGGTAAGAAATGAGCTGATTTAGTCAGCCTATCGACTATAACCCATATTGTATCGTTTCCTTTCCTGGTTTTCGGTAACTTGGTAATAAAATCCATAGTTACGCATTCCCACTTCCACTCGGGAAGTTCAGGCTGTTGTAGCAGGCCAGACGGCTTTTGGTGCTCGGCTTTGACTTGAGCACAAGTCAAGCACCTCGCTACATGGGCGGCCACAGACTTTTTCAAGCCTACCCACCAATAGTTTGCCTTTAAGTCATGATACATCTTGTCTGCACCAGGATGGACAGAATATTTGGAACTATGGGCTTCCTGGAGGATAACATCTCATAGTCCTCCATAAATCGGAACCCATATTCGTCCGTTTAATCTAAGGATTCCATCCTTGCTAAGAGTCAACTGTTCTTCAGTTACTCCTAACTTTTCTTTAGGATAATTAGTTTCCAACACAGCCTCTCGCTGTGCAGCTAATATCCTCTCAATCAAATTGTTCTTGACTTCAATGCTCTTGGCATTGATTCGAATAGGTTTTACCCTTTCTTTCCTGCTCAAGGCATCAGCGACTACATTCGCTTTGCCGGGATGGTACCTAATCTCACAATCATAGTCATTCAAGGTTTCCATCCAACGGCGTTGCCTCATGTTCAGCTCTTTCTGATTGAACAGGTGCTGGAGGCTTTTGTGATCAGAATAAATCACAAATTTAATACCATAAAGGTAATGCCTCCACAATTTCAGTGCAAATACAACGGCACCCAACTCCAAGTCGTGGGTGGTGTAATTCTTTTCGTGCACCTTTAATTGCCTTGAAGCATAGGCAATCACCTTGCCCTTCTGCATAAGCACACACCCCATACCTGTGTGTGATGCATCGTAGTACACTACGAATTCATCAGTGCCTTCCGGTAATGTTAACACAGGTGCGTTGCTTAGCTTTTGCTTCAGTATTTCGAAGGATTCTTGCTGCTTTGGGCCCCAAATAAACTTTTCTTTCTTCTTGGTTAGGGAAGTCAAGGGCGTAGCAATCCTCGAAAAATTTTCAATAAACCTCCTGTAGTAGCCTGCTAACCCCAGGAAACTACGGATTTCGGTAGGCGTCTTTGGCTCTTGCCAGTTCATGACTGCCTCTACCTTAGCGGGATCCACTTGGATACCACGCTCACTCACAACGTGACCTAAAAACTGAACCTCTCGTAGCCAGAATTCACATTTCGAGAATTTGGCGTAGAGTTTCTCACGCTGTAGTAATTCGAGAATGCAACGGAGGTGCTTCTCGTGGTCAGCTTGGTTCTTGGAATATATAAGGATATCGTCGATGAAGACTATGACAAATTTGTCCAAATACGACTTGCAGACGCGATTCATGAGATCCATGAACGCAGCCGGTGCATTTGTGAGCCCAAAAGGCATCACTAGGAACTCGTAATGACCATAGCGAGTCCTAAATGTTGTCTTATGTACATCCTCATCTCTGACCCTTAGCTGATGATAACCCGACCTCAAGTCGATCTTCGAGAAATAGCTTGCTCCTTGCAGCTGATCGAATAGATCATCGATCCTCGGCAAAGGATATCTATTCTTTATGGTAACTTTATTTAGCTCTCGATAGTCGATGCACAACCGCATCGATCCGTCCTTCTTCTTTACAAATAGGACTGGTGCTCCCCAGGGAGATGAACTAGGTCTGATAAAACCTTTCGCCAGCAGTTCATCCAACTGGGTCCTCAGTTCTTTCATTTCCGTTGGAGCTAGCCTGTAAGGTGCTCTTGCTATCGGAGCCGCTCTAGGAATGATGTCTATTCTGAACTCCACTTGTCTATCTGGTGGAAAACCAGGTAGTTCTTCAGGAAAAACCTCAGGGTATTCAGAAATGACAGGAAGATCCTCGATCTTCGGCTTAGGTTCTTCTATTATCACCTGAGCCATGTAAATTACGCAGCCTCTGTTTAAACACCTTGAAGCTTTGAGCATAGATACGTCCTCGGGCAATCCGTACTGCGTATCTCCTCGAATGGTAAGCGGTTCACCACTCGGAGTCTTTAATACTATGTGCCTTTTGCCGCAAATGATTTGGGCCTGATTACGGGATAACCAGTCCATGCCTAGGACTATGTCGAAACCCGCTAGTTTGAAGGGAAGTAGAGATAGAGGAAAAGAATGGTTCTTAATGGACATTTCACATCCCTCTAGAACAGTGGAGACGGTTTCTATCGTGCCGTCTGCTAACTCTACCTCGTATTTCATATCTAGGTTTTTGATTGGCATGTTCAATAGTTTACAAAACTTTTGGTCTACAAAGGACTTATCAGCGCCAGAATCGAATAGTACTCTTGCAAATATATTATTTACGAGAAAAGTACCTGTAAGCACATTGTCGTCCTGAACCGCCTCCTTTGCATCCATGCGAAAGACTCTCGCGTTTGTCTTCTTGGTCTCCTCCGCCTTCTTGGCGTTCTTAGGGCAGTTACTCTTGATATGCCCCTTTTCGTTGCAACCATAGCAGGTTGCATCCTTGATCTTCTTGCATTCCACAGTCTTATGATCCTTAGACTTGCACAGTCCACAGGAAGGAGTCTTTGGTTGTGACTGTGAATTCGATGCAAACCTGCACTTCCCCGAGTGGGGTTTTTTACAGATTTTGCAGTTGGGCCTTTCACCAGCTTGCCCATCTTTCTTCGCCTCCGACCCTCTTTTGCCTTCACCGTTTCCACGGTGCTTCTTCCCTGACCTTCGTGAGGTATCATCCTCACGCTTCCTTTTCTCAGCCTCCTTGCTCCTTAGTGTCCTCAGACGGACAGCGTCTAAGGTGAGAGACAAGGAGAGGTCAGTAACTGACCTGAAGGTCGTCGGCCGGGAGGCCTTTACACTCGCCTTTATCGCAGGCTCCAAGCCCCCAATGAAACGGGCGATTCTTCTAGACTCTGGTGTCACAAGGTACGGAACCAGGCGAGACATCGTATTGAAGCTCGTCAAATAAGCCTGGCAGTCCAGGTTCGTCATCACCAGTGACACAAAGTCAGCCTCGATCTTCTCCACCTCATGCTGAGGGCAGTAGTTTTCCTTAATGAGAGCAATAAATTCCTCCCATGTCATCTTGTATAAAGCAGACTTACCTGATGCCTGCACCAACGCTCTCCACCATGCCAGGGCCTCGCCCTTAAATGACTGGGACACATACTTCACCACATCCCTCTCTGCACACCCGCTGATGTCCACAATAGTGTCCATCTCATCTAGCCAGGTGATACAATCAACAGCACCTTTCTCCCCCGTAAATTCCCGGGGCTTACAAGATACAAAATACTTGTAAGTGCAACCCTTGGCATTGGATGCATCAGTATATTCTCTATCGCGATGAACTCTGTTCTCAGTAGACGAATGTTTGTCGTCATCTTTCTTGGGTTGAGAGGGTGGTTTGGAGTGTGTCTTTGGTTTAGAGGGTGGTTTTGATACGGTTCTGCCTTGGGACTCAGTATATTGACGATCAAGAGCTGCCTGAACAGCATTGTCAATCAGAGCCTTTAGCTGTGCGCCTGTCAGATGCACTGGCGCATTGTCGTAGTCATCTTCATTTGTATGGCTATTCTCTCCATTGGGATCCGCCATTGTAACTTGAATCTGTTACAGAAGATAACAAAATTTTTATTCAGGAGATTATTATATAATTGTCTTTTATGACAATTTGTCAACCATGGTAACAGAGACCATATTTGGTTAACTTATTACTTCATTAGATATTAGGATTTGAATATATCCTATTTCAGCTATATCAATATTATTGGCGGCATAAAGCCTAATCACGAGGATGTTTTATAATATTAGCCGAGATTTCAGAGAATCAAAGGCATAGAGGTTTGAACCGTAGTTCTCTTACCCCTTTCTGGCAGAGAGTCATAGACCACCACTGCCTTTTGTCTTTATAAGACAATTATTATGGCCCATAGGCACTACACCACTAATGGATGTTTTAATAAGGTTGGCCCATAGGCACTACATCACAATGGATGTTTAATATGATTGGCCCGTAGGCACTACATCGCTAATGGATGTTTTAATATAGTTGGCCCGTAGGCACTACATCACTAATGGATGTTTTTATTATGGTTGGCCCGTAGGCACTACATCACTAATGGATGTTTTAATATGGTTGGCCCGTAGGCACTACATCACTAATGGATGTTTTAATAAGATTGATCACCTCTACTGATGATTTAACCCATGATTTATAAATCATTTAGTTGGGTTTTGAAATCCTTAAAGGATTATTGTATAAGAATGACGCGCGTGATTTTAACGAATCACGTCTGCCATGGTTGTTAACATGCTTGCAGCGGTTAACAAGGAATCTGAATCTTTTAATTAAGTCTTACCATCTTGACCGGATCTTAAAAGACACCAGGCTAGGTTTCACTCGTAAGATTCTTTATTTAGGCATATCAATTTAAAAGGATTGGTTTTGATTTATTTCATACATATTAAAACAAAACTCATAACATACATTCCATAATCTTAAATACAATTACATATTGCCCTAAACGGGTCTTTCAAATAGTACATACCTCCATAGAGGTTTAAAATAAGTGACAAGTCCACGCAGGGATTAATACAAGATAGGTGTCCATGCAAGGACTAAAAGATAAGTCCACGTAGGGACTGAAATACGATAAATGTCCACGTAGGGACTTCTTTAAAAATAGAAATTACATTAGTACAAGTATTAAGGGCTAGTGGTCACGTTTCTTCTTTTGGCCCTTTAGTAGGTTCGCCAAGCCTTTGAGAAATCCTCGGTGGCTCTTTTTCTCTTCCTCGAACTCTCTCTCCACACGATCTAGTCGATGGAGTATCTCTTCCTGTTCAGGAGGAGAGAATCGTGGTTGTGGCGCGTGTTGCGGGGCTGAGGGTCTGGGAGGTATTGGATACCCATGAGCTGAGTAGTCCGGTGGTCCCATGTTCCCATGAGCTCCGTCAGGGTAGCGCGCATTATATCTAGCCGACACCACATATGGGTCGCGTTCATAATTGTAGTTGTATTGTGCTCGTGACGGTTCGAACGGGTTGTAAGCCGTTGGACCCGTGTAAGCAGGTATGGGTTGGTCGTACCCAAATGGTGGCGAATTTGGTGCAGCTGGTGCGGAGTTCGCCTCCTGTATAGGACTTGAAGGTCCTTCTTCTTGTAGTGGCGGATAGTGGCTACTACTAGAGTGTCGAGGGGTGCTGAAGTGGATACCCCCTCCTCCTCGTGTGGACATACGAGCATTTGTCCTCCTACGCCTTGGTGGATCAGGTATTACTGGTTGCGCCGGTGGCGGAGGTGGTGGCGTAACTGCCACAAAGCGTGAATCCTCAGAGGGATCCTGTGGATGTCGCGATTATTGTGATGTCTGTTGAGGTGGCGTGTAGTACCACTCATGTCGGTCGAACAACGCTTGGAAACTGTCTGGTCCCTGATAGGGTGTGCCATGGAAGGATGACCCATCAGAGACTTCTATCGGATGCGTGGGCGTACCACGAGCAGGTTCAGTTGGATCAGTATCTTCATCCATATGGTCTTCGGAGAAGTGATCTTGTGGCCCTAGTGGAACAAAGCCTGAAGGTTCCTGTATGTAGTCAGCCGGATTAAACTGACCTATGAAGTATGGAGTAGGGTCGTCGTAATTTCGGTGCGATACCGAACGTTGTAGAGGTATGAAGGAAGGTTGTGGGTTGTTGGGATCATTTTCTGAGTTTGGCCCGAAGGAGTGCCGGTAAGATGGCGTCGAGCTGTGCGAGGTGGAATGCCTCGCGGGTTCGTAAAGATCTCTTCGTCGTTGTGGTTCTTCGCTCCTTGTCATTGAAGGAGGTCTTGTACCTGACGGTCCAGCTTCGTGATCGTGATGTGTCACGACATCCCCTCTGCCTCTTCTTCCCCTTCCTCTTCCTCGGAATATAACAGGTGGCATTTTCCTGCTCCAAAACTTATTAAAAATCGAAATGAAAGTAATGACAAAAAGGAGTATTAATCTGAATTTGTCCTAAGTTATTGTCTAGACTCAAGTATGTGCAATTGTGTCATTGAGATTAAACACAATAGGATAGTGTTTAATTCGCTCAACGTTGGCTCTGATACCAACCTGTCACACCCCGATCTCCACGTGTCTCACCGGTGGGCCCGGTGGGGGATTACCGTGACGATGTTGGCAACAATATAGTCAAACCACATAATTATATAAATGCACAGCGGAAGCTGTAAAGATAAATATATACTTCAACCTCTGGTTGTAATATCAAATGTATTACAGAAGTCGAATATATCCACAGCGGATCAAAATAATAATAAAATATTGTTCATTCAGATACGGCATCGAGTTTGCGAGACTATTCGTGATGCTTAGGAAGCTAATACCAGCCCATTTCGCATAGTACCTGCACTTAATCTTTTTGGGGAAAATACGTCAGTTTACACTGGTAAATACATTCAACTGACACATTTGAAAATGTTTATTAAAATTGATTTGAATGCACAAGGCACAAACTCTTTTATAACTCGGGAGAATTATTAAAATCTTGTGAACGTTTTACATGTTCTTTTATGCGTTCAGTAGCCCGGGTCGTGCCGGGTTAAAGATTTATAGACACACCACATTGCGTAAAACCGTAGTATAAAAACCAACGGCTACGTCTTTTAATTTAATGTCGACAATATATACCGGGTGTACGCCTACACCGGGATGTCGATGGTCGTGGCCATTTCGTAAAATGATGCCAAGGATATCCGGGACAACGGTCATTAAACCCCCCAAAGGCTTTTAAGAAACAAAACTGTTTAAATGAGCCAATCATATTATTTAATTAACCACCTAAGCGATGGAAAATATAATGCTCAATCAAGCGGTATTAACATACCGTAACCCAAGCCCATATAGGGGAAATAAGTTAAAGTATTTACCTTTGCAAGTATTATTCCTTAGTTTGATTAAATCACCGATAGCTTTTACTGGGCTCCTAATCTGGAACGAAGGTCTTAATTAACCTCTTAGAATCCTAACGGGTCTTTATATCGGCCGTAGCCTAGACCGGTTGGTTCCGGAATATAAATATGGTTTAATCGCGCGAAAAGGCGAAAACCGAGAATGGAATGTGATTCTGCCCCAAACAAGTTCAGAGACTTGTTTTATATGGGTTCAAGGTTCACACTCTGGATTTTGTGGTCAAAATAATATAGTCTGACCCGTATCGGCTAATTTATGAAAACTAGTTCCATAAGCCGAACCGTGCGCGCGATAGGCGAAACGGTTAACCATGAGAGTCTTACGCTTATTTCCTAAGTCAATATGCCTTAAAGAGGTTGTGGTATCAGTAGGATACCTTCCGTAATGCCCGTAACGAGTTTAAGTTAATATTATGCCCCGTAGGGGCTTTTCGGTCATTTTAAAGACTTTTAAAAGGGCTTTTCGAGTTCTACAGGAAATCTGAGTTTCCCGAACAGTTTATAAAGTCTAAAATACTTTATTTATTATTTAAAATCAGTAGCAACTGGAATCGGGTCAAAAGACCTTGTAGAACTCAAGTTTTGGCCGAAAAGGGCATATTCGGTATTTACCGAACCGTAGCCATAACCGCAGGTTATGAGCGAGGTAAAAATTATTAAAAATCTTTAAAATTCCCAAAATATTATTTTAATACAGTGGGTAAAAGTTTTGGTGACGAAATCTTGGTTTAGATAGGCGTTATGCTAATTGCGCCGTTTATTACAAAAGTTTACTTTAATTGCGCTATTTAGCATAACTCTCATTCTAGACCTCGGATTGACGTGAAACTTTAAGGACATGCTTATAATTTAATAAGCAAGGTTCTGGTCCGTTCACGTGTCCGAAATACTCGTTTTATTTTCATAATGGCGTTACGGTCAACTTTTAGGCGATTAACGGAAATGTGCAAAAGACTCGGATAACTCATGAAACGATCACAGAGGTTTATACCATCATGTAACCTGGTCCTAAGAGAGTCCTAAGGTATATCTATACCTCACTAAAACGGGTCAGAACTGAAGTCAAAGCAAAAGTCAAACTTTTGCGACATTCGGCTCCGAACCGGGTCAATATAGCAAACGGTCGATTCAAACGAGCGCAAACAGGTTTACATACTTATTTTCATGCTTTATGATTATCAAAACAGGTTTCATAGCATATACATTACAGATTATGTACAAAATGGCAAAAACGACTTTCTGTTGACTTTTTAAGTGCGCGTTTGACTCGATATTTGACATAGTTAGAGTGGTGATCAGAGGGAACCCTTTTAGGGGTTTGTTACCCACATAAATACCAACTCATAACTATCTTTGATTCGTCATAAGACTGAACCATCT
Source organism: Helianthus annuus (assembly GCF_002127325.2). Taxonomy (NCBI): domain Eukaryota; kingdom Viridiplantae; phylum Streptophyta; class Magnoliopsida; order Asterales; family Asteraceae; genus Helianthus; species Helianthus annuus. The sequence goes on from NC_035437.2 coordinate 125,177,911, forward strand.
GTGAGTTATCGCAAAGTCAACCGATAGTTACGACGGATTGACTTTCAAGCTATAACTATGGAAATATGAAACCACAAAGGGTTAGACCACTTACAGAAGTTTAAGGCAAGACTTAAGAACACAGAGGAACACTTTAGAGCTCTTGGAATGATCAGATAAGTGTGTTTGAGGTGTGGTGAACATATGCTCACAATGTGGCTATTTATAGTGTTCAAAAGGCCTTTAGATCATCACAACTCATTCTACAACTGAGTATGGATGATGGGCAGGTGTCCCTAAGTGTTATGGGTCGAGTAGGGGGCGCCCATGCTTCATTAATTGATGTTTTGATCGTTCACAAGCTCAAAAGGCAAGTTTGTCCAAACATTCTGCATCTGGGCGTCCCACGCGGCCCGCATGGGAGTTCCATGCATGTTTAATGCGGGTCGCCTGAGATTCAAATTTCAGGCGCGTATCTTAGGTGGCTCGCGGCCCGCCTCAACTTAGGCCAAAACCTCACTCGGGCCGCGAGAGGTTAAAATTTCAGAATTTTTGAATCTTTTGTAATGATGACAAAATCTGGTAATTAATAACGAAATCTTTCGTAATGATTTACCTGACCTTTCGGGTTTGAAGGGGTAACTTTGCGGTTTGGCCCTCGGTTAATTACAACTAAGGACCTCGTGATATTTACCCGCGTTATTAAATCCCCGGTTAGTTTATTAATTATTCAGAAAGTCTTAACTTTCATTATTGACGCTTTTAACCCTTCTCCTACGAATTCGATCGTAACTTTCTCGTTTCATAACGAAACTTCGCGAAATTTATATATTATATTTTAGTGAGTGTATAATACCGTTACAAAGCCTTGGGAATGTCAAAGGGTCACTCAGAGGTATAATTAAACATGTTGACACGGTTAACCCCTGTAGCTTGTAATCTCTCACTTTCTTTCGCGTTTCGCTTCTGTACGATCTATGATTTATTCGTTTGAAGGTTCAAGCATTATTTAGGGTTACTATACAGTATACTTACCCTTGTTGACATTTATAACCCTCGAATTTTTATACTTTCAAGGTTTGTCAATATTAGTCCTTTATTTAATTATCAATGCCACGTGTAAACAAACGACACGTGTTAACACATTATTGGACACAAAATTTCGAGGTGTTACAATCAGGCAACTTGTACGCGGGCCGCCTGAATCCTCAAGTCAGAACGCGTGTTTGCAGGTGGCTCGCGGCCCGCATCAACTCACCCTTAATCTTAACGCGGCCCGCATTAGACTTGATTTTCAAGATTTTTAAATCTTTTGTAATCATTAACCAAATCTTTGGTAATTAATAACCTAACCTTTCGGTTTCGAAGGGGTAACTTTGCGATTTGGCCCTCGATTATTTACCGTTAAGGGCCTCGTGACCTTTACTCGCATTATTAAGTCCCCGGTTAGTTTAATTGCTATCCGAAAAGCCTTAACTTTTATTGTTGACGCTTTTAACCCCTCTCGTACGAATTTGATCATAACTTTCTCGTTTTAAAACGGAACTTCGCGAAATTTATATAGTACATTCTAGTGAGCGTATTTTACTGTTACAAGGCCTCGGGTTCGTCAAAGGGTCACTCAGAGGTATAATTAAACATGTTGACACAGTTAACCCCTGTAGCTTGTAATCTCTCACTTTCTTCCGCGTTTCGCTCCGTACGATCCATGATTTATTCGTTTGAAGGTACGAGCATCGTTTAGGGTTACTATACAGTATATTTACCCTTTGTTGACATTTATAACCCCCGAATTTACATACTTTCAAGGTTTGTCAACATTAGTCCTTTATTTAATATTTAATGCCACGTGTAAACTTATTACACGTGTTAACACATTATTGGACACAAAATTTCGAGGTGTTACATCCTCACCCCCTTAAAATAAATCTCGACCCGAGATTTACTCAAACAAATAAGGGTATTTCTCTTTCATCGTGGCTTCAACCTCCCACGTGAATTCGGGACCTCTACGGGCATCCCACTTGACCTTTACTATAGGTACATGCTTTCTTCGAAGCTTCTTTACCTGTCGATCTTCAATCGACAAGGGTTTCTCCACGAATTTCAAGCTCTCATCTATATGCACATCTGTGTGTGGGATCACCAATGATTCATCAGCGAAGCACTTCTTTAGATTGCAGATGTGGAACACATTGTGAATTCCATTGAGCTCCTCCGGTAAGTTTAGCTTATAGGCAACTGACCTGACCCGTTCAATAACCTCGAAAGGTCCTATGTATCTCGGGCTTAGTTTGCCTTTCTTACCGAAACGCATCACCCCCTTCCAGGGTGATACTTTAAGTAACACTTTTTCACCTACTTCAAAGTGAAAATCTTTACGCTTTGGATCCGTGTAACTCTTCTGCCTATCTCGGGCAGCTTTGAGACGGTCTCGAATCTGGACAATCTTATCCATCGTCTCGAAAACTATCTCTGGTCCAGACAATTGGACATCTCTAACTTCCGCCCAACAAACAGGCGATCTACACTTTCTACCGTATAATGCCTCGAAAGGCGCAGCCTTTATGCTGGTGTGGTAGCTATTGTTGTAGGAGAATTCGATTAGTGGTAGGTTCTTATCCCAACTACCACCCAAATCGATAGCACATGCACGTAGCATGTCTTCCAACGTTTGAATAGTACGCTCACTCTGACCATCTGTCTGAGGATGGTAAGCCGTACTAAAATTCAAACGTGTGCCCAAAGATTGCTGGAAACTTTTCCAGAAATGAGACGTGTATCTAGTATCTCTGTCGGAGATAATAGACACAGGTATGCCATGTAAGGCTACAATCTTATCAACGTATAACTGGGCTAACATGTCGGAGCTATAAGTCTCCTTGATGGGTAAGAAATGCGCTGACTTAGTCAACCTATCAACGATAACCCATATTGTGTCATTTCCTTTCCTCGTCTTGGGTAACTTGGTAATAAAATCCATAGTTACACATTCCCACTTCCATTCAGGAAGTTCAGGCTGTTGTAGCAAGCCATATGGCTTTTGATGTTCAGCCTTGACTTGCGCACAAGTTAAGCATTTTGCTACATAAGCGGCTACAGACTTTTTCAAGCCTATCCACCAATAATTTGCCTTTAGATCCTGATACATCTTATCAGCTCCCGGGTGAACAGAATATTTGGAACTATGGGCTTCCTGGAGGATAACATCTCGTAGTCCTCCATAAATTGGAACCCATATTCGTCCATTCAATCGTAAAATTCAATCCTTGCTAAGAGTTAACTGCTCCTCAGTTACTCCTAACTTCTCCTTAGGGTAGTTAGCTTCCAACACAGCTTCTCGCTGTGCAGCTAACAACCTTTCAATCAAATTATTCTTCACTTCAATGCTCTTGGCATTGATTCGGATGGGTTTCACCCTTTCCTTTCTACTCAGGGCATCAGCGACTACATTCGCCTTGCCGGGATGATATCTGATTTCATAATCATAATCATTTAACGTCTCCATCCAACGGCGTTGCCTCATGTTTAGCTCCTTCTGATTAAACAGATGTTGAAGGCTCTTGTGATCCGAATAGATCACAAACTTGATACCATACAGGTAATGCCTCCACAGTTTTAGTGCGAACACAACGGCACCCAGCTCCAAGTCATGGGTGGTGTAATTCTTCTCGTGCACCTTTAACTGTCTCGAAGCATAGGCAATGACTTTGCCTTTCTGCATGAGCACACACCCCGTGCCAGTGTGTGATGCGTCGCAGTAAACTACGAACTCCTCGGTACCTTCCGGTAGTGTCAGCACAGGAGCGTTGCTCAGCTTTTGCTTTAGAATATCAAAGGACTCTTGCTGCTTAGGGCCCCAAACAAATTTTATCTTCTTCTTGGTCAGGGAAGTTAAGGGCGTAACAATCCTTGAAAAATTTTCAATGAATCGCCTGTAATATCCTGCTAACCCCAGGAAACTACGAATCTCAGTAGGCGTCTTTGGCTCTTGCCAATTCATGACAGCATCTACTTTAGCGGGATCCACCTGGATACCACGCTCGCTGACAACGTGTCCTAAGAATTGGACTTCTCGTAGCCAGAATTCGCACTTGGAGAATTTGGCATAGAGTTTCTCATGATGTAGCAGTTTGAGAATACAGCGAAGGTGTTTCTCATGGTCAGCTCGGTTCTTCGAGTATATAAGAATGTCGTCGATGAAAACGATGACGAATTTGTCCAAGTACGGCTTGCAGACGCGATTCATGAGATCCATGAACGCAGCCGGTGCATTTGTGAGCCCAAAAGGCATCACTAGGAACTCGTAGTGACCGTAACGAGTCCTAAATGCGGTTTTATGTACGTCTTCATCTCTGACTTTCAGTTGATGGTAGCCTGACCTCAAATCAATCTTCGAGAAATAACTTGCCCCTTGTAACTGATCGAACAAATCGTCGATCCTCGGCAAGGGATATCTATTCTTTATCGTGACCTTATTAAGCTCGCGATAATCGATGCACAGACGCATCGATCCGTCCTTCTTCTTAACAAACAGGACAGGTGCTCCCCAGGGAGACGAACTGGGTTTGATGAAACCTTTAGCTAGTAGTTCATCCAGCTGGGTCCTTAACTCCTGCATTTCGGTTGGTGCTAGCCTGTAAGGTGCTCTAGCAATAGGTGCTGCTCCAGGGATGATATCAATCCTGAATTCCACTTTCCTATCTGGTGGCAAACCAGGTAGATCTTTAGGGAAAACTTCTGGATATTCTGAAATGACGGGAATGTCTTCTATCTTCGGTTTAGGCTCTTCAATAATCACCTGTGCCATGTAAATGACACAACCCTTCTTTAGTCATTTTGAAGCCTTGAGCATAGTCACTTGCTCAGGCAATCCGTACTGGGTATCTCCCCGAATGGTAAGCGATTCACCAGACGGAGTCTTTATCACCACTTGCTTTCTGTTGCAGACGATTTGGGCCTGGTTGTGAGATAACCAGTCCATACCCAATACTAGGTCAAAACCGGCCAATTTAAAGGGAAGTAGAGATAGAGGAAAAGAGTGGTTCTTAATGGATATCACACATCCATCTAACACAGTGGAGACGGTTTCTATTGTGCCATCTGCTAGCTCTACCTCATAATTCACATTTAAGGTTTTGACAGGCATATTCAGCAATTTGCAAAATTTATGATCTACGAAAGACTTATCAGCGCCCGAATCAAAAAGTACTCTTGCAAAGATATCATTTACGAGAAAAGTACCTGTGATCACGTTGTCATCCAGCACTGCTTCTTTCGCCTCCATCCTGAAGACTCTAGCATTGTTCTTCTTGGCCTCTTCAGGCTTCTTGGCATATTTAGGGCAGTTGCTTTTAATGTGCCCCTATCGTTGCAGTTATAGCAGGTTGCATCTTTTATCTTCTTGCAGTCCACGGTCTTGTGGTCCTTGGACTTGCACAACCCGCAAGCATACGACTTCGACTGAGTCTGCGAGTTTGATTCGAGCCTACACTTTCCAAAGTGATGTCTCTTGCAAGTCTTGCACTTGGGCTTCTCACCAGACTGTTGCCCATCCTTCCTTGACTCCGACCCCCTCTTGTTATCACCGTTTCCACGGTGTTTCTTGCTCGACCTCCGTGAAGTTTCATCTTCACGCTTTCTCTTTTCAGCTTCTTTGTTCCTTAGCGATCTTTGTCGGACCGCATCCAGAGTAAGGGACAAAGATATATCGGCTACAGATCGAAAGGTCGCTGGCCGAGAGGCCTTCACGCTTGCCTTTATTTCGGGGGCTAACCCACCGATGAAACGAGCGATTCTCTTTGGCTCCGGGGTTACCAGATATGGAACCAACCGGGACATCGTGTTGAAGCTCGTTAGGTAAGCTTGGCAGTCAAGGTTTGTCATCACCAAAGATAGAAAATCGGATTCTATCTTTTCCACCTCATGTTGAGGGCAGTAATTCTCCTTGATGAGATAAACGAATTCCTCCCATGTCATGCTGTATAGAACAGCCTTTCCCGAGGCCTGAACCAACGACCTCCACCAAGCCAGGGCCTCGCCCTTGAATGATTGAGACACAAACTTTACCACGTCTCTTTCTGCACAGCCGCTGATGTCCACCACGGTGTCTATCTCGTCAAGCCACGTCATACAATCGACCGCTCCTTTCTCCCCAGTGAAGTCCCGGGGTTTGCATGATACAAAGTACTTGTAGGTGCAGCCTCTGGCGCGAGATGCGTCAGTATATACTCTTTCTTGACGGACACTGTTTTCATTGGACGAGTGGTTATCATCGTCCTTTTTAGGCTTGGACAGCGGTTTGCTGTGAGATTTTGTGTGGGTTTTCGGCTTGGAGTGTGGTTTGGATATGGTTCGACTCCGAGATTCAGTATATTCCTCATATTGTCGATCCAGGGCTGCCTTGACAGCGCTTTCAACTCTGCGCCCGTCAGATGAACCTGGGCGTTATCATATTCGTCTTCTTTCGAGTGGCTATTTTCTCCACTAGGATCAGCCATGGTAACTTGAATCTGTTACAGAAGATAACGAAAATTTTATTTAGGAGTTTATTATGGAATTGTCTTTTATGGCAATTCATTAACCATGGTAAACAGAGACCATATCTGGTTAATTTGTTACTCACTTTTATTTAGGATTTGAATATAACTTATCCTAATTACAAACAATACTGCTAGTGGCATAACAGCCTAGTCACTAGGACGTTTTTATAATATTAGCCGAGATTACAGAGAATCAAGGTACGAAGGTTTGAACCGTAGTCCTTTTACCCTTTCTGACAGGGAGTCATAGACCACCACTGTTCTTTGTCTTATATGACAATAATTATGGCCCGTAGGCACTACATCACTAATGGATGGTTAATAAGTTTGGCCCGTAGGCACTACATCCCTAATGGATGTTTAATAATTGATCATCTTTATTGACGATTTTGCCCATGATTTATACATCATTTATTTGGGCTTTGGAATCCTCAGAAGGATTCTTATATAAGAATGACGCGTGCGATTTTAATAAATCACATCTGCCATGAACGTTAACATGATTACAGAGGTTAACTGGAATTCCGAATCTTTTAATCAGGTCTTACCATCTTGGCCGGGTCTAAAAAGACAACTGGCTAGGTTTCACTCTTAAGATTTTTATTTAGGCAGATTTAAATTAAAAGGAATGATTTTGATTTATTTCATATATAGTAATAACAAAAATGAAATTTATAACATAACATTCCATAAACTTCAAATACGATTACACGCTGCCCTAAACGGGACTTTTAATTAAATAAGTACCTACGCAGAGGTTTGTAGAAAGACAAGTCCACGTAGGGACCAATATAAGATAGATGTCCGCGCAGGGACTAAAAGATAAGTTCATGTAAGGACTGAAATACGATAAATGTCCACGCAGGGACTAAATTGCAAATACAACATTACATAAGGAGACTAATGGTCTCGTTTCTTCCTTCCTTTTAGTAGGTTTGCTAAGCCTTTGAGAAATCCGCGATTACTCTTTCGTTCCTGTTCGAAGTCTCGTTCCACACGGTTTAAACGGTGGAGTATTTCTTCTTGCTCCGGTGGAGAAAAACGTGGCTGCGGCGCCGGTTGCGAAACCGGAGGTCTAGAGGGTATTGGATACCCATGAGCTGAGTAATCTGCTCTCCAAGAGGTTCCATGGAGGGCATTATAATTAGCCGCTATCACATACGGATCGGCATCATAGTTGTAGTTGTAGTGCGTATGAGTCGGCTGCTCAAACGGATTGTACGCCGTGGAAGCGTCGTACGCTGGTATCGGATTGTCATACGCTGGTATCGGATTGTCATATCCGAATGGTGGCGGAGGTGGTGCAACCGGTGCAGAATTCACCTCTGCAGGGTGGCCAGAAGGCTCCCCTAACTGTGGTTCTTCTTCCGGTACAGACGGAAAGTGACTAGCACTCGAGTGGCGAGGGGTGCTGAAATAAAATTCCCCTCCTCGGTTAGACATCCGTGCGCCTGATCTTCTACGCCTTGGCGGATCTGGAATTACTGGTTGGACCGATGGCGGTGGCGGTGGCGTAACGGCCACAAACCACGAATCCTCTGAAGGATCCTGTTGTTGTTGTTGATCATGAGGCGAGAAGTGATGTGAAGGTTTAAAGTACCAATTATATTGGTCAAACCTCGCTTGGTAGCTATCGGGACCTTGATAGGGCGTTCCATGGAAGGATGACCCATCCGAGATCTCGATTGGATGATTGGGAGTACCCCTTGCAGGCTCGACGGGATCTGTATCCTCGTCCATATCCACTGCATTATCTTCAGAAAAGTGATCCTCCGGTCCTAGAGGGTTATACCCTATCGGCTCTTGGACATAATCCGCCGGGTTAAACTGTCCTATAAAGAAAGGTGAAGGATCGCCATAAGATCGGTGCGAAGCAGATCGCTGTAGAGGTATAAAGGATGGTTGAGGGTTATTAGGATTGTTTTCCGAATCTGGTCCAAATGAATGGCAGTATGAGGGTGTTGAGCTGTGCGAGGTAGAATGTCTCGCAGGTTCAAAAAGGTTTCTTCTTCGTCTCTGTGGTTCCTCACTTCTTGTACTAGAAGGTGCTCGCATGTTCGAAGGTCCAGCTTCGTGATCATTGTGAGTAATGATCGTTCCTCTGCCTCTTCCTCCTCTTCCTCGTCTGATTGCAGGTGGCATATTTCCTGCTTTCAAAACTTTAAATAACAATAAACAATAAAAAGACAAACTTGGAATAAGAATTCGAATTTGTCCTATGTTCTTGTCTAGACTCAAGTATGTGCAATCGTGTAACTAAGATTAAACACAAAGGTTAGTGTTTAATTCACTCAGTGTTGGCTCTGATACCAACCTGTCACACCCCGATTTCCACGTGTCTCACCGGTGGGCCCGGTGGGGGATTACCGTGACGTAGTTGGCAACAATATAGTCAAACCACACAATTATATGAATGCACAGTGGAAGCATAAAGATAATTATATTTCAACGTTAAGTGTAATATCAATGCATCACTATTGTTGAAATAATAATCCACAGGGGATCAATAGTAATAATACAAAAGTATTGTTCAACAGACTTCAGGCATCTTAAGCTTGCGAGACTTCTAGTGATGCTAAGGAGAAATCCCAGCCAATTACGCATAGTACTTGCATTTAGTCTTTTTGGGGAAAATACGTCAGTTTACACTGGTAAATACATTCAACTGGCACTTTTGTAAAAATGTTTAAGAAAATTGGTTTAAATGCTCAAGGCACAAACTCTTTATAACTTGGGATAATTTATAATCAAATCTTGTAAAGAATTACATGTTACTATGCGTTCGGTCGCCCGAGTCGTGTCGGGTTAAAGTTTAATAGACACACCACATAGTGTAAAACCGTGGCGGGTAACCAACGGCTACACTTTTATAGTTATAGACATAATGCCGGGTGTACGCCTACACCGGGATGTCAAGGTCGTGGCCATTCATAAATGCTGCCAAGGATATCCGGGACATGGTCATTAAGCCCCCAAAGGCGTAAAGCCAACAAAACAAGTTTTTAAACGGGTCACATTGATAATACCCAACTACTAATGAGTTGGGGTCAATTGCCCGACCAAGCGGTATTTTAGATACCGTAACCCAAGCCCGTATAACGGAAAATAAGTTAAAAGTATTTACCTTTGCAAGTATAATTCCTTAAATTGAAAAAATTGCAGATAGCTTTTACTGGTCCCTTAATCTGGAACGAAGGTTTAAATTAACCTATTAGAATCCTAACGGGTCTTTAATTTAGCCGTAGCCTAGACCGGTCAGTTTCGAAGGATAGTTACGGTTTAATCGCGTGAAAGGCGAAAATCGTGAATGGAGTGTGACCTTGACCCAACAAGTTTGAAGACTTGTTTTATATGGGTATAATAATCATACTTTGGATTTTGGGGTCCAAACAATATGGTTTGACCCGTTTCGGCTAACTTATGTAAACTAGTTACATAAGCCGAACCGTGCGCGCATAAGACGCAACGGGTAACCGTAAGAGTCCTACACTGTTTTCCTAAGTCAAAATGCTTTAAAGAGGTTGTGATATCAGTAGGATACCTTCCATAATGCCCGTAACGAGTTTAAGTTAATATTAAGCCCCGTCGGGGTATTTCGGTCTTTTTAAAGATTATAAAAGAGGTTTCTGAGTTCTACAGAAAATCTGAGTTTCCTGAACAGTTTATTAAGTCTAAAATACTTTATTTATTATTTAAAATCAGTGGCAACTGGAATCGGGTCAAAAGACCTTGTAGAACTCAAGTTATGGCCGAAAAGGGTATATTCGGTATTTACCGAACCGTTGCCATAACCGCAGGTTATGAGCAGGTTAAAAATAATTAAAAATCTTTAAAAATCCCAAAATATTATTTTACATCAGTGAGTAAAAAGGTTTGGTGTCGAAATCCGGGTTTAGATAGGCGTTATGCTAATTGCGCTATTTAATTACTAAAGTTCCGTAATTTGCGCTATTTAGCATAACTCCTATTCTGGACCTCGGATTGACGTGAAATTTTAGGGACATGCTTAGAAATCAGTAACCAAGGTTATGATCCTTTCACATGTCCGAAATTCTCGTTTTAAATTAAAAAGGGCGTTACAGTCAACTTTTAAGCATTTAACGGAAATGTGTAAAAGACTCGGACAAACAACGAACCGGTCACAGAGGGTTATACCATCATGTAACCTGGTCCTAAGAGAGTCCTAAGGCATATCTAAATCAAACTTTAATGGGTCAGAACTGAAGTCAATGCAAAAGTCAAACTTTTGCGACTTTCGGCTCCGAACCGGGTCTAAATGGAAAATGGTCGGATCAAACAAGCTTAGACTAGTTTATATACTTATTATCATGTTTTATGAGTGTTCAAACAGGTTACATATCATCTACATTACAGATTATGCAAGAAATCGCAAAATGACATTTCTGTTGACTTTTTCTAAGCACGTTTGACTCGACATTCGGACTAGTTAGAGTGGGAATCAGAGGGTGCCCTTTTAGGGGTTTAATGCCCACATGATTACCATCATATAACTATCTTTGATTCGACAAACCACTGGACCATTCGTGATTTATCGCAAAGTCAATCGTTAATTACGACGGTTTGACTTTTAAGGGGCTAAACTAAGCAAAAACTAAGCCATAAAAGGGTTGGCATACTTACAGAAGCTTGGTGCACGACTTAGGATGTTAGAAGAAAGCTTGAGAGCTCCAGGAATGATCAGAAGGCAAGTTTTGAGGTGTGTTTCACTTATGCACAATGCCTTGCCTTTTATAGTGAAAGAATGGGCTTAAGATCATTGCACATCACCCTACCATGGAGCATGGATGTTCAGCAGGTGGCCCTGGGTGCTAGGGGTCATGTAGAGGGCGCCCATGCTTCATTTATTGCTCAGATGATCGTTCACAACTTCAAGCAACAAGTCTGTCCAAAGTTTCTGCATCTGGGACTTTCACGCGGCCCGCATGAGAGATCAGGCAACTTGTACGCGGGCCGCCTGAATCCTCAAGTCAGAACGCGTGTTTGCAGGTGGCTCGCGGCACGCATCAACTCACCCTTAATCTTAACGCGGCTCGCATTAGACTTGATTTTCAAGATTTTTTAAATCTTTTGTAATCATTAACCAAATCTTTGGTAATTAATAACCTAACCTTTCGGTTTCGAAGGGGTAACTTTGCGATTTGGCCCTCGATTATTTACCGTTAAGGGCCTCGTGACCTTTACTCGCATTATTAAGTCCCCGGTTAGTTTAATTACTATCCGAAAAGCCTTAACTTTATTGTTGACGCTTTTAACCCCTCTCGTACGAATTTGATCATAACTTTCTCGTTTTAAAACGGAACTTCGCGAAATTTATATAGTACATTCTAGTGAGCGTATTTTACTGTTACAAGGCCTCGGGTTCATCAAAGGGTCACTCAGAGGTATAATTAAACATGTTGACACAGTAACCCCTGTAGCTTGTAATCTCTCACTTTCTTCCGCGTTTCGCTCCGTACGATCCATGATTTATTCGTTTGAAGGTACGAGCATCGTTTAGGGTTACTATACAGTATATTTACCCTTTGTTGACATTTATAACCCTCGAATTTACATACTTTCAAGGTTTGTCAACTTTAGTCCTTTATTTAATATTTAATGCCACGTGTAAACTTATGACACGTGTTAACACATTATTGGACACAAAATTTCGAGGTGTTACACACCAAACATGAAAATTAGCATGTTAAACTTAAAATTACACATGGGTTTCCAAAACCGTATTACACATGTTATACACATAATCACAGACGTTATAAAAAAACAAGGAATGACACGCGTCTCAATCTCCTGCTTGCGTACGCAACGCACTATTGTATTTTACACTATATATATATATATATATATATATATATATATATTACGGGGAACGGGGGAACTGTGTTAAATATATCTTAAAAAATTAATTTAAAATGCTAACAATTATTTTTTTTCAAAATTATTTTCAAAGCCTTTTCATATAAAGATGTGTAGAAGCTATTCCAATAAAAAATAATTTTTATAATTTTTTACTATTTTTAAAGAATTTTTTAAAACGTTTTTAGTTTTTGAATTTTTTAATAAAATGGTTTCTACATATGCAAAAGCTCCGAATTGTTTTTTTTATTTGATTTTTAACATGTTACATGGTTGGTCTCTCACTTTTTTACTATTCCCCATTGAACCCTCCCATATATATATACATATATATATCCCTATATAGGGTTAGGTTCATTAGTGAACAACCCCCTTGATTGTGAACACTAGTGAACTAATCCTAACCCTTGATTATCAATACACAAGTGTAAATCAATGGCCAGGATTTGATGATGAAAATACACCGATGTATTTTATGATTTGATGATGTAAATCAAAGGTTAGGATTTGTTCATTCAGTTGACAAATACATTAGTGTTCACTCTAGAACCCCACTATATATATATATATATATATATATATATATATATATATATATATATATAGGTAGAGGATCCTGTAAAAAGTCCAACTTTTGTGAGAAGTGTGAGAAATAATTTGGGAATGACAAGTGTCCCTTATCTTAATTAATTCAAAAGGGTATATTAGTAATTGTCCATTCTTATCAATTAATTCATTTCCAAAGATAACTGCCAAAAATATCAGGCGATATATTAGGGATGTGATTCGAATTCGATTTGTTCTATACATTTAATTGTTTACGGTAAGTTCTTGTTGTAGTGTTATATTCCCCAGTCAATTGTGTTATATTATGTACACTTATCTTTAATCTCCTTTTCATAGTGTTTTATCCCCATCAATAGTGTTTTATTCTGTATAGTGTCTTACAGTAAACAGATAGTGGTATATCTTTCTATAGTGTTTTATCATGTAATATACTGTTCCTTTTTATAGTGTTTTATCCTCATCAATAGTGTTTTATCCTGTATAGTGTCTTACAGTAAACAGATAGTGTTATATCTTCCTATAGTGTTTTATCATGTAATATACTATTCCTTTTCATAGTGTTTTATCCCCCATCAACAGTGTTTTATTTATGTATAGTGTCTTACAGTAAACATATAATGTTATATCTTACTATAGTGTTTTATCATGTAATATACTGTTCTTTATAGTGTTATAAAAAGTTGTTGTGAAGGAAATCGAAGAATTTATTTCAGTACGAGAAATTCGCTGATTTTTTAGGAGATTGATGGGGGTTTTGAAACAGTTACCATAAATTCGCTGATTTATAGGAGATTGATGGAGATTTTGAAACGGTTACCATATTTGAAACGTTGGAAAAGTCACTATTGCCCTTTAATTTTACATAAGGTCCTTCTAATTAAAACACAATTTACATTTTATACCCTATTGATCTCAACCATTAGATCAAATATCCAATGGTTTAAAACACTTCTTACCCTTCTCACATTTTAGATACTTTTTACCATATCCCTACCATATATATATATATATATATATATATATATATATATATATAAGGTCAGGATTTAGAGAAAACGGGGGAAAGTGTGAGAACAATGAGAACGATTATGGATCGTCAGATCAAAACAATCTATGGACTAGATTGGCGCGGTGACGTTATCGTAAATAACACCAATTCTATTAAGTGGACGTGCTTCATTAAGGGTAAAAGGGTCTTTTACCGCTCAAATTCAAAATGCCAACAAAAAATGATAACACGCCATTCAAAACAAATAAAACTCCATTAAATACAAAACGCCAAAAATTAGTGATAAAACGCGTTGGAGATTACAGGAAGAGGAAACAACACAGTAACTGAAATTCAGTTATTAACTTTTATTAGAAGAAAATCCCTCCTAAATTACGTGCCAAAACATCATTATATAAACGACGTTAAACATCGCTTCCATAATCACTTAAATCTATCATTCTGCAAAAACATCTTTTACCAAAAACGCCCAGTTTAACCAAAACGCCAAAAATGGCAACCATCGTTTGGTGGAGATACACTCTCGCAATCAGGCCATTCGTCCTACGTTTTGACAACAGAAGGAGGGTGTATGTTAGGACGATCAAGGAAATTTTGAAGATGGAAGAAGAGGTAGAGAGGGGTATCCTATCGCTTGGCATCGCTCTGGATAACGAATGTCATGAAACACATAAGCTTATGAAAACATTAACAAGGAAATTTGGACCAATCAAAGCAGATGGAAAATCGGACCCATTCATGACATCATGGCATTTTGATAAGGAAATAGACATGGTGACCGTTATATATGACAGCGGAGAGCAGGAAGACTACCTGCTTGAAAACATCATGACAAAGCAGGGGATTGGGTTCATGGAAGAATTGCACAACGCCACTTGTTTGAACACAGACATGGACTCAAAAATGGTGTCGATGCAGGACATGTTCAAATGGAGGCTTCAGAATCTTCAACAACAAGAAGCCGATGAAAGTGAAGGTGATGACATGGATGAAAGTCTAGATGAAGACTCCGAGGAAGAAGACGACAGAAGTGATGGATACTTCTCGGATAAAGTACCTTCTGACGAGGAGTTTTAATTTTTTTTGGTTGGTTTTCTTCTGTGTAATCTTTTTTTTTTCTTAAGATAATTAAATGCTATATTTCTCCATTTAGTTGCAAAATGCCAAAAAATACTACAAAAAGTTATTGCTTACAAAACGCCAAAAAAATAAAAATTATTTTTCCTGTTTAATATTTTCTCTGTTATTGTATTTTGTCATCTTGGTCTACATAATGCCATTTAAAAAAAACGCCAAACTTGGAAGATTGGACGTCTATCACCCTAGAACTGATAAAGCTGAACAAAACAGTAAATACACACAGTAACTGAAAAGACGGTTACTTTATTACTATCATTTATTGTAATAAAAAATCCTGCCTAAACAACGCGCAAAAAAACTCCTATAAGAGAGAGGTCTCTACACAATGAATTGATCACACCCAGAAAACAAACGCCATGTTTCCTAGAAACCACTCACTTTAAACGCAAAAAAAAAAAATAGTTTAAGAAACTACAGATGGCAAAGCTTTCACTGAATGGATTGTTCTCTGAGGTGGGTATCTCTATAAGCTTTTGCTGAATGAGATGGACAAATATTCAAGAAAAAGAGAATGATGCAGTGATATGTCATCATATGAGTTTGTTCTTGATGACTATATGCATGGCATGAAGGGATCAATACCAGTGTGAAATGCTATTTTGGACTCCATTATTATAAATAACATTCAAGCAGGAGTTGATCTTCAATGACATGCCACCAAACTAGAATATCACACCAAAAAACAGGATGCCACTAACAAGCTTCGTCTAAAAAGTCGGGCGTTATGTAGGAAAGTTGGCATCTAGCTAAGGTATTCAAATGTTCAAAACGCCAAAACAAATTCAAGAAGAAAAGGCTGATGACAGTGAAGATTTAGATGAGAAATTAGATTACCATTTTTAATTCTTTTTCATTTTCTATTGTATTGTTATCTAATTATCTGTTGTTTATTATCTAATTCTCTACTAATAAAATACATTATTATATAAAACGCCAAAAACTACAAACACCAAAACGCTAATAGTATAAAAACTATGAGAACAGATGCTGGCAAAACACCTTGTCAAATATATTAAACGCCAAAAAATTGACTAAACGCCATAAAAAACAATTGGTCTTATTGTAATCTTATGAAAATATTAATGAATCGTAATGAATTATTAACAACGCCACAAACGCCAAAAAATTGACCAGGGAAACGCTATAATGCCAAAAAAATTATCTATGTGACCCAAAAACAATTAATTCAACGTGACAGGTCTAAGAAACAATAAAACGCCAATTAGTTAATGAATATACTTAACGCCAAAATAATCTTAGACGCCAAAAATGAAGCAGCATGTTACGCAAAATTGGGAAATAAAAGAAGATTGAAAAGACAAAAAAAACCCCTCACGTCCTGATCATATCCCGCGCCACGTGTTGGGCCAGGATGCGTTCTCACCGTTCTTACACTTTAGGGCGTCTTCTCCTGATCCCATACCTATATATATATATATATATATATATATATATATAGATTGAAGATCCTGTACATTAATTTAAAAGTGTGAGAAGTGTGAGAAATATTGTGGAGATGACATGTGTCCTCAATCTAAATTAATTCAAAAGGGTAAACAAGTAATTTTCTTATTGATTCAATTAATTGATAACCTTCCATAAGCGCCACCTTTTATTATAGGAAATACGAATTAAGAATTAATCTACGAACTTGTGTCATCTTGTTTATCAGTTATTAATTCTGAAGATCACATAATGAAAATTTATAGAGTGTTATATAGTGATGGATGCAGAATGAAGGTTTTATATAATACTACAAATCTCTATAAACACTACGAATAGCATATAACACCATATAACCCTTTTATAACTCTGTATAACACTACAACATTATATATAACACTGCAACCACCATTTAGAACTGTATAGTGTTATATATTTTTATATAGTGTTATATAGTATGACATAGTGTTATATGGTGTTATATAGTGTTTTTTAGTGTTATATAGTGTTATATGATGGATGTATAGTGTTATATAGTGTTATGTGGTGTTATATGGTGTTATATAGTGTTATTTAGAGTTATATAGTGTTATATAATGTTATATAGTGTTATAGTGTTATATTTTTCTAGTAGCATGTCTATGATAGATGTATAGTGTTATATATTGTTATATAGTGTTATATAGTGTTATATAGTGTTAGATAGTGTTATATGGTGTTATACGGTGTTACATAGTGTCATATGGTGTTATATAGTGTTATATGATGGATGTATAGTGTTATATATTTCTTGTAGCAGTTACATATTTCTGGATTTTTAGAATGTCCGTATTTTAGAATAAGTTTAAAACTGAATCGCTAGAATTTAGGAGAGGTTACCTAATTTGAAACATATACAAAGACACTATTAC
Source organism: Helianthus annuus (assembly GCF_002127325.2). Classification (NCBI taxonomy): domain Eukaryota; kingdom Viridiplantae; phylum Streptophyta; class Magnoliopsida; order Asterales; family Asteraceae; genus Helianthus; species Helianthus annuus. The sequence continues at coordinate 125,195,376 of NC_035437.2, forward strand.
CCCTACAATTTTCAAATCAGTCCAAATAATTAAAACACAATTTATAATTTGGTCCTCATTGATCTCAACCATTAGATCAAAGATCTAATCGTTTAAAACACTTCTTACACTTTAGACACTTTGTACACTATATATATACGTACGGGATCAGGAGAAAACGCCCAAAAGTGTGAGAACGGTGAGAACGCATCCTGGCCCAACACGTGGTGCAGGACATGATCAGGGTCCGAGGGTTTTTTTTGTCTTTTCAATATTCTTTTTCTTTCCCGATTTTCGCGTGTGACATGCTGCTTCATTTTTCGCGTGCAAGATAATTTTGGCGTTAACTAGAATCATTAATTACTTGGCGTTTTACTGTTTTTCCCACATTTCTTCTCATTGAATTAATTTTTTTGTGTCACGTAGTTAATTTTTTTGGCATTATGGCGTTTTCCAGGTCATTTTTTTGGCGTTCTGGGTCTTTTGTTAATAATTGATTACCATAAATTAATGTTTTATAAAATTACAATAATACGAAATCAAAATAAACTAATAGTCTTCCGTGGATGGGATTACATCAGAGATGTACCCATCGCTTTGTTCATCACTTACTTCAGATTCATCATCATCAAATTTTAGATTGGCGTATAACGCCATTAGCTCGTCTCTTCTTTGCTGCAGCCTATTCGAGAATCTCATTGCAACCCTGGATTTTGGATCGTTCGAAGGTGCTAAATCACAGAGTTGTTCAATGAGAGATAGCCTCCCTGTCTTCAGCATTTCCTCCATTGGCAATGAATATTGCACCCCGTGTTGATAAGTCACTTTAACCGTTCCTGCTTCTTCATGCATCACCCAACTAAGTGTTGGTTGAGGATTATCGTTAATATCATCATCATCTTCTGTCGGAAATTTTCTCTTCAATCTTTTTATTACAGTTCAGGTTCTTTCACAATCGTTGGCCATTGGAACCCCAAGGGCCAGGATATCTCTTTGAACCCCTTCATTCATACCAAGTATGGCTTTGATTGTCCTTACCTTCACTCGTCTCCTATTAGAGAACTTTATGATAAATCGTTTCTCTTTTCTTTCAAACCTCCATGCAATAACCTTAGCCATTTTGAAGTTTTTGGCGTTTTGGACAATATGTGGCGTTTTTAGTCAATGTTTTTGGCGTGTTTGAGGTTGTGTTCTCATGGTCTTCTTTTATATTGACTTTTTTTCCCCGCGCATGACAGGTAATTATGGCGTTTTGAAAAAGATAAATAAATTCAATTCCCCAAGTATTTGGCTTCCAATATAATAAATGTTAGTAATTATGTTTCCGTCGTTTCATTTTACTGTTTTGCAGTTACCGTGTTTTGTTTTCAGATTCATCTGTTTTTATGGTGTAACACGTCTAATCTTGACAGCTATAATTATGGCGTTTTATTTTCCAATGGCGTTTAGATAACGATGGGACTTTTTTGTTTTATTTTCTTTGCACATTGTTTTAAGCTTTTTTTTTAGATTTATTATAATAGTACTTGTTCAAAGTAATTTGTTATAGCTTGGTAGTTTTTGGGGCGTTTTATGGCATGATGGCGTTTTACAAGCATTTGCCCGTTTGGCGTTTTATTATATTTTTCATTATAGAATTAATGTACTTTGTTGTTTCTTAGCTGAAATTACATAACAAACAACAAATAAAGAAAATAAAAAAAAACAAATAGAAGCAATTTATGATCTAAATCTTCAGTGTTATCAGTCTCTTTCTTCTTTTGAAACTACAAGAACTGTCACAAATAAATGGCGTTTTGGGTTTGGCGTGGTTTATTTTCTTTGTTCATGTGTTGAAGTGTCTTTGTGGATGTTGGAGACATAGATCGACTCCGTGTGGGTGGATGCTATATGTCCGTCGTCTTCATTATAATCATCGAGGCCAAAGTAGCATTTACACTGGGATAGATCTCTTCTAATCATCCAAACCTTCTTCAAGAACAAAGAAGATAAAATGACATATGGGTGTCATCAGTCCCTCTTTCTTGAATTTTGTCCATCTCATGCAGCAAAATCTTACTCCACTCACCTAACAAATCATTCAGCGAAACTTCATGCAAAACATTACTGAGTATCAAAGAAAAGATGCTTGTCATCGTTGTATTTTTTGGCGTTTTACATTGAGTTGTATTTTTTTAGGAACCACTGTGTTTTTTGTGTGTTTTTTGGTGTGATAAACGGAAGGTGGTGAGACGTTTCTATTTATAGGATTTTTTTGGGCCGTAGTTTAGGCGGGATATTATTTTTATAACAGAAAATGTAATTAACATTTATCCGGATGTAAGGCTTGGCGTTTATATCTTATGTCGTTTCACATTTTGTGGCGTTTTTGTAGCCTGAGAGCAAACGCAGGAAAAACTACGCAGTGATAAAATTGGCGTTTTGTATTTATTTGGCGTTTTATATTTCAACGGCGTTTTATGTGAGAAATGATGTTTTACCTTTTTTACCCTTAATGAAGCGCGTCCACGTAATAAAATTGATGTTATTTATGAAAACGTCATCGCGCCAATCTAGTTCATAGATTGTTTTGATCGGACGATCCATAACCGTTCTCACCGTTCTCACACTTTCCACCATTTTCTCTAAATCCTGATCCTATATATATAAGTATACATATAATTATAATCGAACCTTAAAATCGGTTATCAAAAACATCATATTCTAAGTCTCTTCGGTTATTTCGTTCAATTTCTTTATGTTATTTTAATTAAGGTTCAATTATTCAGGTTTTCTGTTCATTCCTAAATCAACAATTACTATATACAATTATTCAAATTCACATGTACTTTACCATGACACATGGGAAAGATGGTGTGGAAAGGTTTATATCAACGGCATTAAAGCAATGGGGACTTGTGAGATGAGAGACTGCCCAATGGATCCACAATCACCACACAACACACATGTTACTTTCACCTAATCTTCACCCCCTATTAATGCCCATGTATGTATAATAAATCACTTTTCATTATTTATATATAAAAAAAATATATTAACATGTTTGCCTGGCCCGGCCCCCACCTGACCCGACCCGACCCGGCTATGTTATTCGAGCCCACAGGGACCATGTGTTGCCTAAATTGACGCGGAGAATTGTGGTCTGTGTTTGAGTTTGCACATGTCTACATCCACCTAATATGTGGGCTCGGTTTGGTTGGAGGTTGGGTCCATGTCCAGCCAACCACGTTGCTATTAGTAGGATTAGAAAACACATTATTTTTGTGAACCACAACCACCAACACCTTTCGTGTTTTCGTTTTCATTAGCCTTTCAACATCACCCACCCCAGAAAAGTCCAGCATGTTTTGATTTTTTAAGCCACTCACTACTCCACACCATGAGACCCTCACATGTGCGTACTTTCCGCTAACAGTCTATATTTACCTATGCATTATTATTATTATTATTATGTTAAATGCCATTTTAGTCCCTGTAGTTTGGGTTATTTTGTCAGTTTAGTCTAAAGGTTTGAAACGTTACCATTTTATTACAAATAGTTTTAAACGTTGCCATTTTAGTCCACCGAGTTAACTACATCCCTTTATTTTGTTAACTAAAAGGGCATTTCGGTCATTTTATATGTAATTCTGTTATCTAGAAGGGTAATTCGACCATATATAAAATGGTTGAATTACCCTTCTAGCTAACATAAAAAATGGACGGAGTTAACTCAGTGGACTAAAATGCCAACGCTTGAAACTATTTGGACTAAAATGACAACGTTTCAAACCTTTGGACTAAAATGGCAAAATGGCCTAAACCACATGGACTAAAATGACATTTAACTCTTATTATTATTATTATTATTATTATTATTATTATTATTATTATTATTATTATTATTATTATTATTATTATTATTATTATTATTATTATTCTAGAGATGTAGATGTCTGATACGACACGAAGCTAACATGAAACTTATGGGTTTGAATTTTGTTTAAACGTGTTCTGATTATTTTCAAGTCGAATCCGCAAACATATTTAGCTAAACAATTAGGTTTTGGAAAAATGCTGACGGGTTCACATAATTATATTCTCTTATTTTAACACTAAAAAACCTTTGATTTGATGTTTTCAAGATGAAGCACGATGAAAATTTAGAAGGGTGGGTGTGTTTAGCCAACCCGGATTAGTATTTGACTAGAAATAGTAGAAAGTTGAATCCGAAGGTTAGTGAAGACTTTGATGACCAATCGGTTTTTTTCCGTGCCAACTCCTTAGACACTTATTGAACCACATTTATGTTGCAATGGCTTGAAAGGAAGGGTTAAGGCTCCTACTTTCATTGTCATATAGTGTAAACTATCTAGATAAATAAATATTATCATTTTTGTGTCCAACTTTCGGCAACATCATTCAATATGAGTAGGACCACTCACCTTATCCCGGTTAAATAAACTAAGCCAATGGACAGAACATTGCAAACATGGTCCAATGCTCCAGTTTGAACAACTTAAGTTCAAGCCCATAACTTAACAAAAGCCTAGTGGGCTTTCATGGGTTTCAAATTTCAAGACGTGTGTAGTAAAACATGTTTGTTTTTGTTATAGTATATATATACCAGTTTTATGCCCGCCCGCGTTGTCAGGCGTTAGGCCGAATATTTATCAACCAATTAAAAAAACAATCATAGTTTTGTTAGAAAAAAAAAGAAGCTAAAACGATAGTAAGACTGCTTTGAGCTGGAGCAAAACGGAATTTATCAAGACCAATGAGTGTGCGCTAGACAGCTGTGTGACACGAATAAAAATTACATCAAGTCAACCAATTAAAAAAACACTTCCATACTTTTACAAAAAAAAAGAAAAAAACCCTTAAACAATGGCAAAACTATTTTGAACTGTGGGCAAAAACGTAATTTTGAACTGCGAAATCATAATTTGTCAAAAAGCTAAAATAATAACAATATTTTAATTTTTAAACGGGGGGATCGTAATTTTTAACAGGAGGCATATTCGTAATTCTAAAGTAGGGGTAAAATCGTATTTTATTCGGGCCAATAGAGGAATGTCATGTAGCAGCCTGACACTATTCCTCCTCGTTAGAATTGTAGTGTATATAAATATAAATAAAATATATATAGTAAATGTTATAAAAAAGTTTCACATATTTTTTAGGGTGAAATTTTATTAACATAATATTAATTCAAAACATTCAATAATCATATGCAAAGTATAGTATTATATATTCACTATATTAATATTAATATTGGACGAAATAAACTGGTATCATGCATTAATCATATATAGAAATAATATTATATTTAATCACTGTATATGTGTAATATGTTAGTAACCTGGTGAAAAAACTTGAAATCTGAAACTAAAAACTGGAAGCAGAAAAGAAACAATAACAATAACAGTGAACCGGGCTTGTGTTTGACACAATTCCCTTAAATAGATTCGCGGTCTGTTCCCAGGGTACGCCGATTCGAAGCAGTAATAACGCACTGCCGGACTTAACACTTGCCTGAAAAGAAGAAGAACGATGTTGCAAAGATTGAGAGAGAAGAAGATGTGTTGGAGTGTCTAAACTATTTAGCTTGATCTGGTTTTATAGTCATAGAACCATAACCGATTCTCTGGTCATTATTACAGCGAATTAATTAAGTTTTTAAAGCTCATTAAAAAGAATAACAGTTATGATCTCGAGTGCAAAAATTGCCTCACGCGGGCCCGGGTTTTCGGAGCTGCATTCGTGTCCGTAGGACGTGCGGGCACGCACGAGTTCAACCAAATTCCAGTTCCGAAACTCAATTTTTTTTGCACCCACCCTGCGCGCGAGCGGGTAGGACTTATGGTAAAACATGTCATAAGACTACAATTGCTTGGTCAAGCTTTTGCCTTATAAATAGCCTTTTGTTTTGCTCTCACACCAATGTGGGAAAAAGTGGTTTTACCACTTGAGAATTCATTCACACCAATACTTCCAACATAATATTGGACTAAATAATTTAGCATTGGGGTAAAAATTCAGTTTAGAAAATTTGTGTCTGATATCAAACTATATACATGTAATGCACTAATGTTTAGGTTGGGTTAATTCGTAGATTTTTAAAATTTAATTTATAATGATAATGATTTTTTAAACTAAACCTTATCAAAGAATTATTTGAAATTATTTATTAGAATTAAGATAAGGATTAATGATATATACTAAAATATAATTGAAAATTAAGATTCAAGGAGAAAATGACACGTGGCATTAGTAAGAGTCTTTTATTAGAATTTAGATGAAGAAAAAGAAGATGCTATTTTAATTTTTAAGGAAAAAATATAATACAATACAAACTAAATTACAAAATGATATACAAAAAACATAAAATAACAAATAACAGGGTCCGAACCGGTATCCATAATTAAAAGAATCTAACATAAGTAGGAAGAATCAGATTTCATTAAGACTGATGATAAATACAGTTCTCTTAAAACAGTATTTACATCTCTACATGCATATCTCCTAGGTTAAAACAACCAACACAATAGTTGTCTTTTCTCCTGAGGAACTCACTAGTCCGATATAGCATCAGTATTTTGTGTGTTTAATCGTTTGCGATAAAACTGAATTGGGTTGGTATTTTTCCAGCCATATTTTTTATGTAACTAAAATGACTAAACAAGTAGGGCTGTAAACGAACCGAACGTTCAGCGAACAGTTCGTGAACCATTCGGTGGGAAGTTCGTTTATGTTCGTTTAGCTAAATGAACGTACACGAACAGATGTTTCGTTCGTTCAATTGTGTTCGTGAACGTTCGGTAATGTTAAGATTCATTTTCATTTTGAATCTTTGGCTTCACGAATTTTGGGATTTTAAATCTCAAAACTCTTTGGTTGAAGTCTAGTGTTTTCTAAGAAAACACCTAGTTCACTAGCAACCATTGGCTCTGAAACCAACTTCTGTCACACCCCAAAAACGTCGCAGTGGAAATACAAATGTGGCGGTGACGGAGGTTGGTACCCATAAAAGTCTTAGTGGTTGATGCAATAATTATGTTGGACATTTGGTTTATTTTAAAACATAGTTTTTAAAGTTATCACATTCATCACAACCAAGTCATAGTTGTTTGACCCTTAGGGGTCTTATTACACACGGTCCCAAAAGTAGTTAAAAGTGTCCAAACATTATTTAATTACATTAGCATCACATAACCACATGACAACAAAAGCCAAAATTCCCAAAGCCGAACTCATGTACCTGAAGAACACGTAAAAATCAAGTGTCAACACAAAGGAGGGTGAGTTCACATATCAAATTCGTAACAATTTGTTTAAGGAAAAACTTTCTTACAATAAATTTTAATGGGAACAAGCATCCATATAAAATTAAGAAAGTAAGTTTTGTATTTCCTTTATAAAAATCCAAAGGTAAATCATCGTGAGTTGTTTATTTGAAAAGCCTCCGATGAGATTTTCTGCCCATGGTTTCAATATTAAATTCAGTCATACTTTCGGTTTCGTAAGTTTGCAAGGCTTTACTAGACTATTAAAGAATATCAATTCGCCGCTATGTGGACCGGAGCTACCGGTCACGACAGGGTAGTCAACCCGATAGATCTAACAACAATTCCACGCGTGCTTTACTTATACGATTAAACATTGTGGCAGGGATATTTCCTTCGTGCCTCCCCTATTCATTAATATATATAACCTACTAAATAACAATTTCATATCATATGTTGTACAAATTTCCGATGTCCCCCACACAGTGTAAGCCTCACTGCCGCTTACACTCTTGAGACCCGATAAATTTGTTCCAACCAAAATTCAATTTATTCCACGATCGTTTTATCCAAAACACTGTAATATTTTCCCGTTTCTTCCTGAAACATATTTATATCAATCAAACCCCGTTTTTCCTCAAAAACAGTTTAAGTCATACACCTTTCCAAATCCATGTTTAAAATAAAACATATTATAATATTCCAAAAATCATATTTTCCATGAAAATATATTTTATATAATTATAAAGCATATTTTATACAAAAACGTATACTTATCCTTCATAACGACGTGTTCTTTCCCCAAAACAATGTATAAAACAGTAAAAGGAGAGGCTTAGTGATACTCATTAAAACACATTTATTCAAAAGCACGTTTCACACTAAACATTTAATTACCCTTTTTAAAGGCGTGTTCTTCCCCCAAAACAATATATAAAGCAGTAAAAAGAGGGGTTTTCGTGACACTCACCTTTGGGTGCGTTTTTATTATCGCAATCCCTTAGATTGAATCTACATATCCTAATTTAAATAGGAATGATTTAATAACTAATTATTCTACAAACAATCAAGTTTCTCCAATACCTAGAATTTTCACATATCTTTGAGGTTTTTATGAAAAGTCTTTGTTTTGATTATGTTTGCATTTATATATATATATATATATATATATATATATATATATATATATATATAGATTGAGGTTCCTGTAAAAAAGACCAAAAGTGTGAGAAGGGTAAGAAAGAATCCCAGCCATTAGATCTTTTTATCTAATGGTTGAGATCAATAGGAACCAAATTGTAAAATATTTTTATTAGTTTGGACTGATTTGAAAATTCTATGGGCAATTCTGTCTTTTATATCCACTTGATTTTAGGAAACTGTAAATCAGTTCCCTAAAATTATGATTTCTCTTTCTTGTTCCAGAATTTGAATCCTCCTCCTCCAATTCGAATCATCTTCATCAACAAACATCGCACCACCGTCGCGCCACCTTGCCACCACCGCATTGTCGCACTTCCTTTCCACCGTCGCACCATCTTGCCACCATCACAACGTCAATTGTGGACTTTCGAAAATTAACTGAATGGTTTCTGGTGGAACCATGATAGTATGTTTCATTCAATCAGATCATTTTCCTCATAGAGAGGCCGTACCGGCCACCTCCCAACGACGGCGGACGACAGTGGTGGTGCCGGTAGTGGAGAAGAAGATGATAAGGAGATGTAATGATTATCGAATGGTGTTATATATGTGTTGAATGGTGTTATATACTTTATTGTATGGTGTTATATACTTTATTGAATGGTGTTATATATGTGCTGAATGGTGTTATATACTTTATCGTATGGTGTTATATAGTTTATTGAATGGTGTTATATATGTGCTGAATGGTGTTATATACTTACTGAATGGTGTTATATACTTACTGTATGGTGTTATATACTTGTTGAATGGTGTTATATACTTTATTGAATGGTGTTATATACTTACTCTATGGTGTTATATACTTACTGAATGGTGTTATATACTTACTGAATGGTGTTATATACTTTACTGTATGGTGTTATATATGTGTTGAATGGTGTTTATAGAGATCTTTTAAAAAACATCCAGTTCCTATAATTAAGGTGGCGGTTATGGAAAGTTTTTAATTAATTGAATTAATGATAAAATTACTTGTTTACCCTTTTGAATTAATTTAGATTTAGGACACATGTCATCTCCACAATATTTCTCACATTTCTCACACTTTTAACCTTTTTTAACCTTACCCTATGTGTATATATATGTGTTCATATATATGTACATATTAAGATTTTTGCAATTTGAACGATTTTATTGGTGACTTACTTGTTATTATGTCTAGTTATTTACAATATATCTACGATTTGCGCTTCGTAATATCTATACATAAGTACGGACATATTCGACATGTATCGTAATTCACATATTATGTCATTTCACACATATATTATTCTTCAAAACTTAAATTCCAAATAGCTCATCAAGTTAACTTAAGCATTATTTTCATGTTCATCACAATTTACACACATAACGTGATTTTTGATCTAGTTCATCGTTTTTATCGTACAAACGCCTAAACATAGCATCAATTCATATCATCATGTAATCACTTAGCAAATCACATTACACATACTCATATTCACATATCATTTTATAACACATAAAGTTCACCCTTGAACATCCGGTTTTCGCGTATGTTGAAATATGCGTATTTTACCATTTCGGTAGCGTTTTCGGGCATCGGATGTCACATATGACTAACCAAACACCAAAGATACTTAATATAAGTTAAAATACTTATAATTATTTTAAATATATCAGTTTATAATCTGATTTAAAACAATTTTGCAAAAATCATTTTAAAAGCTGATTTTTGTTGTTTTTTAACGCATAGTATTGTACCGAACTTTACCGTAACCTTCCCAAATTCTCACATCTTGATATTTTAAAAAAACACATGTTATATACTGATTAAAATAGTAATTATACCCATGATAGTGCAGGTCTCATGTATGACACATAAATCATGCAATTTCACCCATTTTACTACTTTTTAAGCTACATGTACAACATGCAAAGCTATCAAGTTTATGACATAATTTTTATAACATCATATAACATCATTTTATAAGTTTATATTCTGATTTGTATGCATCTTTATCATACCGTAACATTTTCATTCTCATATGATCATTAAATCATCATGCAAGCTTATGTACAATCATCTAATGCACATTTACTTCATCACCGTCATCATCATCATTGTTAGGGGAGGATTTTCTAGTAGTCTGTGATCCTCATGTGTTATCCTTTTAGTGATCCTTATTTCTGTGACAGATAGTGATCCTCAGAAGTGCTTCAGGATCAGGATCATGGATCACCCTAAGGATCCTTATACTAACGATTGTTCACTTTGAATTTCGTATTGTTTTGCAGGAGTAACAAGTTGGACTTGGTCTTAGCAACGTTACTAAGGAATATTCCACGGTTATTTCGCATGTGTTTGACTGAAAATGGACGTTGTGGAGAACGTGGGAGCAAGGCACGAATTGCGGACAGTTAGTTACGCTAGTTAACTTCTATTTTTAAAAGGGGTAGTGAGCTAGTTTTAGAAACACTTGGCTAATTTTGGCTACACACACTCGTACAACAGCACTCTTGAGCATACAGCAAAACACTTAGCAATTTTTACACATTTCTGCACTATACACCATAGTGATCCTTGTACCTAGCTCGCTATTATCCGAAGTTCTAAAGAATTATTGTTCAATTTGAAGTTGGTGATCGGCAGTTTCCATCACCCGAGGTTTTTTATGCCGGAGATCATTCATTGATGAAGGGCTTTTTCCTCGTATAAATCTTTGTGTCACTTGTGCAATTCATATCTAAGTGATCCTTATTGTTGTTTACTAATTCAAGCATCATACCCCGTAACAAAGAGTTTGGTTGCATTATCCTCGTCTAATTTTTGACCAAAACAGTTTGGCGCCCACCGTGGGGCAATTGGTGCTTCATTCCTAAGAAGTTCTTCTATTTGTGATCATTCCGATTCATTGCATTCAAGTACATGGCTTCATCATCAAAGAATACTTCTACTGCAATGTCTGCGGTCAATTCATCTCAGGGCATTCCACCTTTGCCTCCACCACCTGCTGGACCTCAGAAAAATGCTGAGAAGAAACCAACTCCCATTTTCTCAAAACCTCCAACTTCTTCTGCTTCTTATACTCCTACTACTAGTGACTTGTTTACTCTGATTTTGCAGATGAAAGATCATATACAGCAGCAGGATAAGACCAATGAGAGGATTCTTAAAGAAATTGGAGACATCAAGAAACAAAAGAGATCGGCAGAGGATCATTCCCGACTGGTACCCAGATCTTTGAATTTTGATACCCCGGTGATAACTTCTCAGCCTTCAGTGATTCCAGACGTTCAATATGTGGGAGGACCAAAGGAGTGCACTACGGTTCAACAACAATGACTCAGGCCTCAGGATTGCACTTCCAACCAGCAGGATCCCATCCTCAGCATGCAGGATCCTTCACGAGCTCAGGAGGATACCCAAAAGCGCAGCAGATTCAAGGGTTCTGGCCGTTTCAAGGATCCTCGCAGGTTCAAGGATCCTCCTATGTTCCAGGATCCTCCCAGGTTCAAGGATCCTCCTATGTTCCAGGATCCTCCCAGGTTCAAGGATCCTCCTATGTTCCAGGATCCTCCCAGGTTCAAGGATCCTCCTATCTTCAAGGATCCTCCCAGGTTCAAGGATCCCCCTATGTTCCAGGATTATCCCAGTTTCATGGATCCTTCCAGATGCCGGGATCCTTAAGGGGTTTGCAATCAGGAAGTTCAGATATCCATCAGGGAGATTTTATTCCAATGCAGACCATTGCTTCTACTGGTCCTTCGATCATTCCAGAGTCCCAACAATATGGGTTCACATCCGGTGTTCCTAATTTGAACCCGGTGGGAGGTAACACTTTTAATAATTCTCTTACTACTAACCATGCATTAATGCAGGATACAGGTATCAATCATGCCATGGCCAGAGAATTGCAAAAGTTAAAGGATCTGATATCAAGTGTTCCAGGAGTGGTCAAACCTATCCCGGAGATTGCAGATGGGAGCCATAAGATATCTCGTTTTGCACCACCAATCTGTGATGCTGAGATACACAAGAGGTTCCACGTGCCAACCATGAAGTTGTATGATGGTTCAACGGATCATGAAGAACACATAGCACAATACAGGGAGAGGATGGAGATCAATCCAATCCCAGAAAGGTTAAAGGAAGCATGTCTGTGCAAGGGATTTGGATCCACTCTTACTGGATCAGCTCTCAAATGGCTGCTAAGTCTTCTCCCTACTCTATTACCTCATTTGCTAATCTAGTTAACCTATTTAATAATCAGTTTTCTTGTAGTAGAAAATTTGAACGTTTAACAAGTGATCTATATAGGATAACCCAGGGTCATAATGAATCATTAAGGGATTATATCACTAAATTTAGTAAAGAATCCTTAGACATTCCTAACCTGGATATAGGCACGGCTGTTGAGGCCTTTAAAATGGGATTGCTTAGGGATTCATTGTTCTATGATGATCTTGTTATGACACCATGCAGGAACCTAGATGAGGTAAGAACCCGAGCACTCAGGTTCATCTGGCTAGAGGATGATAAGAGGATCCAGGAGAGATTAGCAGGATCCTCAAAACAAGAAAAGCAAGGATCCTCATTCAAGAACAACAAATTCAGATCCTATAACAAATCTGATAACCAGAATGTGCATGCCGTTGATCAAGAAGAGGATGATGAGGATTATCCTCCAATTTCTGAATATTGTTTTTCTGTTGATAACAATGAACTAATCCTTGCGATGCAGAATTTAGGTGATAAAGCTAGATGGCCCAGGAAAAATGACAGACCAGCTGCAACTAAAGATAAATCAAAGTGGTGTGCATACCATGAAGATTTTGGGCATCTCACAGAAGAATGCATCGCACTGAGAAAAGAAATTGGATACTTGTTGAGCAAGGGGCATTTGAAAGAATTATTGGGGAGAAAAAAGTCAAGGACTCAGGATCCTGAAAGGATCCCTGAGAAAGCTCCGGCCCCTCCAGCAGATGCACAAGTAATAAACTTTATTTCTGGAGGATCAGACATTTGTGGCACATCCTTCTCAGCAGCTAAAAGGCATGCAAAGGAAACCAAGATGGATAGTAGAGATAGACCCATTCGAACATCAAGTGTCTCCGAAGGAAAAGTCATAACCTTTGATGAGGATGATCGTGTTGATATCCAGGATCTTCATCACGATGGTTTGGTTATTACTCTCTTTATTTCTAACCATTTTGTTCGCAGGATCCTTATAGATGGAGGGAGCTCTGTGAACATTATCCAGCTTGATGTTCTCAAGAAGATGAATATCCCCGAGTCCGATATCATACCAAGATCGTCTGTGCTCGTGGGATTCAGTGGCGAAACTAAGAATACTCTGGGGGACATTAAACTCCCAATCTATATCGAAGGCCTATATTCTTATCAAAAATTTTGTGTTATTGACTGTTTATCTTGTTGTAATGTTATCCTTGGCAGGCCTTGGATACACGATATGAAGGCAGTCCCTTCCACCTACCATCAATGTGTGAAGCTCCCTAGTCCTTGGGGAATAGTGAAGATTGATAGTGATCAGCAGGAGGCTAAGAACTGTTACACTTCATCGATGAAACCATCCTCAAAATCAAGAGAGCAATAGCAATCAAAGTATCCTCCAAGGGATGTCTTGGAGGCAAGAGAGCAGGATGTAGTAGAAATCCTTATGGATCCTGATGATCCTGAATCTAAGGTCTATATAGGATCAGGGATCCTTGGCAAAATGAAAGAAGACCTCATATCCTTCCTCAAAATGAGGAGAACTACCTTTGCATGGAAACATGAAGATGTGACAGGTATATCTAAAGATATCATCACTCACAAACTTGGCATTGACAGGTCATTCAAACCAATCCATCAAAAGAGGAGGAAGTTTGCACCAGAAAGAAATGCCATTATCTAGGAAGAGGTAGAGAAATTGCTCCGAGCAGGTATGATTAGAGAGGTCAAGTATCCAAGATGGCTGGCCAATGTGGTTGTCGTTCAAAAGAAAAACGGAAAGTGGAGGGTATGTGTCGATTTCACAGATTTAAATAAGGCATGTCCCAAGGATCCTTTCCCATTACCCCATATTGACTCCATGGTGGATGCAACGGCGGGTCATGAACTGTTAACTTTTATGGATGCTTCATCTGGATTTCAACAAATTCAGATGGAACCATCTGATCAAGAGGATATGGCCTTTATGACTCCAACCAGTATATATTGTTATATTGCTATGCCATTTGGACTAAGGAATGCAGGTGCAACTTATCAAAGGCTGGTGAATATGATGTTCAAGGATCAGATTGGACAAACTATGGAGGTTTACATAGATGATATGGTGGTAAAATCCAGAAAGGCTGAGGATCACCTAAGGGACTTGGAGGAAGCATTCGATATCCTTGACAAATATAACATGAAACTTAATCCTTCAAAATGTCACTTTGGTGTTAAAGCAGGTAAATGACAAAGAGAGGCATTAAAGCCAGCCCAGAACAAATCAAAGCTTTAGTGAATATCAAATCTCCTGCCAATGCTAAGGATGTCCAGAGGCTAACAGGCAGGATCGCAGCTTTGAACAGATTCATATCCAAATCCTCAGAGAAATGCAAGGAATTCTATGATATCCTAAGGAAGAACAAGAAATTTGAGTGGACTGAGAAGTATGAAAGTGCCTTAAGAGCTCTCAAGGATTACCTATCCTCAGCCCCGGCCTTGATGAAACCAGAAAAAGGAGATGTGCTATCCTTATATCTTGCAGTATCCTTAAAAGTAGTAAGTGCAGTCCTTGTTAAGGATCACGAAGGTACACAACATCCTGTCTATTATGTAAGTAAGAGTTTACTTGATGCCGAATCCAGGTATTCACACCTTGAAAAGCTTATTCTTACATTAATTATGGCATCTACTAAGTTGAGACATTATTTTGAAACTCATGTTATTATTGTTAAAACTAATTTTCCAATTAAGAATGTCCTCAGGAAACCTGAAATGTCAGGAAGGATGGCTAAGTGGGCAGTGAAGCTTAGTGCATATGATATAAGATATGAGCCTAGGACATCTATTAAATCCAAAGCATTAGCTGACTTTGTGGCAGATTTCAGTAGTGATTTGCAAAAGGAAGCTGAATTAGAAGTCCAGCACCTAGAGGAGACCAAGGATCCTTGGATACTCTACACTGATGGATCCTCAAATGTCAAAGGCACAGGGCTTGGAATACTACTAAAATCGCCACAGGGAGACATAATACCCCACTCTATAGCTTGTGAGTTCCAAACCACTAACAATGAGGCTGAATATGAAGCCTTGATAGCTGGTTTGCAAATTACTAAGCATATGGGGATCAGGTATCTTGTGGTACATGTAGATTCATTTCTAATCACTAATCACTTTAATGGATCCTATGCTGTTAAAGGTGAAAAGCTAACCAAATATTTGGAGATAGTCAAAGAATTGGCACTCTCTTTTGTTTCCTTTAGTTTGACACAGGTACCAAGGGAAGAAAATACAGAAGCTGATGCATTGGCTAATTTAGGATCATCCTTGAAGATCCCGGAAGATATAAGTATCCCCATTATCCATATCCTGGCTCCCGCCATCGAGGATCATGTGGCTATGGAAATAGAAGAGGATTCTGCAGTCATCCCTAGTGAGGATACCCGATCTCATTCAGGATCATGGATCCTCCTAATTATGAGATACTTACAACATGGAGAGATTCCTACAGGAGAAAACCCTAGAGCTTTCAAAGTTAAGGTATCTCAGTTCACAATTTTAAATAATATGTTGTATAAGCGATCTCTTGCAGGACTATATTTAAGATGCATTGAGGATCCTGAAATCCAAGAAGTTTTAAAAGACTTCCATGAAGGAGATTGTGGAAACCACACTGGGGGCATGGCATTATTCTCAAGGATCCTGAGGACAGGATACTATTGGCCGACTATGAAAAGAGACGCTGTGGAGTATGCTAAGAAGTGTGATCCTTGTCAGAGACATAACAATATCCTTCATCAGCCGGCCGAATTTTTGCATCCCATATCCTCCTCTTGGCCATTTATGAGATGGGGTATGGATATAGTTGGTAAGCTCCCTAAGGCACCTGGTGGAAAAGTGTTCATGCTTGCTATGACTGATTACTTCTCCAAGTGGATAGAGGCTGAAGCTTTTGCCCAAGTCAGAGAAAAGGAAGTTATATCCTTCATTAAAAGAAATATTATAACTAGATTTGGTATTCCTTCTGAAATTATATGTGATAATGGTTCCCGATTTATTGGGGGCAGAACTACTAACTTTTGTGACAGCTAGGGAATTAAGATGATAACATCAACACCAGTCCACCCACAAGCTAATGGTCAGGCAGAATCATCCAACAAGATCATCATCAACAATTTGAAGAAGAAGCTTGGATCCAAAAAAGGGAAATGGGCAGAAGAACTACCTTATGTGCTTTGGGCTGATAGGACAACCCCCAAGAATGCTACAGGCCAGACTCCATTCTCTTTGGTATTTGGGGCAGAATTAGTGATCCTTACAGAAATGGTGGTTCCAACCGCTAGAATAAGTATCCGTGATCCTGAGGAAAATGATGAGAACTTGGTTCAAGACCTTGATACTATTGAAGAAACCAGGGATCTGGCTAGGATAAGGATGGCCAGTTATCAACAAAGAATGGCTGGTGCTTACAATAAAAATGTCAGGATCAGGAAGTTTCAAATTGGTGATATGGTGTTAAGGAAAGCATTTCAAAATACCACCAATCCTGCTGATGGAAAATTGGCACCAAAATGGGAAGGCCCTTATCTGATTGAAGCTGAGGCAGGAAAGGGGGCATATCGATTGCTGACCATGGAAAGTGATTTGCTACCTAGAGCCTGGAATGCTATCCATTTGAAGAAATACTTCATGTGAGCAGAACCCATGATCCTCACATCATAAGTATCCTTGAAGGATCCTGAAAGCACAGATGATCCTTACTTTGGTAACATCCTAAACTCGAACTATTTCATTCTCTTATTTTCTCATATAAGGATAAGGATCATGTGTCCTCTATCCATCTTTCACGTGATTCTGAGTTGTGAAGGTTCAGGTATCCTTAGCAAAATGTTGGTTATCCACAGAAGCAATCAGTTCCTTGGGTTTGACCCCAGTTATTTGGGCTTGACCCAAGTTCCGCCTGTAGCGCATGATGATCCTGGTATAGTTCATGGCAGTGGGACCAGTACTCGCTTTAGGGGCTGATAATTCCAGTACTGGCTATACCTAGGATCCTACGTATAATGGTAGACGTACCATACATCCGTTCCTAAGGTTTCTAACGTTCTCGCGTTAGCTAAGGTTTTGGCATTTTCATGCCACCAAGTTTGGATAGTCGCCAGTTAGGGCCATACTCCAGTTTACATACGATCCTTGGGCTTGTCCCCAGTTATCCTTGGGCTTGTCCCCAGTTATCCTTGGGCTTGTCCCCAGTTATCCTTGGGCATGTCCCCAGTTATCCTTGGGCTTATCCCCAGTTATCCTTGGGCTTGTCCCCAGTTATCCTTGGGCTTGTCCCCAGTTGCTAACTTTTATCATATATTGGCTTAGTCCCAAGTTATGTTCTATTTCAGGTCTTTGAAGTTAAACAACCAAGGATCCTTGATCCTTACTTCTTTCTAAGGTTTGTCTTATAGTTATCCTGGTTATGGTATTAAGGGTTAGGATCCTAACTTGGATCCTCAGGTATGATCCTTAACTATTTTAATTTTGTTCATTGTTTATTTGAATGTTAGGGGAGGATTTTCTAACAATTAGTGATCCTTACTTGTTATCCTAATAGTGATCCTTACTTCTGTGACAGATAGTGATCCTCAGAAGACCTTCAGGATCAGGATCATGGATCACCCTAAGGATCCTCATACTAACGATTGTTTGTTTATGTTTCGTATTGTTTTGCAGGAGTAATAAGCTTGACTTGGTCTTGGCAACGTTACTGTTAGGGCAGGATTTTTAATGACCTGTGATCCTTACATGATATCCTAATAGTGATCCTTACTTCTGTGGCAGATAGTGATCCTCAGAAGAGCTACAGGATCAGGATCATGGATCATCCTAAGGATCCTTATACTAACGGTTGTTCTCTTTGAATTTCGTATTGTTTTGCAGGAGTTACAAGTTGGACCTGGTCTTGGCAACGTTACTAGGGAATATTCCACGCTTATTTCGCACACGTTTGACCGAAAATGGACGTTGTGGAGAACGTGGGAGCTTGGCACGAATTGCGGGTAGTTTGTTAGGCTAGTTAACTTCTATTTTTAAAAGGGGTAACGAGCTAGTAGTTAGAACACTTGGCTAATTTCAGCTACACGCACTCGTACAACTGCACTCTTGAGCATTCGGCAAAACACTTCACATTTTTCACACATTCTTGCACATTACACCATAGTGATCCTTGTACCTAGCTCGTTACTATCCGAAATTGTAAACATTGGTTGGTTAATTTGAACTTGGTGATCGGTAGTTTCCATCACCCGAGGTTTTTTATGCCGGAGATCATTCATTGATCAAGGGCTTTTTCCTCGTATAAATCTTTGTGTCACTTGTGCAATTTACATTTAAGTGATCCTTATCATTGTTCATCATTTCAAGCATCATTCCCCATAACTAAGAGTTTGGTTGCATTATCCTCGTTAGATTTTTGACCAAAATAGTTTGGCGCCCACCGTGGGGCAATTGGTGCTTCATTCATAAGAAAGTTTTCTGTTGGTGATCATTCCGGTTCATTGCATACGAATACATGGCTTCATCAGTGAAGAATACCTCCACTGCAATGTCTGCGGTCAATTCGTCTCAGGGCATTCCACCTTTGCCTCCACCACCTGCTGGATCTCAGAATAATGCTGAGAAGAAACCAACTCCCATATTCTCTAAACCTCCAACTTCTTCTGCTTCTTCTACTCCCACTACTAGTGACATGTTTACCTTGATTTTGCAGATGAGGGATCATATACAGCAACAGGACAAGACCAATGATAGGATCCTCAAAGAAATCGGAGATCTCAAGAAACAAAAGAAAGCGGCAGAGGATCATTCCCCACTGGTGCCCAGATCTTTGAATTTGGATACTCCGGTGATTACTTCTCAGCCAACAGAGATTCCAGATGTTCAATATGTGGGTGGACCAAAAGGAGTGCACTACGGTTCAGCAATAATGACTCAGGCATCAGGTTCATATTTCCAGCCAGCAGGATCCTATCCTCAGCATATGGGATCCTTCATGAATTCAGGAGCCTACTCAGGAGCGCAGCAGATTCAAGGATCCTCCTTTGTTCCAGGATCATCTCAGGTTCAAGGATCCTCCTTTGTTCCAGGATCATCCCAGGTTCAAGGATCCTCCTTTGTTCCTGGATCATCCCAGGTTCAAGGATCCTCCTTTGTTCCAGGATCATCCCAGGTTCAAGGATCCTCCTTTGTTCCAGGATCATCCCAGGTTCAAGGATCCTCCTTTGTTCCACGATCATCCCAGGTTCAAGGATCCTCCTTTGTTCCAGGATCATCCCAGGTTCAAGGGTCCTCCTTTGTTCCAGGATCGTCTCAGTTTCAGGGGTCCTTCCAGATGCCGGGATCCTTGAGGAGTTTGCAAACAGGAAGTTCAGATGTCCATCAGGGAGATTTTATTCCGATGCAGACCATTGCTTCAACTGGTCCATCCATAATTCCAGAGTCCCAGCAATATGGATTTACATCCACTGCTCCTACGTTAAACCCAATGGGAGGTAACACTCTTAATAATTCTCTTACCACTAACCATGGATTCATGCAGGATACAGGTATCAACCATGCCATGGCCAGAGAGTTGCAAAAACTGAAGGATATGATATCAAGTGTTCCAGGAGTGGTCAAACCCATCCCGGAGATTGCAGATGGAAGCCACAGGATATCTCGTTTTGCACCACCAATTTGTGATGCTGAGATACCCAAAAGATTCCATGTTCCAACTATGAAGTTGTATGATGGATCGACGGATCCTAAGGAACACATAGCACATTACAGGGAAAGGATGGAGATCAATCCAATTCCAGAAAGGTTAAAGGAAGCATGCATATGCAAGGGATTTGGATCCACTCTTACTGGACCGGCTCTCAAATGGCTGCTAAGTCTTCCCCCTTACTCTATTACCTCATTTGCTAATCTAGTTAATTTATTCAATAATCAGTTTTCTTGTAGTAGAAAATTTGAACGATTAACTAGTGATCTATATAGGATAACCCAGGGTCATAATGAATCATTAAGGGATTATATAACCAAATTTAGTAAAGAATCCTTAGACATTCCCAACTTGGATATAGCCACGGCTGTTGAGGCCTTCAAAATGGGATTGCTTAGTGATTCATTGTTCTATGATGATCTTGTTATGCACCATGCAGGAACCTAGATGAGGTAAGAACCCGGGCACTCAGGTTCATCCGGCTAGAGGATGACAAGAGGATCCAGGAGAGATTAGCAGGATCCTCAAAATCAGAAAAGCAAGGATCCTCGTTCAAGAACAACAAATTCAAGTCCTATAACAGATCTCACAGCCAGAACGTGCATACTGTCGATCAAGAAGATGATGATGAGAATTATCCTCCAATTTCTAAATATTGTTTTTCCGTTGATAACAATGAACTAATCCTTGCAATGCAGAATCTAGGAGATAAAGCCAGATGGCCTAGAAAAAATGACAGATCGGCCGCAACCAAAGACAAATCAAAGTGGTGTGCATACCATGAGGATTTTGGGCATTTAACAGAGGAATGCATCGCATTGAGAAAGGAAATTGGATACTTATTGAGCAAGGGGCATTTAAAAGAATTGCTGGGTAGAAAAAAGTCAAGGACTCAGGATCCTGAAAGGATCCCTGAGAAAGCTCCAGCCCCTCCGTCAGATGCACAAGTGATAAACTTTATTTCTGGAGGATTAGACATCTGTGGTACATCTTTCTCAGCAGCTAAAAGGCATGCAAAGGAAGCTAAAATGGATAATGGAGAAAGACCTGTTCGAACATCAAGTGTCTCTGAAGGAAAAGTCATAACCTTTGATGAGGATGACCATGTTGACATCCAAGATCCTCATCACGATGGTTTAGTTATTACTCTTTTTATTTCTAACCATTTTGTCCGCAGGATCCTTATTGACGGAGGAAGCTCAGTGAACATTATCCAACTAGATGTTCTGAAGAAAATGGGTATCCCTGAATCAGATATCATACCAAGATCCTCCGTGCTCGTGGGATTTAGTGGCGAAACTAAGAACACCCTGGGGGACATCAAACTCCCAATTTATGTTGAAGGATTACATAAGTATAAAAAATTTTGTGTTATTGACTGTCTATCTTGTTGTAATGTTATCCTTGGCAGGCCCTGGATACACGATATGAAGGCAATCCCATCTACCTACCATCAATGTGTGAAGCTCCCTAGCCCTTGGGGAATAGTCAAGATCGATAGTGATCAGCAGGAGGCTAAGGATTGTTATACTTCATCAATGAAACCAGCCTCGAAATCAAGGGAGCAATAGCAATCAAAGTATCCTCCAAGGGATGTCTTGGAGGCAAGAGAGCAGGATGTGGTAGAAATCCTCATGGATCCTGATGATCCTGAATCCAAAATCTATATCGGGTCAGGGATCCTTGGTAAAATGAAAGAAGATCTAGTATCCTTCCTGAAAAGAAGAAAAACTACCTTTGCATGGAAGCATGAGGATATGACAGGTATATCTAAGGATATTATCACTCATAAACTTGGCATTGACAGGTCATTCAAACCGATCCATCAAAAAAGGAGGAAGTTTGCACCAGAAAGAAATGCCATTATCCAGGAAGAGGTAGAGAAATTGCTCCGGGCAGGTATGATTAGAGAGGTCAAGTATCCAAGATGGTTGGCCAATGTGGTTGTTGTTCAAAAGAAAAATGGAAAGTGGAGGGTATGTGTCGATTTTACTGATTTAAATAAGGCATGTCCCAAGGATCCTTTCCCATTACTCCACATTGACTCCATGGTGGATGCAACGGCGGGTCATGAACTGTTAACTTTTATGGATGCTTCCTCTGGATTCCAGCAAATTCAGATGGAACCATCTGATCAAGAGGATACGGCTTTTATGACTCCAACTGGTATATATTGTTATATTGCTATGCCATTTGGATTAAGGAATGCAGGTGCAACATATCAAAGGCTGGTGAATATGATGTTCAAGGATCAGATTGGACAAACTATGGAGGTTTACATAGATGATATGGTGGTAAAGTCCATAAAAGCTGAGGATCACCTAAGAGACTTGGAGGAAGCATTTGATATCCTTGACCGATATAACATGAAACTTAATCCTTCAAAATGTCACTTTGGTGTTAAAGCAGGTAAATTCTTAGGATATATGGTGACCAAAAGAGGCATTGAAGCTAGCCCAGAACAAATTAAAGCATTGGTGAACATCAAATCTCCTGCCAATGCTAAGGATGTGCAAAGGCTAACACGCAGGATAGCAGCTTTGAACCGATTTATATCCAAATCCTCGGAGAAATGCAAAGAATTCTATGATATCCTAAGGAAGAACAAGAAATTCGAGTGGACTGAGAAGCATGAAAGTGCTTTACGAGCTCTCAAAGAATACCTATCCTCAGCTCCAGCCTTGATGAAACTAGAAAAAGGAGATGTGTTATCCTTATATCTTGCGGTATCCTCAAAAGCAGTAAGTGCAGTCCTGGTTAAGGATCATGAAGGTACACAACATCCTGTCTATTATGTAAGTAAGAGTTTACTTGATGCTGAATCCAGGTATTCACACCTTGAAAAGCTTATTCTTGCATTAATCATGGCATCTACTAAGTTGAGACATTATTTTGAAACTCATGTTATTGTCGTTAAAACTAATTTTCCAATTAAGAATGTCCTCAGGAGACCAGAGATGTCAGGTAGGATGGCCAAGTGGGCAGTGAAGCTTAGTGCCTATGATATAAGATATGAGCCTTGGACAGCCATCAAATCCCAAGCATTGGCCGACTTTGTGGCTGATTTCAGTAGTGATTTACAAAAGGAAGCCGAGTTAGAAGTCCAGCAGCTGGAGGAGACCAAGGATCCTTGGATACTCTATACTAATCGATCCTCAAATGTCAAAGGCACGGGGCTTGGTATACTACTAAAATCGCCACAGGGGGACATAATACCCTACTCCATAGCCTGTGAGTTCCAAACCACTAACAATGAGGCTGAATATGAAGCCTTGATTGCTGGTTTACAAATTGCTAAGCATATGGGGATCAGGTACCTTGAGGTACATGTAGATTCATTACTAATTACAAATCATTTTAATGGATCCTATACTGTTAAAGGTGAAAAGCTAACCAAATATTTAGAGATAGTCAAAGAATTGGCACTCTCTTTTGTTTCCTTTAGTTTGACACAGGTACCAAGGGAAGAAAATACAGAAGCTGATGCATTGGCTAATTTAGGATCATCTTTGAAGATCCCGGAGGATATAAGCATTCCTATTATCCATATCTTGGCTCCGGCCATCGAGGATCATGTGGCGATGGAGATAGGAGAGGATTCTGCGATTATCCCTAGTGAGGATACTCAATCTTTTCCAGGATCAGGATCATGGATCTCACCAATCATGAGATACTTACAACACGGAGAGATTCCTATGGGAGAAAACCGTAGGGCTTTCAAAATTAAGGTATCTCAATTCACAATCTTAAATAATATGTTGTATAAGCGATCTCTTGCAGGACCATATTTAAGATGCATCGAGGATCCTGAAGTTCAAGAAGTTTTAAAAGACTTCCATGAAGGAGATTGTGGAAACCACACTGGGGGCAGGGCATTGTTCTCAAGGATCTTAAGGACAGGATACTATTGGCCAACTATGAAAAGAGATGCTGTGGAATATGCTAAGAAGTGTGATCCTTGTCAGAGACACAGCAATATCCTTCATCAGCCGGCTGAATTTCTACATCCTATATCCTCCTCTTGGCCATTTATGAGATGGGGGATGGATATAGGTTGTAAGCTCCCTAAGGCACCTGGTGGGAAAGTGTTCATGCTTGCTATGACTGATTATTTCTCCAAGTGGATAGAGGCTGAAGCTTTTGCCCAAGTCAGAGAAAAGGAAGTTATATCCTTTATTAAGAGAAATATTATAACTAGATTTGGCATTCCTTCTGAAATTATATGTGATAATGGTTCCCAATTTATTGGGGGCAGAACCACTAACTTTTGTGACAGCTGGGGGATTAAGATGATAACATCAACACCAGTCCACCCACAAGCTAATGGTCAAGCAGAATCATCCAACAAGATCATCATCAACAATTTGAAGAAGAAACTTGGATCCAAGAAAGGGAAATGGGCAGAAGAATTACCTTATGTGCTTTGGGCTGATAGGACAACCCCCAAGAATGCTACTGGTCAAACACCATTCTCTTTGATATTTGGGGCAGAATCAGTGATCCCAACAGAAATGGTGGTTCCAACTGCTAGAACAAGTACCCGTGATCCTAAGGAAAATGATGAGAACCTGGCTCAAGACTTGGATACTATTGAGGAAATCAGGGATTTGGCCAGGATAAGGATGGCTAGTTATCAACAAAGAATGGTTGGTGCTTACAACAAAAATATCAGGATAAGGAAGTTTCAAGTTGGAGATATGGTATTGAGGAAAGCATTCCAGAATACCACCAATCCTGCTGATGGAAAGTTGGCACCAAAATGGGAAGGCCCTTATTTGATTGAAGCTGAAGCAGGAAAGGGGGCATATAGATTGCTAACCATGGAAGGTGATTTGTTACCAAGAGCTTGGAATGCTGTCCATTTGAAGAAATATTTTATGTGAGCAGGATCCTCCTGATGCATATGATCCTTACATTAGAGTTATCCTTGAAGGATCCTTAAAGCATCAATGATCCTTACCCTGGTAATGTCCTAATCTTGAACTATTTCCTTTATTGATTTTCTCATACAAGGATAAGGATCATGTGTCCTTCATCCTTCTCTCACAAGACTTTGAGTTTTGAAAGTTCAGGTATCCTTAGCATAATGTTGATTATCTACAGAAGCAATCCAGATCCTTGGGTTTAACCCCAGTTATTTGGGCTTGACCCCAGCTTCGCCTGTAGCGCATGATGATCCTGGTATAGTTCAAGGCATTGGGACCAGTACTTGCTTTAGGGGATGATAATTCCATTGTACTGGCTATATCTAGGATCCTACGTATAATGGTAGACGTACCATACATCCGTTCCTAAGGTTTCTAACGTTTTCACGTTAGCTAAGGTTTTGGCATTATCATGTCACTAAGTTTGGATAGTCGCCAGTTAGGGCCATACTCCAGTTTACATATGATCCTTGGGCTTGTCCCCAGTTATCCTTGGGCTTGTCCCCAGTTATCCTTTGGGCTTGTCCCCAGTTACTAACTTTTATTGTATATTGGCTTAGTCCCAAGTTATGCTCTATTTCAGGTCTTTGAAGTTAAACAACTAAGGATCCTTGATCCTTATTTCTCTCTAAGGTTTATCTTATAGTTATCCTAATTATGGTTAGGATCCTAACTTGGATCCTCAGGTATGATCCTTAATTATTTTTATCTTATTCATTGTTTATTTGAATAAACCCTATACTTTGACAACTGAACTCATGATCCTTAAAACATATACTACTTTTTGGGATTTTTCAACTATAGGTGTTAGGGCTGGATTTTTATCATACGTGATCCTTATACGTGATCCTAACCAGTGATCCTTGTTTCTTTGGCAGACAGTGATCCTCAGCAGGACTTCAGGATCAGGATCATGGACCATTGAAAGGATCCTCATGCTAACAGTTACCTTCGTGTAATACAACATTATTTTGCAGGAACATCTAGCAGGATACGCTCTTAGCATCATAATCAAGGGACGCGTCTTCACAATTATAGCACGAGCTTAATCAAAGATAGACGTTGCAAAGGATATGGAAACTTAGCTTGATTTAAGGGCGGCAATTTAGGCTAGATTGTCTTTTATTTCTAAAGGGGTAATGAGCTGATTATTAGTCTTTTTACCTAAAATAGGTCACCTACACTTGTATATATAACACTCTTCCTCATTCGGAAGAACACACAACACAACTCTCACACGCTTAGACACTCGAAACTATAGTGATCCTTGTACTCAGCTCATTATCATCCGAAGTTGTAACTATATTTTTCTTATATTGAAGTTGGTGATCGGTAGTTGCCATCACCCGAGGTTTTTTATGCCGGAGATCATACATTGATCAAGGGCTTTTTCCTCGTATAAATCATTGTGTCTTTGCATATTTCTCATAGAAGTGATCCTTTACTTTTATAATTAACCAAGCATCATACCCCGTTTACATAAAGTTTGGTTACATTATCCTTGTGTGATTTTT
Source organism: Helianthus annuus (assembly GCF_002127325.2). Taxonomy (NCBI): domain Eukaryota; kingdom Viridiplantae; phylum Streptophyta; class Magnoliopsida; order Asterales; family Asteraceae; genus Helianthus; species Helianthus annuus. The sequence goes on from NC_035437.2 coordinate 125,222,186, forward strand.
GACCAAAACAGTTTGGCGCCCACCGTGGGGCAATTGGTGCTTCATTCATAAGAAAACCTTTTGTTCGAAATCATTTCATAGAATTACATGGCTTCATCATTGAAAAACATGTCCACGGCAATGTCTGCAGTCACCTCGTCCCAGAACATTCTGCCTCCACCACCGGCAGGATCCCAGAAGAATGCTGAGAAGAGACAAACTCCTACTAATTCTAAAACTCCATCTCCTTCTACTATGAATTCTTATATTCCCAGTACTAGTGATGTATTTACTTTGATTTTGCAGATGAAGGATCGTATGCAGCGGCAGGATGAAACTAATGAAAGGATCCTCAGGGAAATTGGAGATCTCAAAAGACAGAAGAAAACGGCAGAGGATCATTCCCCACTGATGCCCAAGTCTTTGAGCTTTGATACTCCAATGATTACTTCTCAGCCATCAGGAATTCCAGACGTGCAAATTATGGGAGAATCAAGAGGATTGCACCTCGGATCGACAGCAATGACTCAGGCATCTGGCTCACACTTTCAGCCGGCAGGATCCTATCCCCAGCATATGGGATCCCTCATGAATTCGGAAGCCTGTCCGGGAGCACAGCAGTTTCAAGGATCCTACTTTGTTCCAGGATCATCCCGGGGTCAAGGATCCTACTTTGTTCCAGGATCATCCCAGGGTCAAGGATCCTCCTTCGTTTCAGGATCCTTCCAGATACCAGGATCCTTCCAGGTGCCAGGATCCCTAAAAAGTTTGCAAACAGGAAGTCTAGATGTCCATCAAGGGGACTTCATTCCAATGCAGACCATTGCTTCCACTGGTCCCTCTGTTGTTCCAGAATCCCAGCAATGTGGATTCCCTAACTTGAACCCAATGGGAGGTAACACTTTAAATAATTATCCTACCACTAACCATGGATTCATGCAGGATACAGGTGTCAATCATGCTATGGCCAGGGAATTGCAAAAACTAAAAGATATGATCTCAAGTGTTCCAGGGGTAGTCAAGCCTATCCCAGAGATTGCAGATGGAAGCCATAAGGTATCTCGCTTTGCACCACCAATTCGTGATGCAGAGGTACCTAAAAGGTTCCATATCCCTACTATGAAGCTGTATGATGGTACAACGGATCCAGAAGAGCACATAGCACAATACAGGGAGAGGATGGAGATCAATCCTATCCCAGAAAAACTGAAAGAAGCATGCCTATGTAAAGGATTTGGATCCACTCTTACTGGATCAGCTCTTAAGTGGCTGCTAAGTCTTCCCCCCTACTCTATTACTTCATTTGCTAATTTAGTTAATTTATTCAATAACCAATTCTCTTGTAGTAGAAAATTTGAAAGATTAACTAGTGATTTATACAGGATAACTCAAAATCATAATGAATCATTAAAGGATTATATAACTAAATTTAGTAAAGAATCCTTGGACATTCCCAACTTGGATATGGCTACGGCTGTTGAAGCCTTCAAAATGGGACTGCTTAAGGATTCATTATTCTATGATGATCTTGTTATGACACCATGCAGGAATCTAGATGAAGTAAGAACTCGAGCACTCAGGTTCATCCGACTAGAGGATGACAAGAGGATCCAGGATAGACAAGTAGGATCCTCAAAACAGGAGAAGCAAGGATCCTCCTTCAAGAACAACAAATTCAAATCCTACCATAGAAATGAGAACCAGAATGTGCATGCTGTTGACCAAGAAGAGGATGATGAAGATTATCCTCCAATCTCAGAATATTGTTTTTCCGTTGATAATCATGAACTGATCCTTGCAATGCAGAATCTAGGTGAAAAAGCTAGGTGGCCCAGGAAGAATGATAAACCATCCGGGACTAAAGACAAGTCAAAATGGTGTGCATACCATGAGGATTTCGGGCATCTGACTGAAGAATGCATAGCTTTAAGAAAAGAGATTGGATATCTATTAAGCAAGGAGCACCTGAAAGAATTGTTGGGAAGAAAAAAGCAAAGGACTCAGGATCCTGAAAGGATCCCTGAAAAGGCTCCAGCACCTCCGGCAAATGCACAAGTGATCAACTTTATTTCCGGAGGATCAGACATCTGTGGTACATCCTTCTCGGTGGCCAAAAGACATGCAAAGGAGTCAAAAATGGATAATGGAGAAAGGCCTATTAGAACATCAAGTGTCTCAGAAGGGAAGATGATAACGTTTGATGAGGATGATCGTATTAACATTCAGGATCCTCATCATGATAGTTTAGTTATCACTCTCTTTATCTCTAACCATTTTGTCCGCAGGATCCTTATCGATGGAGGGAGCTCAGTGAACATTATCCAGCTTGATGTTCTGAAGAAAATGGGAATCCCAGAATCAGACATCACACCAAGATCCTCCGTGCTTGTAGGATTCAGTGGAGAAACGAAGAAAACTCTGGGGGACATCAAACTCCCAATCTACGTGGAAGGATTACATAATTACCAGAAATTTTGCGTTATTGACTGTTTGTCTTGTTGCAATGTTATCCTTGGCAGGCCTTGGATACATGATATGAAAGCAGTCCCATCCACCTACCATCAATGTGTGAAGCTCCCTAGCCCATGGGGAATAATCAAGATCGACAGTGATCAGCAGGAGGCTAAGGATTGTTATACCTCATCCATGAAGCCAACCTCGAAGCCAAGGGAGCAATAGCAATTACAGTATCCTCCGAGGAATGTCTTGGAGGCAAGGGAACAAGATGTGGACGAAATCCTCTTGGATCCTAGTGATCCTGAATCAAAAATCTATATCGGATCAGGGATCCTTGGCAAGATGAAAGAAGACATGATATCCTTCCTCAAGAGAAGAAAGTCTACCTTTGCATGGAAGCACGAAGATATGACAGGTATATCTAAGGATATCATAACTCATAAACTCGGCATTGACAGGTCTATCAAACCAATCCATCAAAAAAGGAGGAAGTTTGCACCAGAAAGGAATGCCATTATCCAAGAAGAAGTAGAGAGACTACTTCGAGCAGGTATGATCAGAGAGGTAAAATATCCAAAATGGTTAGCCAATGTGGTTGTTGTCCAAAAGAAAAATGGAAAGTGGAGGGTATGTGTCGATTTCACTGATCTGAATAAGGCATGTCCCAAGGATCCTTTCCCATTACCCCACATTGACTCCATGGTGGATGCAACAGCGGGGCATGAACTGTTGACCTTTATGGATGCATCATCTGGATTCCAACAAATTCAGATGGAACCATCTGACCAAGAGGATACAGCCTTTATGACCCCAACAGGTTTGTATTGTTATATTGCCATGCCTTTTGGATTAAGAAATGCAGGTGCAACATATCAAAGGCTGGTGAATATGATGTTCAAAGATCAAATTGGACAAACTATGGAAGTGTACATAGATGATATGGTAGTCAAATCAAAGAAAGCTGAGGATCACCTAAGGGATTTGGAAGAAGCATTTGATATCCTTGATAAATATAACATGAAGCTTAATCCTTCAAAGTGCCACTTTGGTGTTAAGGCAGGTAAATTCCTAGGATATATGGTAACTCAGAGGGGCATTGAAGCAAGTCCGGAGCAAATTAAAGCACTAGTAAACATCAAGTCCCCTGCCAATGCTAAGGATGTGCAAAGGCTAACAGGCAGGATAGCAGCTCTGAACAGGTTCATATCAAAATCCTCAGAAAAATGTAAAGAATTTTACGATATCCTAAGGAAGAACAAGAAGTTTGAATGGACTGAGAAACATGAGAATGCTTTACAAGCCCTTAAAGAATATATGTCCTCAGCACCAGCATTATCAAAACCCGAAAAAGGAGATGTGTTATCCTTATATTTGGCGGTATCCTCAACCGCTGTAAGTGCTGTCCTTGTTAAGGATCATGAAGGTACACAATATCCTATCTACTACGTAAGTAAGAGTTTACTTGATGCCGAATCCAGGTACTCACACCTCGAAAAGCTTATTCTTGCATTAATCATGGCATCAACTAAGTTAAGGCATTATTTTGAAACCCATACTATTGTTGTTAGAACTAACTTTCCAATTAAGAATGTCCTCAGGAAACCAGAGATGTCAGGAAGAATGGCTAAGTGGGCAGTAAAGCTTAGTGCCCATGATATAAGATACGAGCCAAGAACAGCCATTAAATCCCAAGCTTAGCCGACTTTGTGGCTGATTTCAGTAGTGATCTACAAAGAAGCAGAATTGGAAGTCCAGCAGCTGGATGAAACCAAGGATCCTTGGATACTACACACCGATGGATCCTCAAATGTCAAGGGCACAGGGCTCGGGATACTACTAAAATCGCCACAGGGGGACATAATACCCCACTCCATAGCCTGTGAGTTCCAAGCAACTAACAATGAGGCTGAATATGAAGCCTTAATTGCTGGCTTGCAAATTGCTAAGGATATGGGGGTAAAATATCTTAAGGTATATGTAGACTCATTATTGATCACCAATCACTTTAATGGATCCTATGCCGTTAAAGGTGAAAAACTAACCAAATATTTAGAGATAGTCAAAGAATTGGCACTCTCTTTTGTTTCTTTCAGCTTAACACAGGTACCAAGGGAGGATAACACGAAAGCTGATGCATTGGCCAACTTAGGATCATCCTTGAAAATTCCAGAAGACATAAGTATCCCTATCATCCACATCCTGGCTCCTGCTATTGAAAATCAAGTGGCCATGGAAATAGAAGAGGATACTGCAGTAATCCCTAGTGAAGAGGCTCAATCTTATGCAGGATCATGGGTCTCACCAATCATGAAATACTTGCAACACGGAGAGATTCCAATGGGAGAAAATCCTAGAGCTTTCAGGATCAAGGTATCTCAATTTACAATCTTAAATAATGTGCTATATAAACGATCCCTTGCAGGACCATATTTAAGATGTATTGAGGATCCTGAAATTGAAGAAGTATTGAGAGACTTCCATGAAGGAGATTGTGGAAACCACACTGGGGGCAGGGCATTATTCTCAAGGATCCTTAGAACAGGATACTACTGGCCAACCATGAAAAGGGATGCTGTAGAATATGCTAGGAAATGTGATCCTTGTCAAAGACACAACAATATCCTTCATCAACCAGCTGAATTGCTACACCCCATACCATCCTCTTGGCCATTCATGAGATGGGGGATGGATATAGTTGGCAAGCTCCCTAAAGCACCTGGTGGAAAAGTATTTATGCTTGCCATGACTGACTACTTCTCTAAATGGATAGAAGCTGAAGCTTTTGCTCAAGTCAGAGAAAAAGAAGTTATATCCTTTATCAAAAGAAACATTATAACTAGATTTGGCATTCCCTCTGAAATTGTATGTGATAATGGTTCCCAATTCATTGGAAGCAGAACTACTAACTTTTGTGACAGTTGGGGAATCAAGATGATAACATCAACACCAGTTCATCCACAAGCCAATGGCCAAGCAGAATCATCCAACAAGATCATCATCAACAATCTGAAGAAGAAGCTGGGATCCAAGAAAGGAAAATGGGCAGAGGAGTTACCTTATGTGCTATGGGCTGATAGAACAACTCCCAAGAATGCCACTGGTCAAACACCCTTTTCTTTAGTATTTGGGGCAGAAGCAGTGATCCCAACAGAAATGGTGATCCCAACTGCTAGAACAAGTGCACGTGATCCTGAAGAAAATACTACAATCCTGGCTCAGGATTTGGATACTATTGAGGAAATCAGGGATCTGGCTAGGATAAGGATGGCAAGCTACCAACAAAGAATGGCTGGTGCTTACAACAAAAATGTTAGGATAAGGAAGTTCCAAGTCGGAGATATGGTGTTGAGAAAAACATTCCAAAACACTATCAATCCTGCTGATGGGAAGTTAGTGATCCTCATCATATGAGACAAGTCTGATAGTGATCCTTCCAGGATCCTCTACCCTACCATGAGTGGCCCATTCCTTGGGCAGATCCTTCCCATCTGGGATAGTATCCCTTCTAACAAAGAAAAAGCGACGCTTCCAGTTTGTGTCATTCTTAGTAACCTTGAAGACAGGGTGATCCTCCCCAGCTTTCCGTTTCAGCAAGTATCGATGAGAACCAAATGTGGTGAGATCATAAAGCTCAGCCAACTCCGCCATCCCTAGGTCAATCCCTTCCTGCTCGATGATCCTCTCGAAGCTATAAAGAACTCTCCAGATCATCGGCATAGCTTGGATGAAAGAGATGCCGGTTAAAGAGAAGAATGATTGGGTAAAGGCTGGAAAAGGATACGAATATCCTATGGTGAACGGAGTTGCAGGGAAAGCCACCCAGGTGTCGGAGATAAAATCACTTAAAGCGGTAGAAGAAAAAGATTTAAAAACGGTATCCGCCGGAAAACAGTGACGGATCCTATCAATGAGAGCATCGGTATAACAGCATCTCTCGGTAGGAGAATCCTTGATGATCCCTTGGCTTTTCAACGGACTACTCTTTTTGGGATCCTTATGAGGAGAATTTCGGAGCAACATATTTGCGGCGAAATAAAAACAGAGCAAGAACAGAAAAAACAGAGCAGAAAAAGGAAGAAAGAAAGGAAGAGAATACCTGATCGATCTTCGGTAGCGATTATAAGGGGAAGATATCTCGAATTTAAATGCAGAGTGATCCTAACCCTATCTCCTATTTATAATCATGATTTGCAGGGATTGTCACATCTATGACGTAAGGGTTGCAACGGCTAGTTCGATATTAACGGCTAGTTATCCGAGTCATTCGTTGCAGATAAGATCAAAGCAAAATATAACTCATTTATTTACAATAAACTCCTTATATTTTGGGGGCAATTGTTAGGGCTGGATTTTTATCATACGTGATCCTTATACGTGATCCTAACCAGTGATCCTTGTTTCTTTGGCAGACAGTGATCCTCAGCAGGACTTCAGGATCAGGATCATGGACCATTGAAAGGATCCTCATGCTAACAGTTACCTTCGTGTAATACAACATTATTTTGCAGGAACATCTAGCAGGATACGCTCTTAGCATCATAATCAAGGGACGCGTCTTCACAATTATAGCACGAGCTTAATCAAAGATAGACGTTGCAAAGGATATGGAAACTTAGCTTGATTTAAGGGCGGCAATTTTGGCTAGATTGTCTTTTATTTCTAAAGGGGTAATGAGCTGATTATTAGTCTTTTTACCTAAAATAGGTCACCTACACTTGTATATATAACACTCTTCCTCATTCGGAAGAACACACAACACAACTCTCACACGCTTAGACACTCGAAACTATAGTGATCCTTGTACTCAGCTCATTATCATCCGAAGTTGTAACTATATTTTTCTTATATTGAAGTTGGTGATCGGTAGTTGCCATCACCCGAGGTTTTTTATGCCGGAGATCATACATTGATCAAGGGCTTTTTCCTCGTATAAATCATTGTGTCTTTGCATATTTCTCATAGAAGTGATCCTTTACTTTTATAATTAACCAAGCATCATACCCCGTTTACATAAAGTTTGGTTACATTATCCTTGTGTGATTTTTGACCAAAACAATAGGATATTTGATCATGGATCATATCCTAAATGTTTTCAATCTGACTTATTCAAAGTTGCTTATTTAATAAGTGTACATCAAGACAATTAAAAAATTAAAGGAACTTAAAGGATAACAACACAGGATAAGCGACAAAAGGTTAAGATTTTATTTATTAACAAAAAGACTAACCCTTCAAAGGTTGTCAAAATTACCTACCCCAAGCATCTACCAGCAATACGTGGCCTGTCCGCTGGGGTAGGTAAAGGGTGTCCATGATAATAGGTTTGAAGTTGTGCAGGAAAGTAAAGGCGGCATGATCACAATGGTTTCATCCCCCAAACAGAGGATCCCTCCACCAGTTGCAATCCTGCCTATTGTCTGAAGGATCCTAGATCCTTAAACCTAAAACTATTGTTCACAAGTACAGACCATCATTGTTCAACAAAACAACCACTAAACAAAAAAATTGGGCTCCGACTATGTCTAGAAGTTTCCTTCATCGCCCAATCCTGCAGCTTAGACCTTCGCTGCATCTTCACCACCAGCTCCACTTGCCTCACCACCCTGATCCTTGCCACTGCCTCCAGCCTCAAGTGCCAGGATCTCCTCAGCCTCTTCATCGTCCTCCAGTTCAGCCAGCCTTGCCTTCCAGCCCTCCACATCCCAGGTGCTCTTGTCAAAAGCAGGAAAACAGAGCAAGTAAAAAGAGAAGATGAAGAGTAGAATACCTGTTTGATCTTCTAAATGCGGTTATAAAGGGAGAAGTTCTTGATTTTAAATGCAAACTCCTATCTCTATCTCTATTTATAATCATGATTTGTGCAGGGTTGTCACTTCCGTGACGTCAGGATTGCAACGGATAGTTCGATTACAACGGCTATATATCCGTTAGTTAGTTACGGATAAGATCAGCAAAATATAACTCGTCAATGTTACATAATTACTCCTTATATTTTGGGGGCAATTGTTAGGGCAGGATTTTTAATGACCTGTGATCCTTACATGATATCCTAATAGTGATCCTTACTTCTGTGGCAGATAGTGATCCTCAGAAGAGCTACAGGATCAGGATCATGGATCATCCTAAGTGTAGGTCCAGGTTTCGGGATCCAATCCGTGATTTTCATGATAATGTTCAAAGATGGAAGAGATAAGAGAGATGATAAGAAACAAACTTTGTATTAATCCGGTAGTAAACATTACAAGTCGGCCCGGTTACATGACAACCGAACTAATACCAAAGAAGTATACATCCGGGGAGAAACCAAGTGGTGATTTCTCCCGGTGAGGTCTCAGACCTCCATTCTCTCTCTAGCACACACTTGTGCTCTCACTCTTGTGTTGCAAATGACAAAGTGTTGGTATTTATACCAAAACACAGGCTGCAGGTCGAAGGATCAGACTGACTGGTCGAAACATCATCCTTCGATCAGACAGTCTTCGAAAGATACACACATACCTCGAATGATATCCTTCGAGGTCCATCCTTCGATGGGTATCTTTCGAGCTCATCGAAGGATATTCATAATCCTTCGATGCCTTATCCTTCGACACCAATAACAACACAGCAACTTTGTCTAGCAACACACACACACAGTCAAACCAACAACCCTCTCGTTTGACCACTTCAAACGAGCGGGTCTATACACGTTCGTTTGACCGTTTCACTAACTATTACAATTTCAGCATAAAATAAAACTAATCTATTCGACAAGCATCGGACACAAAATCTGCATCAACAAATTCCCCCTTGTCCGTTGCTGTCGAATGCTGAAAATGCAATTGCAATCATCGATCTTCAGTCAAGTAATCATCTTCTGTGTAAACAAATTCCCCCTTGACCGATGATCCAGGTAAGTAGTATCCTGATGCTCATTGTATAAGATTTCCCCCTCAAAGTACGCGTATCCGTGTTGAGTGTTGTGCAATTTCCTCAAAAGGATCAATTGACCGATCTTCCGCTGATCTTCCAATACTCCAACCGGCATATGATAAAGGTTCCATTCTTAAACAACTGCATCAAGTCTTGATCTTCAAGTGTCTGTGCAAAACATTCCACGCTGAACCGTTTAAATCACCAGAAGATCATAAACTCTACCACCTGAGATTGCGTTTAGAGATTTACCGAAGAAATTCAACATTTGAAAATTTTTATCCCCCCGTTTCTTTGGTAAAATCTCTAAACCTTAACAGATTCTTTCCACTTCAAAGAAACTGTCGTCAAATATTCACCAATTCCCTCCACCAAGCGGAACTGTTGTGTTTGGCCCATAATAGTCACGTTACCATTTTTGCCATTGCATTGGTAACCGTGACTACCCCACAATTTTTCAAACATCAAGTTTTCATCATCTCTTGTGTTCATCATGCTGCATCACCCCGCGTGTTCCCAAAGCCCGTACGAATTTTGATGTTGAAACTTTGAAGCCCGGTTTGAATAATCCTTGCGAACACCCGACCCGACTCCAAGTGAATTAAATGATTAACCCCAACACACTGTCTGAGCTCATAAAATTCCACAACATCTGGATCCTTCGAAACATCTGCATCAAACGAAAGATAAACACCAAGACAGCTTCGAAAGATGATCTTTCGTAAGTCTTTCGAGCGCATGTCACATATCTTTCGAGCATCTTTCGAGCACATGTCACAGATCTTTCGAGCATCTTTCGAAGTTGGACATGGCTGATCCTTCGTACACTTCAGAGTTGATCCTTCGAAGTCTTTTTGATCCTTCGAAGAACTGATGATCTTTCGAGCACTCCTGTTCATCTTTCGAATCTCCTTGTTCGAAGGATGATCTTTCGAGATCGAAAGATATCTTTCGATGGTTCTGACACAAGGACAGAAAGTATGACAGGTTGGTGAAAAGTTGATGTGGTAGGTGACCAACTTTCGCAAATTTCGAAGCATGAAAATTTGAAATTTGAATTTTGTTTCATCCTTCGAAAAACTGTTCAATCTTTCGATGGACAAACAGCATCTTTCGAAATTTGAAGCTGTCAAGAACATCAAGAACACGGAGGACTGTTCATCTGCAGATCTGACGAAAACACTTTGTATACAGTTTTTGATGATGGAAACTTGAAGATTTAGGAGAAAAACATAAAACCCAACACCTGGTTTAGCACAGATCTGGATATCCGGGTCCAGATCTGGGTTTTTCTCATTTTCACCTTTTTACATCTTGAACAAAAACCCACAAAAATCACAGATCTAGAGCACATGTGACTTAGTAAACGGTTAGTTTTACTAAATCGGGCACCATGGCTCTGATACCAATTGTAGGTCCAGGTTTCGGGATCCAATCCGTGATTTTCATGATAATGTTCAAAGATGGAAGAGATAAGAGAGATGATAAGAAACAAACTTTGTATTAATCCGGTAGTAAACATTACAAGTCGGCCCGGTTACATGACAACCGAACTAATACCAAAGAAGTATACATCCGGGGAGAAACCAAGTGGTGATTTCTCCCGGTGAGGTCTCAGACCTCCATTCTCTCTCTAGCACACACTTGTGCTCTCACTCTTGTGTTGCAAATGACAAAGTGTTGGTATTTATACCAAAACACAGGCTGCAGGTCGAAGGATCAGACTGACTGGTCGAAACATCATCCTTCGATCAGACAGTCTTCGAAAGATACACACATACCTCGAATGATATCCTTCGAGGTCCATCCTTCGATGGGTATCTTTCGAGCTCATCGAAGGATATTCATAATCCTTCGATGCCTTATCCTTCGACACCAATAACAACACAGCAACTTTGTCTAGCAACACACACACACAGTCAAACCAACAACCCTCTCGTTTGACCACTTCAAACGAGCGGGTCTATACACGTTCGTTTGACCGTTTCACTAACTATTACAATTTCAGCATAAAATAAAACTAATCTATTCGACAAGCATCGGACACAAAATCTGCATCAACACTAAGGATCCTTATACTAACGATTGTTCTCTTTGAATTTCGTATTGTTTTGCAGGAGTTACAAGTTGGACCTGGTCTTGGCAACGTTACTAGGGAATATTCCACGCTTATTTCGCACACGTTTGACCGAAAATAGACGTTGTGGAGAACGTGGGAGCTTGGCACGAATTGCGGATAGTTTGTTAGGCTAGTTAACTTCTATTTTTAAAAGGGGTAACGAGCTAGTAGTTAGAACACTTGGCTAATTTCAGCTACACGCACTCGTACAACTGCACTCTTGAGCATTCGGCAAAACACTTCACATTTTTCACACATTCTTGCACATTACACCATAGTGATCCTTGTACCTAGCTCGTTACTATCCGAAGTTGTAAACATTGGTTGGTTAATTTGAACTTGGTGATCGGTAGTTTCCATCACCCGAGGTTTTTTATGCCGGAGATCATTCATTGATCAAGGGCTTTTTCCTCGTATAAATCTTTGTGTCACTTATGCAATTTACATTTAAGTGATCCTTATCATTGTTCATCATTTCAAGCTTCATCCCCATAACTAAGAGTTTGGTTGCATTATCCTCGTTAGATTTTTTACCAAAACAGTTACTATGGAATATTAGTGATCCTCATCATATGAGACAAGTCTGATAGTGATCCTTCCAGGATCCTCTACCCTACCATGAGTGGCCCATTCCTTGGGCAGATCCTTCCCATCTGGGATAGTATCCCTTCTAACAAAGAAAAAGCGACGCTTCCAGTTTGTGTCATTCTTAGTAACCTTGAAGACAGGGTGATCCTCCCCAGCTTTCCGTTTCAGCAAGTATCGATGAGAACCAAATGTGGTGAGATCATAAAGCTCAGCCAACTCCGCCATCCCTAGGTCAATCCCTTCCTGCTCGATGATCCTCTCGAAGCTATAAAGAACTCTCCAGATCATCGGCATAGCTTGGATGAAAGAGATGCCGGTTAAAGAGAAGAATGATTGGGTAAAGGCTGGAAAAGGATACGAATATCCTATGGTGAACGGAGTTGCAGGGAAAGCCACCCAGGTGTCGGAGATAAAATCACTTAAAGCGGTAGAAGAAAAAGATTTAAAAACGGTATCCGCCGGAAAACAGTGACGGATCCTATCAATGAGAGCATCGGTATAACAGCATCTCTCGGTAGGAGAATCCTTGATGATCCCTTGGCTTTTCAACGGACTACTCTTTTTGGGATCCTTATGAGGAGAATTTCGGAGGATATAAGTATCCCCATTATCCATATCTTGGCTCCTGCCATCGAGGATCATGTGGCCATGGAAATAGGGGAGGATTCTGCAATTATCCCTAGTGAGGATACTCAATCTTATTCAGGATCAGGATAATGGATCTTACCAATCATGAGATACTTACAACACGGAGAGATTCCTACGGGAGAAAATCCTAGGGCTTTCAAAATTAAGGTATCTCAATTCACAATCTTAAATAATATGTTGTATAAGCGATCTCTTGCAGGACCATATTTAAGATGCATTGAGGATCCTGAAGTCCAAGAAGTTTTAAAAGACTTCCATGAAGGAGATTGTGGAAACCACACTGGGGGCAGGGCATTGTTCTCAAGGATCCTAAGGACAGGATACTACTGGCCAACTATGAAAAGGGATGCTGTGGAATATGCTAAGAAGTGTGATCCTTGTCAGAGACTCAGCAATATCCTTCATCAGCCGGCTGAATTTCTATATCCTATATCCTCCTCTTGGCCATTTATGAGATGGGGCATGGACATAGTTGGTAAGCTCCCTAAGGCACCTGGTGGAAAAGTGTTCATGCTAGCCATGACGGATTACTTCTCCAAGTGGATAGAAGCTGAAGCTTTTGCCCAAGTCAGAGAAAAGGAAGATATATCCTTCATTAAAAGAAATATTATAACTAGATTTGGTATTCCTTCTGACGTTATATGTGATAATGGTTCCCAATTTATTGGGGGCAGAACTACTAACTTTTGTGACAGCTGGGGGATTAAGATGATAACATCAACACCAGTCCACCCACAAGCTAATGGTCAGGCAGAATCATCCAACAAGATCATCATCAACAATTTGAAGAAGAAGCTTGGATCCAAGAAAGGGAAATGGGCAGAAGAACTACCTTATGTGCTTTGGGCTGATAGGACAACCCCTAAGAATGCTACTGGTCAAACGCCATTCTCTTTGGTTTTTGGGGCAGAATCAGTGATCCCAACAGAAATGGTGGTTCCAACTGCTAGAACAAGTAGCCGTGATCCTGAGGAAAATGATAAGATCTTGGCTCAAGACCTGGATACTATTGAGGAAATCAGGGATCTGGCTAGGATAAGGATGGCCAGTTATCAACAAAGAATGGCTGGTGCTTACAACAAAAATGTCAGGATTAGGAAATTTCAGATTGGTGATATGGTATTAAGGAAAGCATTTCAGAATACCACCAATCCTGCTGATGGAAAATTGGCACCAAAATGGGAAGGCCCTTATTTGATTGAAGCTGAAGCAGGAAAGGGGGCATATAGATTGCTGACCATGGAAGGTGATTTGTTACCAAGAGCTTGGAATGCTGTCCATTTGAAGAAATATTTCATGTGAGCAGGATCCTCATGGCACAGATGATCCTTACATTAGGGGTATCCTAGAATGATCCTTAAAGCATCAATGATCCTTACTCTGGTAACGTCCTAATCTTGAACTATTTCATTTTCTTATTTTCTCATATAAGGATAAGGATCATGTGTCCTTTATCCTTATCTTACATGATTCTGAGTTTTGGAAGTTCAGGTATCCTTAGCAAAGCGTTTATTATCTACAGAAGCAATCCAGTTTCTTGGGTTTAACCCCAGTTATTTGGGCTTGACCCCAGTTCCGCCTGTAGCGCATGATGATCCTGGTATAGTTCAAGGCAGTGGGACCAGTACTCGCTTTAGGGGCTGATAATTCCATTGTACTGGCTACACCTAGGATCCTACGTATAATGGTAGACGTACCATACATCCGTTCCTAAGGTTTCTAACGTTTTCACGTTAGCTAAGGTTTTGGCATTGTCATGTCACTAAGTTTGGATAGTCGCCAGTTAGGGCCATACTCCAGTTTACAAACGATCCTTGGGCTTGTCCCCAGTTATCCTTGGGCTTGTCCCCAGTTATCCTTGGGCTTGTCCCCAGTTGCTAACTCTTGTCTTATGTTGGCTTAGTCCCAAGTTATGCTCTATTTCAGGTCCTTGAAGTTAAACAACTAGGGATCCTTGATCCTTAATTATATCTAAGGTTTATCTTGTAATTGTCCTGATTATGATACTAAGGGTTAGATCCTAACTTGGATCCTCAGGTATGATCCTTAACTATTTTTAATTCTATTCGTTGTTTATTTGAATAACCCTTGAAATTTGACAACTAAACTTATGATCCTTAAAACATATACTACTTTTTGGGATTTTTCAACTATAGGATATTTGATCATGGATCATATCCTAAATGTTTTCAATCTGACTTATTCAAAATTGCTTATTTAATAAGTGTACATCAAAACAATTGAGAATTAAAGGAACCAAAAGGATAATAACACAAGATAAGCGACAAAAGATTAAGATTTTATTAACAAAAAGACTAACCCTTCAAAGGTTGTCAAAATTACCTACCCCGAGCATCTACCAGCAATACGTGGCCCGTCCGCTGGGGTAGGTAAAGGGTGTCCATGATAATAGGTTCAAAGTAGTGCAGGAATATAAAGGCGGCAGGATCACAATGGCTTCATCCCCCAAACAGAGGATCCCTCCACCATTTGCAATCCTACCTATTGTCTGAAGGATCCTAGATCCTTAAACCTAAAACTATTGTTCGAAATACAAACCATTAAATTGTTCAACAAACTACCATCAAACAAAAAAAATTGGGCTCCGGCTATGTCTAGAAGTTTCCATCATCGCCCAATCATGCAGCCTAGACCTTCACTGCATCACCACCTCCGGCTCCACTTGCTTCACCACCTTGATCCTTGCCACTGCCTCCAGCCTCAATTGTCAGGATCTCTTCAACCTCCTCTTCATCATCCAGTTCAGCCAGCCTTACCTTCCAGCCCTCCACATCCCAGGTGCTCCTGTCAAAGTCAGGATCCTGAGCTTCCAAGGCCATTTGCAGCTTGGTTTTGTACATTGCTATGGCGGCGGAGACCTTGGCATCTTCGGTGATCTCATGCTTCTCATAGTCGACATTAATCAGCACCTTGGCCGTCTCGTGTTTAGCATCCTGGAGTTCCTTCTGAAGATCGGCAATTTTGAGATCCTTCAGCAATGCAACCTGCTGGAGATCGGCAATCTTCCTATCTTGATCCTCAACATAGCTAACGTAGTCCTCGATCTCGACAAATTTCTGCAAAGGGGATAAAGGATAAGGTCAGAACCAAGTGATCCTCATATCAGCAGGATATATCAGCAGGATATAGGGGCGGAGACAGTGATCCTTACCTCACTGAAGTAGTCAAGGAATTGTTGGCGGATCAAGGGAGACCTTGCAGGTCCTCAGCTTCAGAGGCTTTTCTCTTCTTGCCTCCCTTTCCTTTGAGGGGTGCCTTGGGGACCGAAGCTGTCGGGCTGGTAGGAGCTTTTCTCCTGGAGGATCTGACGGTGGTGAGATCAGTGACACTGAACTTTGAAGTAGACTTGGTGGATTTTCCAGCGCCTACACAACCAAAACAAGATAAGTATCTTTACCTTACTTATATTTTTCTGATTATTTGAATTTTTAAACAAAGATACTTGTTTTGGTCAAAAATTACACAAGGATAATGCAACCAAACTCTCTGTTAACGGGGAATGATGCTTGTAATGATGGATAAAGAAAAGGATCACTTAAATGTAAATTGCACAAGTGACACAAAGATTTATACGAGGAAAAAGCCCTTGATCAATGAATGATCTCCGGCATAAAAAACCTCGGGTGATGGAAACTACCGATCACCAAACTCCAATATAATAAACAATGTTTACAACTTCGGATGGTAACGAGCTAGGTACAAGGATCACTATGGTGTAGTATGCTAGAGTGTGTAAGAAATGTGTTGTGTCCTCCGAATGCTTGAGAGTGCCCTTTATATAAGTGTGTGTGGTTGAATTTAGGTAAGTCACCTAACTACTAGCTCGTTACCCCTTTAGAAACAGAAGTAAATTTAGCCTAACTAATTGCCCGTAATTTGTGCTAAGTTTCCATATTCTCCACAACGTCTATTTCTGGTTATGCATGTGCGAAATTAGCGTGAAAGATTCCTTAATAATGTTGCCAAGACCAGGTCCAACTCGTAATTCCTGCAAAACAACATTAAATTCAAAGAGAACAATCGTTAGTATGAGGATCCTTAGGATGATCCATTATCCTGATCCTGAAGTTCTTCTGAGGATCACTATCTGCCACAGAAACAAGGATCATTATTAGGATATTAGGTAAGGATCACAGGTCATTAAAATCCTGCCCTAACAATTGCCCCCAAAATATAAGGAGTAATTATATGATATAAACGAGTTATATTTTGCTGATCTTATCTGTAACTAACTCAACGGATATATAGCCGTTGTGAACGAACTATCCGTTGCAATCCTGACGTCACGGAGGTGACAGCCCTGCACAAATCATGATTATAAATAGAGATAGGGATAGGATCGTTTGCATTTAAAATCAAGAACTTCTCCCTTTATAACCGCAACCAGAGGATTGAACAGGTATTCCCCTTCATCTTTTCTCTTGCTTGCTCTGTTTTTCTTCTTGTATCTATTTCGTTCAAAATGTTGCTCCGGAATTCTCCTGCCAAGGATCTTCAGAAGGAAAGCCCCTTCAAGGGCCAAGGGATCATCACAGACTCTGCTAAAGAACGCTGCATCTTCACTAATCCCCAAATTGACAGGATTCGGTGCTGTTTTCCTGCAAATACTGTGTTCAAAGCCTATGATCCTTCTGCCCTGAGCGATCATACCTCCGATTCATGGGTTGCCTTTCCTGTGACCCCGTTTGCCATAGGTTACACGTATCCCTTTCCAGCCTTCACCCAGGCCTTCTTCTCTTTGACCAGCATATCCTATATCCAGGCTATGCCGATGATCTGGATGGTTTTGTATACCCTTGAGAGGATCATCGAGCAAGAGGGGATAGACTTAGGTATGGCCGAGTTAGGTGAGCTGTACGATCTGACCACCTTTGGTTCCCATCGTTATCTGTTCAAACGTAGACCTGGGGAGGAGCATCCGATCTTCAAGGCTACCAAGAATGACACCAACTGGAAGCGGCGGTTCTTTTTTGTAAGGAGAGATACCATCCCTGATGGGGAGGATTTGCCCAAGAAGTGGGCTACCCATTGTAGGATAGAGGATCCTGGGAAGGATCACCATAGAACTTATCCTTTAGTATAAGGATCACTGATGTTCTGTTGTTTTCTTGTTGTGCAGCTATCTCCGTTTCACATCTTGAGTTGACTCCTGCTGCAAAAGAGAGACTCTTGGCCTTTAAGAAGCTTGATCCTGAAATAAGAACTTTCAAGATCACCACCCAGGATTCTCACGAAGTATCCTCTGCTTCTGTCACAATGTCAAGTAAGTATCCTTATTTAAGGAGTATTTATATAATGAGAGTTAAATAAAATTAAGATACTTATCTTGTTTTGGTTGTGCAGGCGCTGGAAAATCCACCAAATCTTCCTCAAAGTTCGGCATCACTGATCTTACTAACGTCAAATCCTCTAAGAAGAAGACTCCTGCTGCTAGCCCAACTGCTTCGGCCCCTAAAGCACCTATCAGGGGAAAGGGAGGCAAGAAGAGAAAGGCCTCTGAAGCTGAGGATTTGCAAGGTCTGCCCCTGCTCCGCCAACAGTGTCTGGATTACATCAATGAGGTAAGGATCACTGTCCCTGCTTGTGTATCCTGCTAGTCTAAGGATCATTTGGCTTCTGACATCATTCCTTGTCTTCCTTGTAGAAATTTGCTGAGATAGAGACATATGTTGGCCATGTTGAGGATCAGGATCGCCAGATTGCTGACCTTCAACAGGTTGGGGTGTTGAAGGATCTCAAGATAGCCGATCTTCAGAAGGAGCTCCAGGCCACCAAGAATGATGCTGCCAAGATGCTGATCAACTTTGACTATGAGAAGCACGAGATCACCCATGATGCCAAGGTCTCTGCCGCAATAGCTATGTACAAGATCCAGCTGCAAATGGCCATGGAAGCTCAGAATCCTGCTTTTGACAAGAGCACCTGGGATGTCGAAGGCTGGAAGGCTAGGCTGGCTGAACTGGAGGATGATGAAGAGGATGAGGAGATCCTGATGCTTGAGGGTGGAGGCACTGGCAAGGACCAAGGTGGTGAGGCAAGCAGAGCTGGTGGTGATGGTGCAGCGAAGGATTGAGCTGCAGGATTGGGCGATGATGGAAATTTCGAGACTTAGCCGGAGCCCAATTTTTTTGTTTAGTGGTTGTTTGTTTGGACAATAGTTTTTTTTTAGGGTAAGGATCCATGATCCTTTGAACAATAGGTAGGATAATAGGTGGTGGAGGGATCCTCTGTTTGGGGGATGAAGCCACTTGTTATCCTGCCGACCTTTATTTCCTGCACTGCTATGACCGCATGAACAATGGACACCCTTTGCCAACCCATGTGGACGGGCCACGTTTTGCTGGTAGAAACGTGGGTTGGCAATTTTGACAACTTTAAAGGGTTAAATATTTTGTGAATGAATAAAACTTTTAACTTTTGACTTATCATGTGATGTTATCCTTGTATATCCTTTAAACTTTCAATTGTTTTGATTTATACTTGTCTGAGTAAGGAAAGTTAAGCAAATTATGTTTAAGGAATTTAGGATATGATCCAGGATCAAATATCCTATAGTCGAAAACTTCCAAAAAGTAGTTTATTTTAAGGATCATCGGTTCAGTTGTCAAAGTATAAGGGTTATTCAAATGAATAATGAATAAAATCAAAAATAGTTAAGGATCATACCTGAGAATCCAAGTTAGGATCCTTACCTTTAATACTGTAACCAGGGTAAACATAAGAAAAACCTTAGTAGATAACAAGGATTGAGGATCCTTAATTGTTTAACTTCGAAAACCTGAAAATAGAATATAACTTGGAACTGAGCCAATATAAAAGACAAGTTAGTAACTGGGGACAAGCCCAACAATTCAAAGGATAACTGGGGACAAGCCCAAAGGATAACTGGGGACAAGCCCAAGGATAACTGGGGACAAGCCCAAGGATCATAGGTGAACTGGAGTATGGCCCTTACTGGCGACTATCCAAACTTAGTGACATGATAATGCCAAAACCTTAGCTAACGTGAAAACGCTAGAAACCTTAGGAACGGATGTATGGTACGTCTACCATTATACGTAGGATCCTAGGTATAGCCAGTACGATGGAATTATCAGCCCCTAAAGCGAGTACTGGTCCCAAAGACTTGAACTATACCAGGATCATCGTGCGCTACAGGCGAAACTGGGGACAAGCCCAAGGATAACTGGGGACAAGCCCAAGGATAACTGGGGACAAGCCCAAGGATCTGAATTGCTTCTGAAGATTGTCGACAATATGCTAAGGATACCTGGACTATCAAAACTCGAAATCTTATGAGAGAAGGATTAAGGATACATGATCCTTATCCTTAAATAAGAAAATAAGAAAATAAAATAGTTCAAGATTAGGATATTACCAGAGTAAGGATCATTGACACCTCAAGGATCCTTCAAGGATACCTCTAATGTAAGGATCATATGTGTTAGGAGGATCCTGCTCACATGAAATATTTCTTCAAGTGGACAGCATTCCAGGCTCTTGGTAACAAATTACCTTCCATGGTTAGCAATCTATATGCCCCCTTTCTTGCTTCGGCTTCAATCAAATAAGGGCCTTCCCATTTTGGTGCCAATTTCCCATCAGCAGGATTGGTGGTATTCTGGAATGCTTTTCTCAATACCATATCCCCAACTTGGAATTTTCTTATCCTGACATTTTTGTTGTAAGCACCAGCCATTCTTTGTTGGTAGCTAGCCATCCTTATCCTAGCCAGATCCCTGATTTCCTCAATAGTATCCAAGTCTTGAGCCAGGTTTTCATCATTCTCCTCAGGATCACGGGTACTTGTTCTAGCAGTTGGAACCACCATTTCTGTTGGGATCACTGATTCTGCCCCAAATACCAAAGAGAATGGTGTTTGACCAGTAGCATTCTTGGGGGTTGTCCTATCAGCCCAAAGCACATAAGGTAATTCTTCTGCCCATTTCCCCTTCTTGGATCCAAGTTTCTTCTTCAGATTGTTGATGATGATCTTGTTGGATGATTCTGCTTGACCATTAGCTTGTGGGTGGACTGGTGTTGATGTTATCATCTTAATCCCCCAGCTGTCACAAAAGTTAGTAGTTCTGCTCCCAATAAATTGGGAACCATTATCACATATAATTTCAGAAGGAATGCCAAATCTAGTTATAATATTTCTTTTAATAAAGGATATAACTTCCTTTTCTCTGACTTGGGCAAAGGCTTCAGCCTCTATCCATTTGGAGAAGTAATCAGTCATAGCCAGCATGAACACTTTTCCACCAGGTGCCTTAGGGAGCTTGCCAACTATATCCATCCCCCAGCTCATAAATGGCCAAGAGGAGGGTATAGGATGTAGAAATTCAGCCGGTTGGTGAAGGATATTGTTGTGTCTTTGACAAGGATCACACTTCTTAGCATACTCCACAGCATCCCTTTTCATAGTCGGCCAGTAGTATCCTGTCCATAGGATCCTTGAGAACAATGCCCTGCCCCAGTGTGGTTTCCACAATCTCCTTCATGGAAGTCTTTTAAAACTTCTTGAACTTCAGGATCCTCGATACATCTTAAATATGGTCCTGCAAGAGATCGCTTATACAGCATATTATTTAAGATTGTGAATTGAGATACCTTAATTCTGAAAGCCCTAGGGTTTTCTCCCATAGGAATCTCTCCGTGTTGTAAGTATCTCATGATTGGTGAGATCCATGATCCTGAACAAGATTGAGTATCCTCACTAGGGATCATTGCAGAATCCTCTTCTATTTCCATGGCCACCTGATTTTCAATAGCAGGAGCCAGGATATGGATGATGGGGATACTTATATCCTCTGGGATTTTCAAAGATGATCCTGGATTAGCCAATGCATCAGCTTCTGTATTTTCTTCCCTTGGTACCTGTGTCAAACTAAAGAAAACAAAGGAGAGTGCCAATTCTTTGACTATCTCTAAATATCTGGTTAGTTTTTCACCTTTAACAGCATAGGATCCATTAAAGTGATTAGTGATTAACAATGAATCCACGTATACCTCAAGATACCTGATCCCCATATGCTTAGCAATTTGCAAACCAGCAATCAAGGCTTCATATTCAGCCTCATTGTTAGTGGCTTGGAACTCACAAGCTATGGAGTGGGGTATTATGTCCCCCTGTGGCGATTTTAGTAGTATACCAAGCCCCGTGCCTTTAACAACAATAACATGGGTTTCAAAATAATGTCTTAACTTAGTAGATGCCATAATTAACGCAAGAATAAGCTTTTCAAGGTGTGAATACCTGGATTCAGCATCAAGTAAACTCTTACTTACATAATAGACAGGATATTGTGTACCTTCATGATCCTTAACAAGGACTGCACTTACTGCTTTCGAGGATACCGCAAGATATAAGGATAACACGTCTCCTTTTTCTGGTTTCATCAACGCTGGAGCTGAGGATAGGTATTCTTTGAGGGCTTGTAAAGCACTCTCATGCTTTTCAGTCCACTCGAATTTCTTGTTCTTTCGTAGGATATCATAGAATTCTTTACACTTCTCTGAGGATTTGGATATAAATCTGTTTAAAACTGTTATCCTGCCTGTTAGCCTTTGCACATCCTTAGCGTTGGCAGGAGATTTAATATTTACTAACGCTTTGATTTGTTCCGGGCTTGCTTCAATGCCCCTTTTGGTTACCATATATCCTAAGAATTTACCTGCTTTAACACCAAAGTGACATTTTGAAGGATTAAGCTTCATGTTATATTTGTCAAGGATATCAAATGCTTCCTCCAAGTCTCTTAGGTGATCCTCAGCTTTTATGGATTTCACCACCATATCATCTATGTATACTTCCATAGTCTGTCCAATCTGATCTTTGAACATCATGTCACCAGTCTTTGATATGTTGCACCTGCATTCCTTAATCCAAACGGCATAGCAATATAACAATATAAACCGGTTGGGGTCATAAAAGCCGTATCCTCCTGGTCAGATGGTTCCATCTGAATTTTTTGGAATCCAGATGAAGCATCCATAAAGGTTAACAGTTCATGACCCGCCGTTGCATCTACCATGGAGTCAATGTGGGGTAATGGGAAAGGATCCTTGGGACATGCCTTATTTAAATCAGTGAAATCGACACATACCCTCCACTTTCCATTTTTCTTTTGAACAACAACCACATTGGCCAGCCATCTTGGATATTTTACTTCTCTAATCATACCTGCTCGTAGCAATCTCTCTACCTCTTCCTGGATAATGGCATTTCTTTCTGGTGCAAACTTCCTCCTTTTTTGATGGATTGGTTTGAATGACCTGTCAATGCCAAGTTTATGAGTGATAATATCCTTAGATATACCTGTCATATCCTCATGTTTCCATGCAAAGGTAGATTTTCTTCTTTTGAGGAAGGATATGAGGTCTTCTTTCATCTTGCCAAGGATCCCTGATCCGATATAGATTTTGGATTCAGGATCATCAGGATCCATGAGGATTTCGTCCACATCATGTTCTCTTGCCTCCAAGACATCCCTTGGAGGATACTTTAATTGCTATTGCTCCCTTGATTTCGAGGCTGGTTTCATTGATGAGGTGTAACAATCCTTAGCCTCCTGCTGATCACTATCGATCTTGATTATTCCCCAAGGGCTAGGGAGCTTCACACATTGATGGTAGGTGGATGGGACTGCCTTCATATCGTGTATCCAAGGCCTGCCAAGGATAACATTACAACAAGATAAACAGTCAATAACACAAAATTTTTGATAATTATGTAATCCTTCCACATAAATTGGGAGTTTGATGTCCCCCAGGGTTCTCTTAGTTTCTCCACCAAATCCTACAAGCACAGAGGATCTTGGTGTGATATCTGATTCAGGGATACCCATTTTCTTCAGAACATCAAGCTGGATAATGTTTACTGAGCTTCCTCCGTCAATAAGGATCCTGTGGACAAAATGGTTAGAAATAAAGAGAGTAATAACTAAACTATCATGATGAGGATCCTGGATGTCTACGCAATCATCCTCATCAAAGGTTATCACTTTTCCTTCCGAGACACTTGATGTTCGAATAGGTCTTTCTCCATTATCCATTTTAGCTTCCTTTGCATGCCTTTTAGCTGCTGAAAAGGATGTACCACAGATGTCTGATCCTCCAGAAATAAAGTTTATCACTTGTGCATCTGCCGGAGGAGCTGGAGCTTTTTCAGGGATCCTTTCAGGATCCTGAGTCCTTGGCTTTTTTCTTCCCAACAACTCTTTTAAATGTCCCTTGCTCAGTAGATATCCAATTTCCTTTCTCAATGCAATGCATTCCTCTGTTAAATGCCCAAAATCCTCATGGTATGCACACCACTTTGATTTGTCTTTAGTTGCAGCTAGTTTGTCATTTTTTCTGGGCCATCTGGCTTTTTCTCCTAGATTCTGCATCGCAAGGATTAGTTCATGGTTATCAACGGAAAAACAGTATTCAGAAATCGGAGGATAATCCTCATCATCCTCTTCTTGGTCAACAGCATGCACGTTCTGGTTGTCGGTTCTATTATAGGATTTGAATTAGTTGTTCTTGAAAGAGGATCCTTGCTTTTCTTGTTTTGAGGATCCTGCTTGTCTCTCCTGGATTCGCTTGTCATCCTCTAGCCGGATGAACCTGAGTGCCCGAGTCCTTACTTCATCTAGGTTCCTGCATGGTGTCATAACAAGATCATCATAGAATAATGAATCCCTAAGCAATCCCATCTTGAAGGCCTCAACAGCCGTGGCTATATCCAAGTGGGAATGTCCAAGGATTCTTTACTAAATTTGGTTATATAGTCCCTTAATCATTCATTATGACCCTGAGTTATCCTATATAAATCACTAGTCAATCGTTCAAATTTTCTGCTACAAGAAAATTGGTTGTTGAATAAGTTAACTAAATTAGCAAATGAAGTAATAGAGTAAGGGGGAAGACTTAGCAGCCATTTGAGAGCTGATCCAGTAAGAGTGGATCCAAATCCCTTGCATAGGCATGCTTCCTTTAACCTTTCTGGAATCGGATTGATCTCCATCCTTTCCCTGTATTGTGCTATGTGTTCCTCAGGATCCGTTGAACCATCATACAGCTTCATAGTTGGAATATGGAATCTTTTGGGTATCTCAGCATCACAAATTGGTGGTGCAAAACGAGATACCTTATGGCTTCCATCTGCAATCTCCGGGATAGGTTTGACCACCCCTGGAACACTTGATATCATATCCTTCAGTTTCTGCAGTTCTTTAGCCATAGCATGGTTGATACCTGCATCCTGCATGAATCCATGGTTAGTGGTAAGAGAATTATTAAAAGTGTTACCTCCCATTGGGTTCAAGTTAGGAATACTGGATGTGAATCCATATTGCTGGGACTCTGGGATGATGGAGGGACCGGTGGAAGCAATAGTCTGCATTGGAATAAAATCTCCTTGATGGACATCTGAACTTCATGTTTGCAAATTCTTCAAGGATCCTGGCATCTGGAGGGATCCCTGAAACTGGGATGATCCTAGAATGAAGGAGGATCCTTGAACCTGGGATGATCCTGGAACAAAGGAGGGTCCTTGAACCTGGGATGATCCTGGAACAAAGGAGGATCCTAGAACTTGCTGCGCTCCTGAGTAGGCTCCTGAATTCACGAAGGATCCCATATGCTGAGGATAGGATCCTACTGGCTGGAAATATGAACCTGATGCCTGAGTCACTATTGCTGAGCCGAAGTGCACTCCTCTTGGTCCACCCACATGTTGAATGTCTGGGACCTCTGATGGCTGAGAAGTAATCATCAGAGTATCAAAATTCAAGGATTTGGGCACCAGTGGGGAATGATCCTCTGACGTTTTCTTTTGTCTCTTGAGATCTCCGATTTCTTTGAGGATCCTGTCATTAGTTTCATCCTGCCGCTGAATACGATCCCTCATCTGCAAAATCAAAGTAAACATATTACTAGTACTGGGAGCAGAAGAAGATGGAGGTTTAGAGAAAATGGAAGTTGGTCTCTTCTCAGCATTTTTCTGAGATCCAGCAGGTGGTGGAGGCAAAGGTGGAATGTCCTGAGATGAATTGACTGCAGACATCGCTGTAGAGGTATTCTTCAACGATGAAGCCATGTATGCAACGATCCGGAATGATCACCAACGGGAAAGTTTGTTATGAATGAAGCACCAATTGCCCCACGGTGGGCGCCAAACTGTTTTGGTCAAAAATTACACAAGGATAATGCAACCAAACTCTCTGTTAACGGGGAATGATGCTTGTAATGATGGATAAAGAAAAGGATCACTTAAATGTAAATTACACAAGTGACACAAAGATTTATACGAGGAAAAAGCCCTTGATCAATGAATGATCTCCGGCATAAAAAACCTCGGGTGATGGAAACTACCGATCACCAAACTCCAATATAATAAACAATGTTTACAACTTCGGATGGTAACGAGCTAGGTACAAGGATCACTATGGTGTAGTATACTAGAGTGTGTAAGAAATGTGTTGTGTCCTCCGAATGCTTGAGAGTGCCCTTTATATAAGTGTGTGTGATTGAATTTAGGTAAGTCACCTAACTACTAGCTCGTTACCCCTTTAGAAACAGAAGTAAATTTAGCGTAACTAATTGCCCGTAATTTGTGCTAAGTTTCCATATTCTCCACAATGTCCATTTCTGGTTATGCATGTGCGAAATTAGCGTGAAAGATTCCTTAATAACGTTGCCAAGACCAGGTCCAACTCGTAATTCCTGCAAAACAACATTAAATTCAAAGAGAACAATCGTTAGTATGAGGATCCTTAGGATGATCCATTATCCTGATCCTGAAGTTCTTCTGAGGATCACTATCTGCCACAGAAACAAGGATCATTATTAGGATATTAGGTAAGGATCACAGGTCATTAAAAATCCTGCCCTAACAATACTTACTTGACATCGTGACAGAGCCTGAGGATACCTCCTGTGAGTCCTGGGTAGTTGTCTTGAATGATCTTATTTCAGGATCAAGTCTCTTGAAGGCGGTGAGCCTCTCTTTGGCAGCAGGAGTCAGTCTGAGGTGTGAGACGGTGATAGCTGCATAACAAGAAAGCAAAAGAATGTCAGTGATCCTTATATCTATAACAACCCTCGGTAAAACCGACATCCTCATAATATTTCTGACACTCTAATATAAATTGTAAATATATCAACTTGTCTTTATATGCACCCCGTATGTGAAAACCGAGCCCCAAGATATATTATACTATATAAAATAAATAAAAACAAAAATTATTAAGTTGAGGCGGGCCGCGTAGGGCCTCACCTCAAGTCCATGCGGGCCGCGCGAGTAGGAGAACCAGATATCGTCAAACCATAAGCCCAAGCGGGTCGCGTACCTATTCAGTTTAGTTGATGCGGGCCGCGAGCGACCCAATTTGTGGCGTGACCCGGTGCGGCCACGTGTCATCATCGTGGCGAGTCTAGTAGATGAGCCGGACAAGCTAGTCCGTTGACTAGCATTGACGCGGGCCGCGTAGACCCGGCCCAAACTTCACGCGGGCCGCGAGGAAGTCCAATTACAGCCCTATATAAGAAGGCAACGGGCTTTCGGTTTTCGTCGCTCACAACTTTCTTTCTTTCTAAATTTCTGAAGTAGTATACACTATACCCGGGCATTATACCCCCTAAAATAGCGAGGTTCTGCTACGATGTAAGTATTATAACCCCTGGAGACGTATTAGATACGCTGCCCGATTGATCTAGGGTTCCGTAACGGCTGTCGTGGTTCTGCCCGACGTAGTCGTTGGAATGCCGTCTCGGGGAGGGTATTACTAATGTTAAAATGGGTTATTATACTAACACACGTGCATTTGTGTAAATTATAGATATTCACCAGGAAACCCTAAAGAATCACCTAAGACAGCAATGTGAGTGATCCTTCTTTTTATATGCTCATTTTTGTGAGTAATCTCCTTTTTGTAAATTGTTTTTACAAAACCTTAAATACCTTTTCACGCGAATGACAGTTATTGAGTATTTGTGAAGAATACAATTATAGTGGGTATGTTGGGGTTTTGTATACAAAATTGGTTACTGGCGTGGTAACATCCCATATGTTGAGTATGACCGTACCACTGATGTTAATTGTGATGTCTTGGATACAAATGTAATTGCGGATGTGCCCTCAATACTGCAAATTGGTTTTTACTTAAACTTGATTAAACTGGGATTCACTCACCAGTATTTCCCACTGACAAAATGTTTTTAAAACGCGTTTCAGGTAACAAAGTGTGAAAGCCAAATAGAAGCCAGCTGGACAGCACTGAAGGCTTGGAAAAGTGGCAATAAAGTTACCTAAGAATAAAATGGATGTTTTTATTAAATAAATAGGATTTATTCCTATGAAACGTGTGTATTGAAAACTGGGGTTTTTACCCATATGTTTAATGTTATAAAACATGGTGGTTTACTCTGATTAAATATTTCCTAACTACGATCCTGATGAAAATTTCCGCTGCCAAATTGAATAAATAAAATGTGATACCACCGAAACTGGCTCGCGGCCGCCCGTTCCCGGGAGATAGGGATCGGGGGCTGTGACAGAAGGTGGTATCAGAGCTATGCCACTGATTCAGCCACAGAAGTGTTCTGCTGACATCAAAATTCAAAGTGTTAGGAAATAAATTATGGAAATACGTGTATAGTTGTATTTCTTGCTATGTGTTATCTGACTATTTGTTAGTTTACAGTATGAGTGACCAAGGACCTTCTGACGCCTATCGTCAACTGTCTGGTTCGCCTAGGAGCGAAGGCACCTCCTCTTCTCAGCCTGCCCTCTCAGGGTATTCTGCTGACACAGAAGAAGGGATCTTTGTGTTTAAGGCTCAGTCTAAAGAGCCATTTCCTCAGAAAAAGAGGGGATGGTTCAGTAGGGGAGCGCACGAGCGTAGGAAAAGAATGAAAAAGTTGCAGGAACAGCGAGTGTTAGCCGCAGCAAAAAGAGAAACTGATGCTTATAATCAGGATATGCTCAATAGGGGTATCGCTAATATCCATATTTTAGCAACCACTGCTGCCGACCCAAACCTGGAACAAATGCTAGCACCCCAACCACAAAATCCTGATCAACCCATGGAAATAGAAGACCAGATAGAAATGCCTGATTTCAACCCGGAGGAGATACCTAGGGTACCTGCACCTGATCCTCTAGACCCAAACAATTACGACCCCTGGTGGGACGATGTTAGGGACTACGTGCAACAAAACCCAATTCAGGAAAATGTGCCAATACCCAACTTAGGAGCTTATCCAGGGTTAGATCCTCAAGATCCCTACAACATTAGTGACGCATATGTTAGGGAAATTTTAGAAAATCCATACCCGTACCAAGCCCCTATGCCTCCATATCAGGAACCCGTACCTCAGTTTCCAAACCCAGTCCTAGAACCTGCACCCCCAATGAGTGCAGAAAATGTCCAGGAACTTAGGACTTTTGGGGAAGAAATTTTAGAAAGCAGTGATCGTATGCGACAGGTGGGAGAACGCCTCGTATGGAAATACGATGAGCGTAATATGGATTTTTGGATGAATCCATATCAGTGAAGGTGATGGTAGAAACAGTAATAATAATAATAATATAATAATATATGTGTGTATGTGTTAGGAAAAAAAAAACTACGGATGCATACTATTAGTATTGTAGCTTTACATTTCAGTCGGTACTGTAATTTTTATTTCCGTACTGGTGTGTACTGATGCATACTATATAAAAAGAGTAAAAGTCGCAATGCTCGACGCTTTTGGTTAAAAAGTGCGTGTCATGGGATTGGCTATATATAAATATTATTTGTGATATTAATATTTGGTAAATGTCTAAAATTCAGATGGCCGACGCGGGAAATCAAGAAAATCTGAATAACGATAACCAGAGTAACATTAACGTGGTTAATGAGAATTCGGACAATAATAACAACGGAAATCAAATGGATAATAGTGTCGTTCAGCATATTGTGGCACAGGGAATTATAGATGCGATGCCATTTATTATTCAAACAGTTCAGGAAGCGAATAATAAAAGTAAGCATAGCAGTAAGCGACCAACTGAACCAGAAAACAGCGTGAACAATGGACCCATACTTCAAGCGCCCGTTCCCAAAAGAAGAAGAACCATGCCACATGGTTGTTCTTACAAGGAATTCTGGTCCTGTAAACCAATAGAATTCTCGGGCAATGAAGGACCCATTGCAGCTTTACGCTGGATAGAGAAAACTGAGGCAGTTCTGAAAATAAGCAAGTGTGCTGAAGAAGATAAAATAATGTTTGCTTCAAATCTGTTTAAAAATGCAGCCTTAGAATGGTGGAACACTATCCTCCAATCCAGAGGAAGTGATAGGATTTATAATATGGAATGGGAAGAATTCAAGAACATGGTAGAAAGGAAATTCTGCCCTCCCAATGAAAAAGAACAGATAGCAAATAAGTTTCTGAATCTAAGAATGACCGGGGTAGATAGTAAGGGTTACACTACCACATTCTTTGAATATGCTAGAATAGTACCTACCCTTGCATCACCTGAACCAGTGTTAATCTCCCGTTACATCTGGGGATTAATTGGAGAAATTAGACATGTAGTCAAGGCAGCTAGACCCCAAACCATAGAGGAAGCTGTAGAACTAGCTAATACCTTGACAGATGAGTTAATCCATACTAGAGAAGAAGATCAGAGGAGAAACCTAACCCAAAGGCTTACTCAAGAATTCCGTTCTGGGAATTCCAATCGTAGGAATGTAGGTTCTACCTCTGCACCCTACTGCAAAGCCTGCAGAAAGAAGCATTTTGGAAGATGCTCTACTTACTGTAATTTTTGCAAGGCCCCAGGGCACAAGGAAGAGAATTGCAAGAAGAAATCCAGTAATGGAATGTGTTTCAATTGTGGGGAAAAAGGTCACATTAAGACAAACTGTCCGAAATTGGCTCCAGCTGCAACCAACAAAAATCCTAAAAATGCCAGAGCATTCGTGCTAACTACAGAGGAAGCCAGGATGATTCCAGACGTAATTGCTGGTACGTTTTTAGTTAATGATATTTTTGCTAAAGTATTATTTGACTCTGGTGCAAACCAAAGTTTTATTAATACTTCGTTTTGCAAACTCCTAAATCAATCATTAACTAAACTACCACAAGAATGTCTAGTGGAAACCGCAAATGGAGAAACTGTTAAGATTTCTGAAATCTTGCAGGGAGCAAGAATAGAAATTTTTAATCAAAAATTTATGGCAAACCTTTACCCAATGAATCTGGTTGGATTTGATGTAGTATTAGGAATGGATTGGTTAATAGCCAATAAAGCCAGTATTTTATGTGATCAAAAGACAATTCAATTAAAATCACCAAGAGGTGAAAAGATCTCAATTAAAGGAGATAAACCTTTTAGATCCACTAAATTCATCTCTGTGATGAAAACTGCAAGTTGTATAAGAAAAGGATCTATAGTGTATTTGATTTCAATAATCACTAACACTAAAGGAAAAGAAGTAAAAGATATCCCAGTAGTATCCCAATTTTCAGATATCTTTCCAGAAGAATTGCCAGGACTACCGCCAGACAGGGAAGTTGAATTCAGAATTCATATGTTACCCGGAACAACACCGATTGCCAAAGCACCTTACCGTTTGGCACCCGCTGAAATGCAAGAACTGAAGACACAACTAGACGAGTTGTTGGAAAAGGGATTCATACAGCCAAGCTCATCGCCATGGGGAGCGCCGATTTTATTTGTTAAAAAGAAGGACGGATCAATGCGTATGTGCATTGACTACCGTGAATTGAACAAAGTCACGATTAAGAATCGGTACCCATTACCGAGGATCGATGATTTGTTTGATCAACTTCAAGGAGCTCGATTTTTCTCTAAAATCGATTTAAGATCAGGATATCATCAATTAAAGGTACAGGAAGAGGATATTCCTAAAACCGCATTCAGAACAAGGTATGGTCATTATGAATTTACTGTCATGCCATTTGGTTTAACTAATGCCCCAGCCGCATTTATGGACATGATGAACCGAATATGTAAGCCATATTTGGATAAATTCATAATTGTCTTCATAGATGATATTCTAATTTACTCTAAAAGTAAAGATGAGCATGCAAAGCACTTGCACTTACTTTTAAGTTTATTAAGAAAGGAAAAGCTTTATGCTAAGTTTTCAAAGTGCGAGTTTTGGTTAGAACAGGTACAATTTCTCGGACATTTAGTTAACCATGAAGGAATTCATGTAGATCCAACGAAAATCGAGGCAATTACCAAATAGAAAACCCCAGAATCACCAACTGAAGTTAGAAGTTTCTTAGGATTGGCCGGTTATTATAGAAGATTTATTCGAGATTTTTCTAGAATAGCCATTCCTTTAACTAAGTTAACTTGTAAATCTGTTAAGTTTGAATGGGGACCAAAACAAGAAGAAGCCTTTAGAATCCTTAAGCAAAGATTAACCCATGCACCGATACTAGCATTACCAGAGGGAACTGAAGACTTTGTAGTCTTTTGTGACGCTTCTAAGTTAGGTTATGGATGCGTATTGATGCAACGCCAAAAGGTTATAGCTTATGCATCTAGACAGCTTAAGAGTCATGAAGGAAATTATTCGACCCATGATTTGGAATTAGGAGCCATAATTTTTGCCCTTAAGATTTGGAGACATTATCTTTATGGTAGTAAGTTCACCATATTCACAGATCATAAGAGTTTAAGATATGTCTTCGGGCAAAAAGAGTTGAATATGAGACAGAGACGCTGGATGGAATTGCTTAGTGATTATGATTGTGATATCCAGTATCATGCAGGAAAAGCCAATGTGGTGGCTGATGCTTTAAGTCGAAAATATCACGAAAAACCAAAAAGGGTACGTTCTCTTAAATTAAATCTACAAGTAGATTTAAACAATCAAATTAGAAAAGCACAAGAATCAGTAATCAAGGAAGATACTGAAAAGTTAAAGGGAATGATTAAGGAATTAGAACAAGGAACGGATGGAATTTGGAGATTCCATAAAAAGAGAATGTGGATACCTAAATTAGGAAATTTACGTCACCGTATATTATAAGAAGCCCATAAGTCTAAATATACGATGCATCCAGGAAGTGATAAAATGTACCAGGATTTAAGGAAAAATTTCTGGTGGATAGGAATGAAAAAGGACGTAGCAGCTTATGTTTCTAAATGTTTAACTTGCTCACAAGTTAAAGCTGAACATCAGAAACCCTCAGGATTGTTACAACAATTAGAAATACCAGTTTGGAAATGGGAATTGATAACAATGGATTTTGTTACCAAATTGCCTAAAACAAGGAAAGGTAATGATACAATCTGGGTGATTGTAGATAGATTAACCAAGTCAGCTCATTTCTTACCAATGAAGGAAACCTTTAGTATGGAACAATTAGCCAAATTATATGTAAATAAAATTGTTTCATTACATGGCATTCCTTTATCAATTGTTTCTGATAGAGATAGCCGTTTTACTTCTCATTTTTGGTCAAGTTTCCAAAAAGCAATGGGAACCAGGTTAAATCTAAGCACAGCTTATCATCCTCAAACGGACGGACAAAGCGAAAGGACAATTCAGACAATGGAGGACATGCTTAGAGCTTGTGTAATTGATTTTGGAGGTAACTGGGACGAACACTTACCTTTAATAGAATTTTCTTATAATAACAGTTATCACACAAGTATCAATGTTGCACCATTCGAAGCACTTTATGGACGAAAGTGCAGAACCCCAGTCTGTTGGGCAGAAATTGGGGAAAAACAATTATCTGGACCCGAGATAGTACAAGAAACAACTGATAAAATCATTCAAGTCAAGGAACGACTGAAAACAGCACGTGATCGCCAAAAGAGCTATGCTGATAACAGACGCAAACCATTAGAATTTCAAGTGGGAGATAAAGTGTTATTGAAAGTCTCTCCCTGGAAAGGAGTGGTAAGATTCATCAAAAGAGGAAAGCTTAGTCCCAGATATATTGGGCCTTTCAAAATTCTTAAAAGAATAGGACCTGTAGCCTATCAGCTACAACTGCCAGAAGAAATGGCAGGAATACATGATGTGTTTCATGTATCCAATCTTAAAAAGTGTTTAGCTGATGAATCACTCGTAGTACCTCTTAAGGATATAGAGGTTAATGAGCAACTCAAGTTTGTGGAGAAGCCTCTACAAATTGAAGATAGGAAAGTTAAAAATCTCAAGCATAAGAGATTGGTTCTGGTCGAAGTAAAGTGGGACTCCAAAAGAGGACCCGAGTACACGTGGGAGCTTGAATCCGAAATGCAAAAGAAATATCCACACTTGTTCCAGTAGATCTCGAGGACGAGCTCTAAAACAAGGTGGGGAGGATATAACAACCCTCGGTAAAACCGACATCCTCATAATATTTCTGACACTCTAATATAAATTGTAAATATATCAACTTGTCTTTATATGCACCCCGTATGTGAAAACCGAGCCCCAAGATATATTATACTATATAAAATAAATAAAAACAAAAATTATTAAGTTGAGGCGGGCCGCGTAGGGCCTCATCTCAAGTCCATGCGGGCCGCGCGAGTAGGAGAACCAGATATCGTCAAACCATAAGCCCAAGCGGGCCACGTACCTATTCAGTTTAGTTGATGCGGGCCGCGAGCGACCCAATTTGTGGCGTGACCCGGTGCGGCCACGTGTCATCATCGTGGCGAGTCTAGTAGATGAGCCGGACAAGCTAGTCCGTTGACTAGCATTGACGCGGGCCGCGTAGACCCGGCCCAAACTTCACGCGGGCCGCGAGGAAGTCCAATTACAGCCCTATATAAGAAGGCAACGGGCTTTCGGTTTTCGTCGCTCACAACTTTCTTTCTTTCTAAATTTCTGAAGTAGTATACACTATACCCGGGCATTATACCCCCTAAAATAGCGAGGTTCTGCTACGATGTAAGTATTATAACCCCTGGAGACGTATTAGATACGCTGCCCGATTGATCTAGGGTTCCGTAACGGCTGTCGTGGTTCTGCCCGACGTAGTCGTTGGAATGCCGTCTCGGGGAGGGTATTACTAATGTTAAAATGGGTTATTATACTAACACACGTGCATTTGTGTAAATTATAGATATTCACCAGGAAACCCTAAAGAATCACCTAAGACAGCAATGTGAGTGATCCTTCTTTTTATATGCTCATTTTTGTGAGTAATCTCCTTTTTGTAAATTGTTTTTACAAAACCTTAAATACCTTTTCACGCGAATGACAGTTATTGAGTATTTGTGAAGAATACAATTATAGTGGGTATGTTGGGGTTTTGTATACAAAATTGGTTACTGGCGTGGTAACATCCCATATGTTGAGTATGACCGTACCACTGATGTTAATTGTGATGTCTTGGATACAAATGTAATTGCGGATGTGCCCTCAATACTGCAAATTGGTTTTTACTTAAACTTGATTAAACTGGGATTCACTCACCAGTATTTCCCACTGACAAAATGTTTTTAAAACGCGTTTCAGGTAACAAAGTGTGAAAGCCAAATAGAAGCCAGCTGGACAGCACTGAAGGCTTGGAAAAGTGGCAATAAAGTTACCTAAGAATAAAATGGATGTTTTTATTAAATAAATAGGATTTATTCCTATGAAACGTGTGTATTGAAAACTGGGGTTTTTACCCATATGTTTAATGTTATAAAACATGGTGGTTTACTCTGATTAAATATTTCCTAACTACGATCCTGATGAAAATTTCCGCTGCCAAATTGAATAAATAAAATGTGATACCACCGAAACTGGCTCGCGGCCGCCCGTTCCCGGGAGATAGGGATCGGGGGCTGTGACAATATCAAAGGAAAAGTTCTCTGGTGATCCTCCTCCGGATCCTCCATCCTACCGTGGGTAGCCCATTTCTTGGGTAGATCCTTCCCGTCAGGGATAGAATCTCTCTTGACGAAAAAGAAACGTCGCTTCCAGTTGGTATCATTTTTGGTAGCTTTGAAGATCGGGTGTTCCTCACCAGGTTTACGTTTGAACAGATAACGATGGGAACCAAAGGTAGTGAGATCATACAATTCTCCCAGTTCTGCCATGCCTAAGTCTATCCCCTCCTGCTCGATGATCCTTTCAAGGGTGTACAAAACCCTCCAGATCATCGGCATGGCTTGGATATAAGATATGCCGGTTAGGGAAAAGAAAGATTGGGTGAAAGCTAGAAAGGGATATGTATAGCCTATGGTGAATGGAGTAACAGGAAACGAAACCCAGTTATCAGAAATATGATCACTGAGGGTGTTGGGATCAAAAGATTTGAACACAGTATTCGCCGGGAAACAGTAGCGGATCCTATCAATTTGCGGATCGGAGAAGAGACATCGTTCTTTTATGGAATCTTCGATGATTCCCTGGCTCTTTAGTGGGCTGTTCTTCGTGTGATCCTTATATGGGGAGTTCCGGAGCAACATTTTGACAGAATAATAGAAAGAGAAAGAAAACAGAGTAAGAAAAGGAAGAAGATGAACGGAGAATACCTGTTTGATCTTCGGATGCGGTTATAAAGGGAGTAACTCTGGAATTTAAATGCATACGATCCTATCTATATCTCCTATTTATAATCATGATTCTGCAGGGATGTCATTTCTGTGACGTCATGGTTACAACGGATAGTTCTACATCAACGGCTACATATTCGTTAGTTAGTTAGTTACGGATAAGATCAAGAAAACATAACTCGTTCATTTTACATATTACTCCTTATATTTTGGGGGCAATTGTTAGGGGAGGATTTTCTAACAATTAGTGATCCTTACTTGTTATCCTAATAGTGATCCTTACTTCTGTGACAGATAGTGATCCTCAGAAGACCTTCAGGATCAGGATCATGGATCACCCTAAGGATCCTCATACTAACGATTGTTTGTTTATGTTTCGTATTGTTTTGCAGGAGTAATAAGCTTGACTTGGTCTTGGCAACGTTACTATGGAATATTCCACGGGTATTTCGCACACGTTTGAATGGAAATGGACGTTGTGGAGAACGTGGGAGCATGGCACAAAAGTCGGACAGTTTGTTAGCTTAGTTAGCTTTTATTTTTAAAGGGGTGACGAGCTATTTTTAGAACACTTAGCCATTTTCAGCTACATACACTCTCGTACAACTACACTCTTGAAGCTCTCGGCAAACACTTAACAGTTTTCACACACACTTTTACACAATTAACCATAGTGATCCTTGTACCTAGCTCGTCACTATCCGAAGTTGTAAACATTTATTGATTTATTTGAGCTTGGTGATCGGTAGTTTCCATCACCCGAGGTTTTTTATGCCGGAGATCATTCATTGATCAAGGGCTTTTTCCTCGTATAAATCCTTGTGTTGTTTGTGCAATTTACATCGAAGTGATCCTTATTATTGTTCTTCATTTCAAGCATCATTCCCCGTAACTAAGAGTTTGGTTGCATTATCCTCATTAGATTTTTGACCAAAACATTGAATAACCCTTGTATTTTGACAACTAAACTTGTGATCCTTAAAATATACTACTTTTTGGGATTTTTCAACTATAGGATATTTGATCCTGGATCATATCCTAAATATTTTCAATCTAACTTATTCAAGATATCTTATTTAGACAAGTGCATATCAAAGCAATTGAAAATTAAAAAGATAAACAAGGATAACAACACAAGATAAGCCACAAAAGATTAAAGTTATTTTATTAACAAAGTTTAAACCACCAAAAGTTGTCAAGATTGCCAACCCACGTTTCTACCAGCAAAACGTGGCCCGTCCACATGGGTTGGCAACGGGTGTCCATTGTTTGTGCGGTCATAGCATGCAGGAAATTAAAGGGCGGCAGGATCACAATGGCTTCATCCCCCAAACAGAGGATCCCTCCACCATTTGCAATCCTGCCTATTGTCTGAAGGATCCTGGATCCTTAATCCTAAAACTATTGTTCAAAGTACAGACCATAGTTGTTTTCAAAACATCATAACCACAAAAAACTACCATCAAACCTAAAAAATTGGGCTCCGGCTGTGTCTAGAAATGTCCATCATTGTCCAATCATGCAGCCTACACCTTCACTGCATCGCCACCTCCAGCTCCACTAGCTTCACCACCATGATCCTTGCCACTGCCTCCAGCCTCTATCGTCAGGATCTTCTCAGCCTCTTCCTCATCGTCCAGCTCAGCCAACCTTGCTTTCCAGCCTTCCACATCCCAAGAGCTCTTGTCAAAGTCTGGATCCTGAGCGTCCGAAGCCAACTATATCTTGGTCTTATACATCGCTATGGCAGCAGAGACTTTAGCATCCTGGGTGATCTCATGCTTCTCATAATCAAAGTTGATCAGCACCTTGGCCATCTCATTCTTGACATCTTGGAGATCTTTCTAGAGGTCAGCAATTTTGAGATCCTTGAGCAAGGCGACCTGTTGGAGTTCAGCAATCTTTTTGTCCTGCTCTTCGACGTGCCCAACATAGTCCTCAATCTCGGCAAATTTCTGCAAAAAGGATAGAGAATAGTTCAAGACAGGGTGATCTTTAAGTAAGCTGGATACCTAAGCAGGGATAGTGATCCTTACCTCATTGAAGTACTCAAGGAATTGGTGGCGGATCAAGGGCAGGCCTTCCAGATCCTCAGCTTCGGAGGTTTTTCTTTTCTTGCCTCCTCTTCCTTTTGAGGGTGCCTTGGAGATTGAAACGGATGGGCTAGCAGGAAGCTTTTTCTTGGTGAATCGCACATTATCCAGATCGGTCACACTGAACTTGGAAGCAGATTTGGAAGCTTTTCCAGCACCTGTACAATCAAAGCAAGATAAGTATCCTTGTCCTATTTCTATTTAACTATTTATTTAAATTTTTAAACAGGATACTTACTTGACATGGTAACTGAGCCTGAGGATACCTCTTGTGAATCCTGGGTGACTGTCTTGAACGATCTTGTTTCAGGTCCGAGTCTTCTGAAAGCAGCGAGTCTTTCCTCAGTAACAAGAGATGCTATGAGATGTGAGACAGTAACAGCTGCACAACAAAAAAGCAAAAGGGTGTCAGTGATCCTTATACAAGTAGAAGACTGTCTGGTGATCCTTCTCAGGATCCTCTATCCTACCATGGGTGGCCCATTTTCTTGGTAGATCTTTTCCATTGGGGATGGAATCTCTTTTGACGAAGAAGAAACGCCGTTTCCAGTTGGTGTCGTTCTTAGTGGCTTTAAAAATTGGGTGTTCTTCATCGGGCTTACGTTTGAACAAGTATCGGTGGGATCCAAAGGTAGTAAGATCATACATCTCGGCCAACTCAGACATTCCTAAGTTAATCCCCTCCTGCTCAATGATCCTCTCAAGGGTATACAAAACCCTCCGGATCATTGGCATAGTTTGGATATAAGAAATGCCAGTAAGAGAAAAGAAAGATTGGGTAAAGGCTGGAAAAGGATAGGTATAGCCTATGGTAAACGGAGTAACAGGAAAGGCAACCCATGTTTCAGAAACGTGATCACTCAAAGCAGTAGGATCAAAGGATTTAAATACGGTGTTCGCTGGGAAGCAATAGCGGATCCTATCGATCTGTGGATCAGTGAAACAACAGCGTTCTTTTGCGGAATCTTTGATGATTCCTTGACTTTTCAGTGGGCTGTTTTCTGGTGATCCTCAGCGGGAGAGTTCCGGAGCATCATTTTGTACGAAGTGATGGTAAAAAAAATAAAACAGAGTAAGAGAAGGAAGAAGATGAAGAGAGAATACATGTTTGATCTTCGGATGAGATTATAAAGGGAGTTTGTCACACCCCCAAAATCCCACACGCGGAGTACCACCGCTTGGAGGCGTGACGTGACCAGGATCAAGCCATCAATCATATCAAACATAGCATTTAATAATATAAGTAGATAATGTAGTGTTCAAAACCAAACTTTGTTTAAGTAGCGGAAGCATGTAAATAAAAGCCCAAAACATAAGTTTTAATGTATGAAATGTCATAAGTGTTTAATAAGCGTTCATGATCCATTGCCCACAACGACCCGCTCCTCCTTGTGCAAGCTCCAATAGTACCTAAGGTCCTGCAAGGCATGCAGCAGAGAGTCAACAACTAGTTGAGCGAGTTCACAGAAAGTAAGTTCAGTAATAGTAGTTGTATGAGTCGTATTATGTTCGTTCATTGTTCATGTATAGTATTGGTTTCCATCGCAGCCCTCCAGGCATGTATGCGAAGATTAAGGAAAGTTCTCAAGTATTCTAGACTATGTATATTTGTATCGCTGGCCACCCTGGCATGTGTGCGAAGTTTAGTATGTATAGTTCGCAGCCTCCCTAAGGCATGTGTGCGAAGATCAGTCATAATATCGCAGCCAACCCTTGGCGTGTGTGCGAAGATCAGTTCAAGTAGGTATACTAGTCTAGCCGTATCTTATCATTTACCATCCTCGCCCTGAGGACCATATCATTAGGTTCCATTAACTATGTACGCACGAAATAATCATCCAATCCCATTCCCACCCTGGGAACCCCATGCCTTGGCTGTGTGAACTCACCTTGGGTTGCTCGGCAGATACACAAAGAGGTTTCTTGAACTGAAGTGGTCAACCACGTCCTAACAGGGTTACCATACAAGTCAGGTTTTGACTTAAATAATACACGTTTGTTTCATACAAGTTAACACGTTACTAACACGTATGGATCATGGCAAACCACGTAGCAATCATAACATAACATTCTCAACTTGTGCGTGTCGGATGGTTGGGCCATTGAGCTTGTGCGAGCCCAACCATCTTGTGCGATCTAAATGTCTAAGCCCAAACTATACCCGGCCCAATATATAAGAAGTCCAACATAAAGGTCTCGGCCCATGCAAGAGCCTTGTGCGATCCGAATTGGATTGTGCGATTGAAGGTTGGGCTGCCCGGCCCAGATTAGACAACACAAGTCTTGTGCGATCCAGGCAGACTTGTGCTGTCGGTTTGGGTTGTGCGATCGAGCTAGTCCAGCCCAACATATCATCCGGCACAACAGTTAAACGAAACATATGACTTGTGCGATCCGTCAGCCTTGTGCGACTGAGAACCCCTTGTGCGGTCAAATCATCTTGTGCGACCGGATGACTTGTGTGATCCGGAGTCTTGTGTGAATGGCCTCATGTGCGATCAAGAGGCCTTGTGCGGCTGTTTAAACATTCCGGATTTCTTGCCAATTCGGTTACAATCATTTAACAAGTTTCCTTATTCACACTTATCAATTAACAAGTTTCCAACTAATCATACAACACATAATAGATCAAACAGTGAAATCAAACATCTAATCCATATGAACCCTAGTCAATTCATGAACAAAAATCTTAACAATTCATATGAACATGTATCATATCAACATACAATCCTGATCATCTAGCTACACTATAGCAAACAAAATCACATCACAGCCGACATGCATTCGGTTTAAATCATCATCATCATCATCATACAATTATCAACCTATTCATATGAACATTAAATCAATCATACACATGTGGCCGATTAACAAGAACACTATTAACTAGCATCATAAGCAACCATGTTAACAAGACTCCTCGGTTATCAAGCAAGATCGCTAATATCATCAACATACAATCAATAACATTAATCACTAACCGGATTGAGAGGAGAAAGGGAAATCGGCCAAGTCAAGAGCTTCGAGAGGGATGGTTGCCGTCGAGTTCTAGAGAGAAGGAAGAGAAGCTAGGGTTTTGTGTGTGTAAGGTAAATTGTAACAAATGAAATCACAAGCCCCATAGGTGGGTGTTTACACGGTTGGAAGGAGTGGGCCGAGCCCAAGCATAGTGAGCCGAAACCCTCAATGGGCCGTCCTAAAGTCCGAATACAAGTGATACGGCCCAAAGGGCTTGTGCGATCGAGTAGGTAGTGTTGTGCGGTTCGGGTTTCATTCAAACATGTATAACACACATTCACATATTTCATTAATCATAAGTTCACAAAATCACATATCATTCACATACGTTACACAAAGTAGGTTCGAAACACGAGTTGTCACATTATCCCCAACTAAAAAGAAATTTCGTCCCGAAATTTGGTATGCACTCACTGAGGAAGCTAGGTAAGTTATATTGTTCACTGATTTTCCTGGGGTGTCACATCCTCCCCCCGTTGATCTGGAATTTCGTCCCGAAATTCCGCAGTAGTAGCTTCAGCCTCAGTAGTGGTTGCATTGGTTCCGAATAACTGGGGGTACTTTTCTGTCATCTGATCTTCACGTTCCCAGGTGTACTCTGGACCACGTTGGGAGTTCCAACGAACTCGAACAAGAGGGATTCTCTTGTGTTTGAGGACCTTCACATCCCGGTCCGTGATTTCTACAGGCTCCTCGACGAACTGAAACCGCTCGTCGATAGTGAGTTCCTTAAAAGGAATGATGAGGGTTTCATCTGATAGGCACTTCTTTAGGTTCGACACATGGAAAACATTATGAGCTGCCCCGAGTTCAGCTGGTAGGTTCAATCTGTAGGCTACTGGGCCTATTCTTTCTATAATCTCGAACGGTCCGACATACCGCGGATTGAGTTTGCCCCGTTTGCCAAAACGTACCACACCCTTCCAGGGTGAGACTTTAAGTAAAACCCGGTCCCCGACCTGAAATTCCAATGGTTTCCTACGCTTATTCGCGTATGCTTTCTGACGGTCGCGTGCTGCCGCCATGCGTTGTCGTATCTGTGCGATCTTTTCTGTGGCGTCCACTACAATCTCTGGACCCGTAATCTGACTATCCCCCACCTCCGCCCAACAGAGAGGTGACCGGCATTTACGTCCGTACAATGCCTCGAATGGAGCGGCTTGTATGCTGGTGTGATAACTGTTATTGTACGAGAACTCCACTAAAGGGAGGTGCTTTTCCCAGCCGTTGCCGAAGTCTATAACGCATGCCCGAAGCATGTCTTCGAGAGTTTGGATTGTTCGTTCAGACTGCCCATCCGTCTGAGGATGATATGCTGTGCTCATGTCTAATCGTGAGCCGAAAGATTTGTGCATCGCTTGCCATAGTTCTGACGTGAATCGTGCATCCCGATCCGAAATGATGGAGGTGGGCACCCCGTGCCTCGAAACAACTTCTTTAAGGTAAATGTCTGCGAGAGTGGAGAACTTATCCGTTTCCT
The DNA here is from genome assembly GCF_002127325.2 of Helianthus annuus. Lineage (NCBI taxonomy): Eukaryota > Viridiplantae > Streptophyta > Magnoliopsida > Asterales > Asteraceae > Helianthus > Helianthus annuus. The sequence goes on from NC_035437.2 coordinate 125,265,010, forward strand.
TTATAGCTAGGAAGTGTGCAGACTTGGTGAGTCGATCCACGATCACCCATATGGTATCATTCCCACGCTGGGATCTAGGTAGGCCTGTAACGAAATCCATGGAAATTTTGTCCCATTTCCATTGCGGTATCGTGGGTTGCTGAAGTAGACCCGCTGGTTTCTGGTATTCGACCTTGACTCTCGCACAGGTCAAGCACTTGCTGACATAGGTAGCGATGTGAGCTTTCATACTAGGCCACCAATAAGTAGTCCTGATGTCGTGGTACATTTTATCCGACCCTGGATGTACCGAGTAGCGGGACTTGTGAGCTTCATCCATTACCAGCTCGCGTAGACCGCCATAAAGTGGGACCCAAATACGCCCCGTTACATAGTAGGCGTCGTCTTCCTTTTGTTCCATTCGTTGCCTTGAGCCGCGTAAAGCTTCAGCTTTGACGTTTTCTGGTTTCAATGCTTCTGCCTGAGCATCTCGTATCTGTGTAGGAAGGCTAGACTGAATCGTAAGTTGTAGCGCTCGCACGCGTTTAGGTAGAGTGTCTTTCCGACTGAGAGCGTCAGCCACAACATTGGCCTTGCCTGGATGGTACTTGATGGCGCATTCGTAATCGTTAAGTAGTTCAACCCATCTTCGTTGACGCATGTTCAAATCCTTTTGCTTAAGAATATGCTCGAGACTCCTGTGATCGGTGTAAATCGTGCACCTGGTACCGTACAGGTAGTGTCGCCATATCTTAAGCGCGAAAACAACAGCTCCCAGCTCTAAATCGTGCGTCGTGTAGTTCCGTTCGTGAATCTTAAGTTGGCGCGAGGCGTAAGCAATGACCTTGTCGCGCTGCATTAACACACATCCAAGACCCTGGATGGATGCATCACAGTAGACCACAAAGTCGTCCGTGCCCTCTGGCAATGAGAGGATAGGTGCACTGCAAAGTCTATCCTTTAAGTGCTGAAAAGCAGTTTCTTGTGTGTTGCCCCAACGGTAGGTGACACCCTTCTGTGACAGTAGTGTAAGCGGCTGAGCAATCTTCGAGAAATCCTTGATAAACCGTCTGTAGTACCCCGCCAAACCCAAAAAAATTGGCGTATTTCCGTTGGTGTACGTGGTGCAGGCCAGTTTCTGATCGAGTCTACCTTGGATGGATCAACATGGATCCCATCCTTGTTCACTACGTGGCCTAAGAAGTGGACTTCACGAAGCCAGAAGTCGCATTTCGAAAATTTAGCGTACAGCTGTTCCTTCCGAAGGAGTTCCAAAATAAGGCGTAGATGCTGCTCGTGTTCCTCCTGACTCTTGGAGTAGATCAGGATGTCGTCGATGAAGACAATGACGAACTTGTCAAGATAGGGTTAGCACACCCTGTTCATAAGGTCCATAAATATGGCAGGTGCGTTCGTTAACCCGAACGGCATGACAAGAAACTCGTAGTGACCGTAACGAGTTCTGAATGCGGTTTTGGAGACGTCCTCCTCTCGGACTCTCAGCTGATGGTAACTAGACCTCAAGTCTATCTTGGAGTAATAACACGACCCTTGCAACTGGTCGAATAAGTCGTCTATGCGTGGTAGAGGATAACGGTTCTTCACCGTTACCTTGTTCAGTTCCCGGTAGTCGATGCACATCCTGAAAGTGCCATCCTTCTTTTTCACGAAAAGTACTGGAGCTCCCCAAGGCGAAGAGCTTGGACGAATGAAGCCCTTTTCCAAGAGCTCTTGTAGTTGCTTTGACAATTCTTCCAATTCTGATGGAGCTAGACGATATGGTGCGCGAGCTATGGGTGCTGCTCCTGGAGCGAGCTCGATTTGAAATTCGACCTGACGGTGAGGCGGTAATCCAGGTAAATCTTCAGGAAACACCTGAGGGTAGTCGCGAACAATTGGAATATCCTCCAATTTCTTTTCCTTTGCTGATGCGTCTGTAACGAGTGCCAAGATTGCGGTGTGACCCTTCCGCAAACACTTCTGAGCCTTCAAGAAAGAGATGATGCCGACCACTGCACCACTCTTGTCACCTTGAACTTCGAGAGGTTCTTGACCAGAACGTGGGATACGAATAATCTTCTCACTGCATAAGATCTCTGCCTGATGTTGGGACAACCAATCCATCCTAATAACGATATCAAAACTTCCCAAGACTATGGGAATAAGGTCGATCGAGAATGTTTGACCGGCTAAGACGATACTACAACCCCTGACTATTTGTGTGGCTTCTAAACTCTTACCATTAGCTAGTTCTACGACGTGTTTGGTGGTTAGGGGTGTTGATGCACGTTTTAACAATTTACTAGCTTTCACAGAAATATAACTTGTATCCGCACCCGAATCAAATAAAACAGTAACATAAATATCGTCGAGGAGAAACTTACCCATGACCACATTGGGATCGTTCATTGCATCTCCCCGTCCTAGCACGAAAGCTCGACCCCTTGCCTCGTTGCCATTGTTGTTGTTGTTTCCACCGTTGTTGTGCCCGTTGCCCTGGTTATTGTTGTTGTTGCGGTTCTGATTCTGGTTCAACTGAGGACAATCGCGTTTGTAATGACCTTCTGCCCCACACTGGAAACATCCCCGGTTTCCACGCTATGGTTGCTGCTGATGTGGGTTTTGAGGAACCGGTGGCGGAAGTTGCTGATTCTGGTTCGCAGGTCGTGAGCTCCTGCAATCTTTGGCTTCGTGCCCTAGCTTGAGACATCTCTGACAACGTTCTTTACGACACCTTCCACTGTGGTGCCTGTTACACTTGTTACATAGTGGGTGAACTCCCCGGTATCCACCCTGCCCCTGACTGCCAGATGATTGCTGATTCGGACTCTGGTAGTCATTAGTCTTGCGCTGCTGTGCTTGAGACTGAACGGAAACTAATCCCCTGCTGGAATCCCCATCCCATTTCCGTTTGTTGTCGTTGGGTGTAGCAGAAATAGCAGCTGGAGTAGTAGTTGCACTGACGCGTTTGGGCAGCTTGTTCTGTTCTACTGCCTGATCTGTGAGTCGATGAGCAAGACGCTGGATGTCTTGGATGTTGTCGAGGTTTGCCGATGTAACATGGCTCTGGATCTCTGGCGCAAGTCCCTTGAGATACAACTCAATGCGCTTCACTGGAGGGTCCACCATAGTTGGACACAGAATGGCCAGTTCGTTTGATCGTTTCGTATAGGCTTCAATCTCTGACCCCGTCATTTTCAAGTGATAAAGCTCGTTCTCCAACTTGTGGATGTCATCACGCATGCAGTATTCCCTCTTAATGAGTTCCTTGAAGTCGTTCCAGGGTGTGGCGTTAGCAGCTGCCAACCCTAAAATCTGAACTTGGGCGTTCCACCAAGTTAGTGCTATTCCTTCTAGCGTGCCAGTGGCGTATTTCACCCTGCGAGCCTCAGGGCATTCACACATCTCGAACACAGACTCGAGCTTTTCAAACCAGTGGAGGAGTCCAACTGCCCCCTCTGTGCCGCTGAAAGTACTTGGACGACAGTCCATGAAGTTCTTGAAAGTGCAGACAGGTTGCTGCGCGTGCTAACCTATTGTGTACGAATAGGGCAAAATTTAAATACAAGGGCTAGTTTAGGAGTGTAGGATCTAAAGATCCTAGTGTGAGTTATGACTACAGGATATACTACCTGCTTGAGCAGCTGCAAGTGCCGCAGCAACTTGAGCTTGAACGAGAGCCTCTAGCTGGGCTTGAGTCATGTTAATTCGTCCAGACATGATCTTCATTATAAAAGTAGCGTAAGTGAGAATGGTTCGCGAGTAGGGCGATGACAGAAAAGCGTAAGCACGTAGGTATTCTCATGTAATAGTATCATGTGTATCTAAACGTAATGCGAGCAAAGTTCTATATAGTTCTAGCATGCAGGTAATAAACATAAACCTTATTACCTAGGATGTCGAGTCTTGCACGTGGAGCGAAGCGCCGTTGTGGATCGTTGAGAGCACTGTTCTGGTTATAGTCTGGTTTTAATAAAAACGTTTTCCCCATATTAAAACCAAGTTCTCTATAACCAATGGCTCTGATACCAATCTGTCACACCCCCAAAATCCCACTCGCGGAGTACCACCGCTTGGAGGCGTGACGTGACCAGGATCAAGCCATCAATCATATCAAACATAGCATTTAATAATATAAGTAGATAATGTAGTGTTCAAAACCAAACTTTGTTTAAGTAGCAGAAGCATGTAAATAAAAGCCCAAAACATAAGTTTTAATGTATGAAATGTCATAAGTGTTTAATAAGCGTTCATGATCCATTGCCCACAACGACCCGCTCCTCCTTGTGCAAGCTCCAATAGTACCTAAGGTCCTGCAAGGCATGCAGCAGAGAGTCAACAACTAGTTGAGCGAGTTCACAGAAAGTAAGTTCAGTAATAGTAGTTGTATGAGTCGTATTATGTTCGTTCATTGTTCATGTATAGTATTGGTTTCCATCGCAGCCCTCCAGGCATGTATGCGAAGATTAAGGAAAGTTCTCAAGTATTCTAGACTATGTATATTTGTATCGCTGGCCACCCTGGCATGTGTGCGAAGTTTAGTATGTATAGTTCGCAGCCTCCCTAAGGCATGTGTGCGAAGATCAGTCATAATATCGCAGCCAACCCTTGGCGTGTGTGCGAAGATCAGTTCAAGTAGGTATACTAGTCTAGCCGTATCTTATCATTTACCATCCTCGCCCTGAGGACCATATCATTAGGTTCCATTAACTATGTACGCACGAAATAATCATCCAATCCCATTCCCACCCTGGGAACCCCATGCCTTGGCTGTGTGAACTCACCTTGGGTTGCTCGGCAGATACACAAAGAGGTTTCTTGAACTGAAGTGGTCAACCACGTCCTAACAGGGTTACCATACAAGTCAGGTTTTGACTTAAATAATACACGTTTGTTTCATACAAGTTAACACGTTACTAACACGTATGGATCATGGCAAACCACGTAGCAATCATAACATAACATTCTCAACTTGTGCGTGTCGGATGGTTGGGCCATTGAGCTTGTGCGAGCCCAACCATCTTGTGCGATCTAAATGTCTAAGCCCAAACTATACCCGGCCCAATATATAAGAAGTCCAACATAAAGGTCTCGGCCCATGCAAGAGCCTTGTGCGATCCGAATTGGATTGTGCGATTGAAGGTTGGGTTGCCCGGCCCAGATTAGACAACACAAGTCTTGTGCGATCCAGGCAGACTTGTGCGGTCGGTTTGGGTTGTGCGATCGAGCTAGTCCAGCCCAACATATCATCCGGCCCAACAGTTAAACGAAACATATGACTTGTGCGATCCGTCAGCCTTGTGCGACTGAGAACCCCTTGTGCGGTCAAGTCATCTTGTGCGACCGGATGACTTGTGTGATCCGGAGTCTTGTGCGAATGGCCTCATGTGCGATCAAGAGGCCTTGTGCGGCTGTTTAAACATTCCGGATTTCTTGCCAATTCGGTTACAATCATTTAACAAGTTTCCTTATTCACATTTATCAATTAACAAGTTTCCAACTAATCATACAACACATAATAGATCAAACAGTGAAATCAAACATCTAATCCATATGAACCCTAGTCAATTCATGAACAACAATCTTAACAATTCATATGAACATGTATCATATCAACATACAATCCTGATCATCTAGCTACACTATAGCAAACAAAATCACATCACAGCCGACATGCATTCGGTTTAAATCATCATCATCATCATACAATTATCAACCTATTCATATAAACATTAAATCAATCATACACATGTGGCCGATTAACAAGAACACTATTAACTAGCATCATAAGCAACCATGTTAACAAGACTCCTCGGTTATCAAGCAAGATCGCTAATATCATCAACATACAATCAATAACATTAATCACTAACCGGATTGAGAGGAGAAAGGGAAATCGGCCAAGTCAAGAGCTTCGAGAGGGATGGTTGCCGTCGAGTTCTAGAGAGAAGGAAGAGAAGCTAGGGTTTTGTGTGTGTAAGGTAAATTGTAACAAATGAAATCACAAGCCCCATAGGTGGGTGTTTACACGTTTGGAAGGAGTGGGCCGAGCCCAAGCATAGTGAGCCGAAACCCTCAATGGGCCGTCCTAAAGTCCGAATACAAGTGATACGGCCCAAAGGGCTTGTGCGATCGAGTAGGTAGTGTTGTGCGGTTCGGGTTTCATTCAAACATGTATAACACACATTCACATATTTCATTAATCATAAGTTCACAAAATCACATATCATTCACATACGTTACACAAAGTAGGTTCGAAACACGAGTTGTCACAGAGTTTCTCTAAGATTTAAATGCAGATTGATCCTATCTCTATCTCTTATTTATAATCATGATCTTGTAGGGTAGTCACTTCTGTGACGTCAGGATTGCAACGGATAGTTCGATTTAAACGGCTATATATCCGATAGTTAGTTGCGAATAAGATCAACAAAATATAACTCATTTATTTTACATAATTACTCCTTATATTTTGGGGGCAATTGTTAGGGGAGGATTTTCTAGTAGTCTGTGATCCTCATGTGTTATCCTTTTAGTGATCCTTACTTCTGTGACAGATAGTGGTCCTCAGAAGTGCTTCAGGATCAGGATCATGGATCACCCTAAGGATCCTTATACTAACGATTGTTCACTTTGAATTTCGTATTGTTTTGCAGGAGTAACAAGTTAGACTTGGTCTTGGCAACGTTACTAAGGAATATTCCACGGTTATTTCGCACGTGTTTGACTGAAAATGGACGTTGTGGAGAACGTGGGAGCAAGGCACGAATTGCGGACAGTTAGTTAGGCTAGTTAACTTCTATTTTTAAAAGGGGTAGCGAGCTAGTTTTAGAAACACTTGGCTAATTTTGGCTACAAACACTCGTACAACAGCACTCTTGAGCATACAGCAAAACACTTAGCAATTTCTACACATTTCTGCACGATACACCATAGTGATCCTTGTACCTAGCTCGCTATTATCTGAAGTTGTAAAGAATTATTGTTCAATTTGAAGTTGGTGATCGGTAGTTTCCATCACCCGAGGTTTTTTATGCGGGAGATCATTCATTGATCAAGGGCTTTTTCCTCGTATAAATCTTTGTGTCACTTGTGAAATTCATATCTAAGTGATCCTTATTGTTGTTTACCAATTCAAGCATCATACCCCGTAACAAAGAGTTTGGTTGCATTATCCTCGTCTGATTTTTGACCAAAACAATCATCCAAGACTAAATACACTTATCCTACATTTATTATGATCTTTTAACATATTCAAAACTTAATCCTTGTTCAATCATTCATCAATCATTGAAATCATCAAATGCATGTAACTTCTTTAATATTTATGAACATGCAAACAAACCTACATTTTTCATATACATATATATACATATTCGGCCATATATACACACACACACACACACATATATATATATATATATAACTTCCAAAATTTCACTTTTTATTGTATTTAAACGGGGGGAATCGTAATTTTTAACAGGAGGCATATTCGTAATTCTAAAGTAGGGGTAAAATCGTATTTTATTCGGGCCAATAGAGGAATGTCATGTAGCAGCCTGACACTATTCCCCCTCATTTGAATTGTAGTGTAGATAAATATAAATAAAATATATATAGTAAATGTTATAAAAAAAAGTTTCACATATTTTTAGGGTGAAATTTTATTAACATAATATTAATTCAAAACATTCAATAATCATATGCAAAGTATAATATTATATATTCACTAAATTAATATTAATATTGGACGAATAAACTGGTATCATGCAATAATCATATATAGAAATAATATTATATTTATTCACTATATATGTGTAATATGTTAGTAACCTGGTGAAAAAACTTGAAATCTGAAACTAAAAACTGGAAGCAGAATAGAAACAGTAACAATAACAGTGAACCGGGCTTGTGTTTGACACAATTCCCTTAAACAGATTCGCGGTCTGTTCCCAGGGTACGCCGATTCGAAGCAGTCATAGCGCACTGCCGGACTTGAACACTTGCCTGAAAAGAAGAAGAACGATGTTGCAGAGATTGAGAGAGAAGAAGATGTGTTGGTGTGTCTAAACTGTTTAGTTTGATCTGGTTTTATAGTCATAGAACCATAACCGATTCTCTGGTCATTATTACAGCGAATTAATTCAGTTTTTAAAGCTCATTAAAAAGAATAACAATTATGATCTCGAGTGCAAAAATTGCCTCACGCGGGCCCGGGTTTTCGGAGCTGCATTCGTGTCCGTAGGACGTGCGGGCACGCACGAGTTCAACCAAATTCCAGTTCCGAAACTCAATTTTTTTTGCACCCACCCTGCGCACGAGCGGGTAGGACTTGTGGTAAAACATGTCATAAGACTACAATTGCTTGGTCAAGCTTTTGCCTTATAAATAGCCTTTTGTTTTGCTCCCACACGAATGTGGGACAAAGTGGTTTTACCACTTGAGAATTCATTCACACCAATACTTCCAACATAATATTGGACTAAATAATTTAGCATTGGGGTAAAGATTCAGTTTAGAAAATTTGTGTCTGATATCATACTATATACATGTAATGCACTAATGTTCAGGTTGGGTTAATTCACATATTTTTAAAATTTAATTTATAATGATAATGATTTTTTTAAACTAAACCTTATCAAAGAATTATTTGAAATTATTTATTAGAATTAAGATAAGGATTAATGATATATACTAAAATATAATTGAAAATTTTAAGATTCAAGGAGAAAATGACATGTGGCATTAGTAGAAGTCTTTTATTAGAATTTAGATTAGATGAAGATGAAGATGCTATTTTAATTTTTAAGGAAAAAATATGATATACAAAATACATAAAATAACAAATAACAGGGTCCGAACCGGTATCCATAATTAAAAGAATCTAACATAAGTAGGAAAAATCAGATTTCATTAAGACCGATGATAAATACAGTTCTCTTAAAACAGTATTTACATCTCTACGTGCATATCTCCTAGGTTAAAACAACCAACACAATAGTTGTCTTTTCTCTTGATGAACTCACTAGTCCGATATAGCATCAGTATTTTGTGTGTTTAATCGTTTGCGATAAAACTGAATTAGGTTGGTATTTTTCCAGTCATATTTTTATGTAACTAAAATGACTAAACAAGTAGGGCTGTAAACGAACCGAACGTTCAGTGAACAGTTCGTGAACCATTCGGTGGGAAGTTCGTTTATGTTCGTTCGTTTAGTTAATGAACGGACATGAACAAGAAAATTTTGTTCGATTAGCTAAATGAACGAACACGAACAGATGTTTCATTCGTTCAATTGTGTTCGTAAACGTTCGGTAATGTTAAGATTCATTTTCATTTTGAATCTTTGGCTTCGCGAATTTTGGGATTTTAAATCTCAAAACTCTTTGGTTGAAGTCTAGTGTTTTCTAAGAAAACACCTAGTTCACTAGCAACCATTGGCTCTGATACCAACTTCTGTCACACCCCAAAAACATCGCTGCGGAAATACAAATGTGGCGGTGACGGAGGTTGGTACCCATAAAAGTATTAGTGGTTGATGCAATAATTATGTTGGACATTTGGTTTATTTTAAAACATAGTTTTTAAAGTTATCACATTCATCACAACCAAGTCATAGTTGTTTGACCCTTAGGGGTCTTATTACACACGGTCTAAAAAGTAGTTAAAAGTGTCCAAACATTATTTAATTACATTAGCATCACATAACCACATGACAACATAAGCCAAAATTCCCGAAGCCGAACTCATGTACCTGAAGAACACGTAAAAATCAAGTGTCAACACAAAGGAGGGTGAGTTCACATATCAAATTCGTAACAATTTGTTTAAGGAAAAACTTTCTTACAATAAATTTTTAATGGGAACAAGCATCCATATAAAATTAAGAAAGTAAGTTTTGTATTTCCTTTTTAAAAATCCGAAGGTAAATCATCGTGAGTTGTTTATTTGAAAAGCCTCCGATGAGATTTTCTGCCCACGGTTTCAATATTAAATTCAGTCATACTTTCGGTTTCGTAATTTTGCAAGGCTTTACTAGCTATAAATAATACTAGACTATTAAAGAATATCAATTCGCCGCTATGTGGACCGGGGCTACCGGTCACGACGGGATAGTCAACCCGATAGATCTAACAACAATTCCACGCGTGCTTTACTTATACGATTAAACATTGTGGCAGGGATATTTCCTCCGTGCCTCCCCTATTCATTAACATATATAACCTACTAAATAACAATTTAATATCATATGTTGTACAAATTTCCGCTGTCCCCCACGCAGTGTAAGCCTCACTGCCGCTTACACTCTTGAGACCCGATAAATTTTTTCCAACCAAAATTCAATTTATTCCATGATCGTTTTATCCAAAACACCGTAATATTTTCCCGTTTCTTCCCGAAACATATTTATATCAATCAAACCCTGTTTTTCCTCGAAAACAGTTTAAGTCATACACCTTTCCAAATCCATGTTTAAAATAAAACACATGATAATATTCCAAAAATCATTCTTTCCATGAAAATATATTTTTATATAATTCAAAAGCATATTTTATACAAAAACGTATACTTATCATTCATAACGACGTGTTCTTTCCCCAAAACAATGTATAAAACAGTAAAAGGAGAGGCTTAGTGATACTCATTAAAACACATTTATTCAAAAGCACGTTTCACACTAAACATTTAATTACCCTTTTTAAAGGCGTGTTTTTCCCCCAAAACAATATATAAAGCAGTAAAAAGAGGGGTTTTGTGACGCTCACCTTTGGGTGCGTTTTTATTATCGCAATCCCTTAGATTGAATCTACATATCCTAATTTAAATAGGAATGGTTTAATAACTAATTGTTCTACAAACAATTAAGTTTCTCCAATACATAGAATTTTCACATATCTTTGAGGTTTTTACAAAAAGTCTTTGTTTTGATTATGTTTGCATTTATATATTCATATATATATATATATATATATATATATATATATATATAGATTGAGGTTCCTGTAAAAAAGACCAAAAGTGTGAGAAGGGTAAGAAAGAATCTCAGCCATTAGATCTTTTTATCTAATGGTTGAGATCAATAGGGACCAAATTGTAAAATATTTTTATTAGTTTGGACTGATTTGAAAATTCTATGGGCAATTCTGTCTTTTATAACCACTTGATTTTAGGAAACTGTAAATCAGTTCCCTAAAATTATGATTTCTCTTTCTTGTTCCAGAATTTGAATCCTCCTCCTCCAATTCGAATCATCTTCATCAACAACCATCGCACCACCGTCGCGCCACCTTGCCACCACCGCATTGTCGCACTTCCTTTCCATCGCCGCACCATCTTGCCACCATCGCAACGTCAATTGTGGACTTTCGAAAATTAACTGAATGGTTTCTGGTGGCACCATAATGGTATGTTTCATTCAATCAGATCATTTTCCTCATATAGAGGCGGCGCCGGCCACCTCCCAACGACGGCGGACGACAGTGGTGGTGCCGGTAGTGGAGAAGAAGATGATAGGGAGATGTAATGATTATCGAATGGTGTTATATATGTGCTGAATGGTGTTATATACTTTATTGTATGGTATTATATACTTTATTGAATGGTGTTATATATGTGCTAAATGTGCTGAATGGTGTTATATACTTTATTGTATGGTGTTATATACTTTATTGAATGGTGTTATATATGTACTGAATGGTGTTATATACTTACTGAATGGTGTTATATACTTACTGTATGGTGTTATATACTTGCTGAATGGTGTTATATACTTTATTGAATGGTGTTATATACTTACTGTATGGTGTTATATACTTACTGAATGGTGTTATATACTTACTGGATGGTGTTATATACTTTATTGTATGGTGTTATATATGTGCTGAATGGTGTTTATAGAGATCTTTTAAAAAACATCCAGTTCCTATAATTAAGGTGGCAGTTATGGGAAGTTTTTAATTAATTGAATTAATGATAAAATTACTTGTTTACCCTTTTGAATTAATTTAGATTTAGGACACATATCATCTCCACAATATTTCTCACCTTTCTCACACTTTTAACCTTTTTCACAATAATCTTACCCTATGTATATATATATATGTATATATATATATATAGACATATTAAGATTTTTGCAATTTGAATGATTTTATTGGTGACTTATTTGTTATTATGTCTACTTATTTACAATATATCTACGATTTGCGCTTCGTAGTATCTATACATAAGTATGGACATATTCGACATGTATCGTAATTCACATATTATGTCATTTCACACATATATTATTCTTAAACACTTAAATTACAAATAGCTCATCAAGTTAAGTTAAGCATTATTTTTCATGTTCATCACAATTTACACACATAACGTGATTTTTGATCTAGTTCATCGTTTTTATCGCACAAACGCCTAAACATAGCATCAATTCATATCATCATGTAATCACTTAACAAAGCACGTTACACATACTCATATTCACATATCATTTTATAACACATAAAGTTCACCCTTGAACATCCCGGTTTCGTGTACGTTGAAATATGCGTATTTTACCGTTTCGGTAGCGTTTTCGGGCATCGGATGTCACATATGACTAACCAAACACCAAAGATACGTAATATAAGTTAAAATACTTATATTTATTATAAATATATCAGTTTATAATCTGATTTAAAAGAATTTTGCAAAAATCATTTTAAAAGCCGATTTTTGCTGTTTTTTAACGCATAGTATTGTACTGAACTTTACCGTAACCATCCCAAATTCTCACATCTTGATATTTTAAAAAAACACATGTTATATACTGATTAAAATAGTAATTATACCCATGATAGTGCAGGTCTCATGTATGCCACATAAATCATGCAATTTCACCCATTTTACTACTTTTTAAGCTACATGTACAACATGCAAAGCTATCAAGTTTATGACATAATTTTTATAACATCAAAACACATCATATAACATCATTTTATAAGTTTATATTCTGATTTGTATGCATCTTTATCATACCATGACATTTTCATTCTCTTATGATCATTAAATCATCATGCAAGCTTATGTACAATCATCTAATGCACATTTACCTCATCACCATCATCATCATCATCATCCAAGACTAAATACACTTATCCTACATTTATTATGATCTTTTAACATATTCAAAACTTAATCCTTGTTCAATCATTCATCAATCATTGAAATCATCAAATGCATGTAACATCTTTAATATTTATGAACATGCAAACAAACCTACATTTTTCATATACATATACATACATATTCGGCCATATATACACACACACATATATATATATATATATAACTTCCAAAATTTCACTTTTTCTTGTATTTATTCCAAATCATAAGACTTTTATTATGACACCTTTATGACAACCCTTTTGATTTGAACATGCATACTTTCCAAGATCAAAATCAAATAATCAATCAAAACACAAACTTTAACATACGTGCACATATAAATCGACCATATATACATACATACTTTTAATGTTATTCAAATAAAATCCAAGACACCATCATCACTTCAATCATGCATACTTTAATACATATCATTTTGATAATTCAAACAATCACCTTTCAAGAATCTTTTTAATCAAAACTCAAAACACAAACTCTAATCCAAACACGCATATACCTACGGCTCATATACATATACACACATATATTCTCATTTTTATTTTTATAAAAATCATTTGTTGTTTTGTTTCCAAGAGTTGTGAGAATCCAAGTATTTGAGAATCATGCTAATCATCATCATCTTCATCAAGAAATAAGTTTAAAAGATATAAAAGTTTTATACCTTTCAAGAACAAAAGTGGATTTTATGATGAGATTTTTTATGAAAACAAGCTTGTTCTTCTTTGAAACCACCATGGAATCACTTTTAAATCTTCAAACCGACTTGAAACTAACTTGAAATGGCCATGATTTTCAAAGAAATGAGTTTGAAGTTTTTGAGTGTGTGTGTATATGTGTGTTCGGCCATGAGGTTCAAAGGAAGAAGAAGAAAATGAATGGATTTTAATCTTGTAAATTGTTATAAGTTAAGTGTTTAAGAAAAGTTGAAACGATTAGTTTTTCTAACATTCCAACACATGACACAACATAGATGTGGCGGGCACCTTGTGTGCCGCCACCTTGCCCCACGCTCTCTCTTTCTCTCTCTTGAAATATATATACATACACTTATATATGCAAGAAACAAGCATTTAACTGACTACCAGGTATTTTATTTCGCATTGTATCTGCGTTTTAGGGCGTTTAAAATTATATTTATCATTCTATAAAAATTAACTCACAATAATATTGCTAAACAATATTTCGTTCACCTAGACTGGTTGCGTTGTCTACATTTTGCAGTATACGCGCGGTATTGCGCAGTACGCGCTTAAATTCGCAAAATAAGAATTTTAAGCGTTTTAATTAATTTTTCTTCACGAACATGATTAAAAATAGGATTTTAATCATAACAGAAAATTTTTAAGATTTTAACATTATCCGAACAGTCACCGGCGTTCGTTTCGCATTTCGTTTGTTACGCGATAAGCGTTTATCTTATTGTTGCCAACGTAATTTTTAACAAAGTTTGGGTTTATCAATACTTCAAATACCTCATATTAACATTATATTTAATAATTTAGTGCCTTCATATAATCATAACACGTGTCACACTAGTACAATACAAGCTCAGAAAAGCCGGGTGTCACAGTTTGCACCTTAATCATCTTTTTATAAAACTCAATTTTACATCAAGGCCCTTTAAGATTATACAATTATAATCCTCTTAATAATAATCTAACTAATATTAAGTCCCTCGGATTTAAACAATTATTATTTCACAAATAATAATCGACTTACTCGTGAACATATACGATTCGTGTACGAACGTGTAACTCTTCGGATCGTACTGAGTTGGTTACGTTGACTTTAATTACGGTCAGACATACATATCTCCAACAATCTCCCACTTGGACGATTTTAATTAAATGAGTTAACGTGTGCAGAGTTGGACGCCTAGCTACATCGCACTACTCCTAACACGGTATGACATTTTATAGTCGTCAACTAGTTCTTTGAGTTCAGGTAACACTTTACTTAACCAAATATTGTAGCCCTGATAATTCTATCAACAAGTCATTTCTGTATAGAACATTCGTTGATCATAAGACATGGATGATAAATATTGTTAGTCTTAATGAACAAGTTAAAGTATATAAGAAGTGCCATTATTTTTAGAAGTGTTTGTAAAAATATATACATAAGCTCATGGGAAAATGAAGGTGAATATTGTGTATAATATACATGCAAAGTTGGTGATTGAACTTGGTTTGAGTTGATGATGATTTTTGGTACTTAAACATGGTTTAAGATACGTTTTAAAAACATGGAAAACGTCATAATTCAAGGGGAAACTATAGCGAAATTTTCTAAAATCCTAATCGTGATTAAGGTGTAATTAAAAGGTGATTAACATGACTAAACGTGATTAGTGACCTCATGATTAGGTAAGTCATAATGGAAAAGTTTAAGTCCTAAACTCCTAAGTATTTTTCTTAAACACTTATACATATTTTCATAAGTTAAAATGGAAATTATATATATATATATATATGTATATATATATATATATTTAGGGGTAGGATTTAGGGAAAACGCCTAAAAGTGTGAAAACGGTGAGAACGCCCCTCATCTGTTGGATCAAAACAATCTATGGTCTAGATTGGCGCGGTGGCGTTTTCATAAATAACTTCAATTTTGTTACGTGGACGCATTTCATTAAGAGTAAAAGGGTCTTTATACTTCTCTATGCAAAACTCCAAACTCATGAGTAAAACACCATTAAATTCCCGCCTTAACCTATAAAGCCATACACATCATCTTCCATCTAACGCCATTAATATAAAACGCCAAATTTTGTGTTTAATTGATAAAGCTAAACAAACAGTAACTGAAACGAGGGAAGCTTCATTACTAGCATTTATTATAATAAATTTCCGCCAAAAATACGCGCCAAAGAACATCTTATATAAACAACGTCTCAGACCTTCCATTGAACACACCAAAAACAAACGCCATATTTTACTAAATACCATTCAATTTATAAACATCAAAATATTCAAAAACCACAGATTGCAAAACGTCGTTTCTTGGGGATTCAGTTTTGTTCTCAATCTGTTGTATATGTGTTGCATGATTTGCTGGAATCCACGTTAGACGCCATAGATCTCGAAAGTTTGGAAAGGAGGTAACTGCTAACATGAAATTTTTGGAGTTTTATTTGAAACAGATTTATAACACGATTTATGGAGGGGAAAGTGCACAATGACAATTGTACCCCTGCATATCATTTAGCGCCCCTTGCCACGTGTTCGGCCAGGATCCGTTCTCACCGTTTTCACACTTCCAATCGTTTTCTCCTGATCCCGTCTCTCTCTCTCTCTATATATATATATACATATATATACATATATATACATTTTAATGGAAATATATATATATATATATATATATATATATTTAGAAAATTCATCTTGTGTGTATATGTATAAATGTGTTATGTGTAGGTATTAGAAGTTAGGAAAATACTAACTAAATACAAATACACAACATAAAGAAAACCCCCTAAAATACTTGAAGGTATAAACCTGGATATCAATCCTTATACATATATACACTTATCCTTCAAATACTCAAATACTTGGAAGGTTAATTACACGAAAATACATACACGAACATGCTTATGTTATATCTCTAAACACGATGCGGACAACGGATATCGGACAAACCGTTACATAAATATATACATTGACAAAATAATATATATCCGAAACCGATACAATATATAATATAAGTTCGGTAATAAATTAGATACGTAGTCATCGACAACGATCGCCATATCGTCACGACAAGGGGCGTGTACATATCATCAACGACACTTGGGCATTCTCGCTACGAAAATATATATTAACGACTCCTACGACGAACTCTAAAAATAATATATTTTTAGACCTTTGATAATATATATTTCAATACTCTTAAATTCCGGAAAGTATAAAATAAATAACTACTAAGTGTAAATACATAAGTATACAAGTATACTAATATGTATAAGAATAGTACAATGATATACTTGGTGAAATTGCAAGAATACGAGAAATGTACATGTACACAAATACGTATAAATACGACATAAATACCGACAATAAAATATACAAGTAAAGTATATACATGGTACACGTATACATATAAATACCCAAGTACATAGTAATGTACATAAATACACTTGTTGAAGTGTACACATACAAAGAATATCGTACACATACATCAACATAAATACGATGTTAAAAATAAATATTTTTAACTATTATATCTAGACAAGATATGCATATATATATTTGTGAAACAAATATATACATTCGAACCGAACATACTTAGACATGTGAACGAGGTTCACTACACTTAAAATATATATTGGAGTAATATATATATATATATATACACACACACACTATATAACAATATATAACACTATACATCTATCATAGACATGCTATCAGACAAAATATATTGTTATATAGTGTTATATGGTGTTACACAGTGTTATACGGTGTTTATATTGTGTTATATCGTGTTATATATAGTGTTATAATACACTTCTCACACTTCTGGATTAATGTACAGGATCCTCTACCTATATATATATATATATATAGGGATTGGTAAAATGAGAACCATATTGAGTTGTGAGAACTGTAGGAACCAATACTAACCATTGATCAAATGTGTTTGGATAGATGAGATTAAAAGACAATGAAGTAAACTAATGATTGTGTTTTAATAAATGAGATTTTGTTTTTTAGTGACATAAGGGCAATTAGGTCTTTTACTATATCTTTTAATGATTGGTGTTATTAATATGATTTGATTAATTTAATTTTTACAATAAAATTTAATAAATCAAAAAATTAATATAATTTAATTAATTTGATTTACAGTAAAATTTTTACAATAAACTAATCAAAATTTAAGCCCCGTTTTTATGCTCCGTTTTTGCGCGCCGTTTTTTACGCCCCGTTTTTACGCCCGTTTTTTGCGCCCCGTTTTTACACCCGTTTTTTACGCCACGTATTTTACGCCCCGTTTTTTCAGTTTGATAATCAACAACACATTTGAACTCAATTTTCAAAGTATGTCCAATAAATAAATTACAATAACATTGTCAGTAAATTACCAAAAAAATAAACAAAAAAATGTAAAAGAAACTAAAATAAATAAAGTGAAGTCGTCGGTTTTCGTTTCTTGTAAATGATAGTTTGCACCTCCATCATCTGAGATCTGCACGGACACCACACAAAAGTTGTAAAAATCACAAAATTTTTACGCCCCCCGTCGCAATTTTTTCTTGCGCCCCGGTTGCAACAAAAAATTTTACGCCCCTGTTAAAAAATTTAAACCTTTTTTACACCACGGTTGAAAACTTTTTTTAAACCGCTACACGTAAAACTATCACTAAAACCTATAAAGCTTTACACTACACGTAAAACTATACACTAAAACTTTTTTACATCCATGTAAAAAAGGTTTTTTTTTTTATGTAGAGTTTTTCGGAAACCTATGACCACCCATAAAAAAACTTTTTACACCCAAGGTAAAAAATTAAAAAAAATACAAGCATTTAAACAAACCCTCCAAAAAATAAGTTTATTAAAAATTTATGCTACACGTAAAAAACTATACGTTAACACTTTTTTACATCAATGTAAACTATTTTTTTTTAACATCAATTGTTTAAAAATAAAAATAAAAACCTTTTAACCCATGCGTAAAAGCTATATTAAAAGTCTACTATAACCGTAAATATATGTATTCTCAAAGTTAGAATTAATACTTTTTACACCAAAGTGTTAGAATTAAAAAAAAGATATACAAGCCTTTAAAACAACCCCGTAAAAAAAGTATTTCACAGCTTTACGCTACATGTAAACGGTATACGCTAAATCTTTTTTACAACCATTTAAAAATGTTTTTTTTTTAAACATCAATACTTTAACCTACGCGTAAAAATATATAAAAGTATACACTAACCGTAAATACCTAATCTTGAACTTTTTTTATGGGTGGTTTAAGATTTTACGAAAAAAAAAAACTCTAAGTACAAAAATCTACATAAAAAATCAACGTAAAAAACTAATTTATGCTAAAACCGCATGCGTAAATTTCTTCAGAAACCTATAAAACAACCGTAAAAAACTTTTTACACCAAATGTTAAAATTAAAAAAAAATACAAACCTAAATGAAACCTATAAACCACCCGTAAAAAACTATGTACACCAAATGTTAAAATTAAAAAAATACAAACATTTAAACAAACCCGTAATAAAAAAAAGTTTTTTAAAGCTTTACGCTACACGTAAAACTATACCCTAAATTTTTTTTACAACGATGTGAAAAGGTTTTTTTTATGTAGAGTTTTTTGGAAACCTATGAACACCCATAAAAAACTTTTTACACCCAAGGTAAAATTTAAAAAAAAATACAAGCATTTAAACAAACCCCCTAAAAAATAAGTTCATTAAACCTTTACGCTACACGTAAAAAAACTATACGCTAACACCAAAAGAACGTTTTATGAATTTGAAAATTTGACATAAATAGCCTTCTTTCAGTCAATCTTCAAGATGTTATCCGCACATGGTATAAATGGAAGATATCTATAAAATATCAAGATACAAGTGTGGACAAAAACCTGTGCAAGGTAACCACCCAACGCCGGGCCAATGATCAGTCCTATGCCCCATGATGTACTGATCTGAAACAAATGACACACTTATATAATATAAATTTCCATGTAAGTGAACTATATTACATATGACAGTGTTGCATTCAACTTGAATTTAATGTCATTTACGAAACAAAAAAAAGAAAGAAAAGTAAAGGAGACACTGCTTACGGCTGACAGTCCTAATGCTTGATATTCGTCCCGGAAAAGTTCCAATGCATATGCCTGTTTGTCAAACGTAAAGGTTCAAATCAGATACTACGAAATCTAAACATACTACAATATGTAAAATTACGAATACCTTTATAGGTCCAAGTAACCCATTTAAAAAGCCAAGAAGAAACTTTGTAATAATAGCCATCCAATAGTTAACACTAAACAGAAAAGTGTGTTGAAAATAACCTTGAAGAAGATAAAAATTACAAACATTAGGAGGACAAAAGAGGTGAGGTGTACAGAGTGGTTTCAAATAGTTATAAGTCGCGGTAGTTACGAACACTATCGACGTGCCCAAAAGAATAACTGGTTTTCAACCATATCGATCAGCCACTACTCCCCAGAATACGGATGTCAATGCCCTTCCAATCATATATGGAGACCCTTCAAAAGATTGAGAAACATATGATATATAGTTCAAGAGAAGGTAAAATATGATCATCAACGTTAACAATTTAATATCCCTTTAATGAAATACAACAGGTAAAAAATGGTTACCGACAAAGCCTACATAGTAACTAATGTCCTCCTCTTTCTCCGCAATGTTAAAATCTCTCACCTACAACAGAAATCAAGATAAAGAATTTCAAACGTCAAAATTTGGAAAAATCGAAAACAAAGCAAAGACATAAGTGAACACACTTACCATGAAGTAGAGAAACGGGAAGAGAGATAATATAGGGAGTGCTGTGGAGGAAAAACCGAAATAGATGTTAGACATGAACATCAACTTGAGGTTTAAGTTAAGATAGAAAAATTGTATATTGAATTATAACAAAAGTTGTAACAAAGATTCTGATGTTTAGGCTAACAAGTTACAAAGTCCTAGTGATTTAGGAGTTAATTCTATTGATTGTTTTCTTCCCTAATATATTTGTTTTATAAGACGAACGAACTGCTAATATGAATTAGAGTCACTTACCGGCACACAGTGAGAGAAACTGCACCAAGAGGCCCGCGTAACGGTTCTAAACTGCAACAGAAGCTGAAACTGGCAGCATTTGATGTCACACCCCAACCGATGGCGGAAACATCGGAGTGAGACGAAGAAAGATTACTCATTACACATAACGCTATTTGTGACAGTAGAATTAAAAAAAAATTGATTTCATTCATAACAAAATGTTACAATACATGGAACTTGAAATACAATATGTTTAATACAAGAAAACAATACAACAAACAAATACGAAAGTTATACAACGTATTAAAACCTAAAACGTCTATATGTGTATCTAGGCATCATCACTACTTCAGTTTCAAGCATCGTCATCCTCAACCTGTAACATGTTTAAAAATAAAGTTCAATGCAAAAGCAAAGGTGAGTATACAGTCTTTTCATACATAGCATAAAAAAGATAAGTTTTAAACAATTCCACATGGCAAGCTATTGAAACGAGATAAACAATAAAATCGGCATGTGGTTAACTAATCAACCCAATATGAAACGCAATAAGCTCAAGATATAACCCAAAGTTTATAAGCGGTGCGTTAATACTATAGCGCTATATATGTCAAGGATAGGCTCGTACGAAGTTAATGATAAGTCTAACACAAAACGTATAACCCCAAGTTTAAAGTATCAAGTAATCAAGTATGCATGCATGTATAAGGAGTGTTTGTACATTTAAGAATAAAGTTTAAGTGTAAGTTTTCATAGATAAACATGTTACACCCCAAAAAGGTGGTAAACGAAAAAGGGGGTTCAAGTATACTCACAAAATTGCTAATTCTTCTTTGGTAATCCCGTGAAGAGTTGAAGAGTTGGAGGATGGGACACTGAGGTCACCCTATATGGGCAAACGTAGGTGTATGAGTAATCGGAATTATGACGGAGGATTGAATTGGAATTTAGAGTATATCTAGTTGATATATATGTATATATATATTATATAGTTTAAGTAATAATTCTAAATTAAGTCTCTCAAGAGTATTATAGAAGTGTCGTCAAAATAGATATCCATTTATATTTATAAACTTTATTTGAGCCCCGATACGTCTTCATTAGTGTTTCGACTATAAAGTATAAATATATTTTAACGAAAATCGGACAGAGTTTCCTCTGTTTTTGGATGTTCCTGACAAAACAAGTTGTCGACAAAATTTCCAAAACTCGACAACAATATATGTATATCTTTTTGTAAGGTTATCAAATACAAAAAAAAAAATTATGATACGATGGTTTGAGTTCAGTTTTGCGCTAAATAATGAAAATTATATACAATAATATAAACAATATTCTCGTTGTTAATAATTTTACCAAATCTCGTATTTGATCCATATTGACCAGTTAATCGGTTTGACCGTGTGTTGACCGGGTTTAACCACGTTTGACTCGAACAGAAACTGAACCGAGACACGAGTCGAGACCCGAGCCATCTACACCACCGTCGCCGCCGACGCCGGTGTCTCCGGACCTGAAACGAACCCAAACAAGAAAAATGAACCCGAACCAGGTTTGAATCACGACCGAACCAAATAACCATAACTCGTACCTGAACCGAAACAAACCGAAACTCGAACCAAACCGAGCCAAACGTGAACCACGACACCCGGACCCGAAACTGAACCGCCCGAACCATTCACCACCACCACTGTCGTCAACACCACCATCACGTAACCACCATTGACGTCGTCGTTCTGGTCCCAAAACCACCGTTACCCAAACCCGAAACAAACCCAAGCTAAACCCGAGCTGTTGTCGCCGGCCACCGGAAAACGGTGACCCAAAAACACTGCCTGAAATGAAAGATCAACAGCTGGAATTTTGTGGATCTTCAAGGTTTAAGAAAGAAAGAGATGAAAAGGACGAGTTGTAGATGCTTACCGCGGTGGAGATCGAAAACACGGCTGCCGGAGTTCAACCCGGTCACCGTCGTTGCTCTGGTGAAGAAACTGAGGCCGGAATCATCATCAGGATGTTCGATTTAGGGGGTACACCCCAAGTTTGCCGTGAAAAACAGTCGGAATGTCGTCGCCGGCGGTGGCGTCGCTGTGCCGCTGCCGTGTTCGTCGCCCGTGGTCTCGCCGGACTGGCTGCCGGAATCAGAGAGGGAGAGAGAGTGACTGAGGGAGTGTATGTGTGTGTGTGTGTGTTGAGTGTGTAGGTTAGCTTTATATAGGTAGGGTTTTGGTATGTTGGGCCCAAGGCCCGTTAATCAGTTTCTAGCGTTTTTGAGCGGCCCGATCACGTTTTCAAGATCCGATTTCATACCTGAACTTCCTAGAATGTCGTATAGCATTAGTTTAGGGTTGAAAGTAGGAAAATTAATGTCGGTGGTTGATATTGGCGCGTTCGTTCATCGTTTCGTTAAAATTGCGTAAAAAGGCGTTGTTGTCGTTTCTAGTCAATTTTTTGATCCGATTTCGATTGTGATTCCAAAAATAGAAAAACGAACACATATTTTCTAAAACCATGGAAATACGGAAATAAGAGGCATTACAGTCTCTCCTCCGTTAGAAAATTTCGTCCCGAAATTTATTCAGAAGGAAGACTTGAAAGGGTTTTGGCCAACAGAAGAGGATTGTTCAAAATTGAGGCTTTGAAGTTTGAGACATTTTGAAAAGTATGAAATTTGAAGAACGAAAAGATAGGTTGTAAAAGGAGTTTATTTGGCTGAAAATGAATCGAGATATTAAGCATAAGTAAAAACTGTTGATCAGTTCTGTTTAGACATAATGGAAAACATATAAACATACCTGATTGCAGTAGTACAGGCCAGCAGAGAATCCAGATGGAGACGCAGCAATAAGGTTTGACATGATTGTCATCTTGGTCTAGTTCCTCCTTAGGGTGCAATCTAATGATGGTGATGAAGAAACCGAATAATGGAGTTTGGTTATGGAGAGAGGGGCGATTTCATGAGTGATGTTATTGTGATTAGAGTCTAACCCTCTAACCCTCTAATTATCTCCTTATATATGCACCCAAGAGGAAACCCTAATTAGTTAATAAGGGTAATTTGGCCCATCAACAATTACCAACTAATTATTTAATAGGTTGTTATATATTTTGATCCATATAATGTAAATGATTATAATGGCCACTAGATTAAATATGAAATAATATATATTTAATCTTACATTCTCCCACTTAACCGAGTAATCATTTACTATGAGTATTAGATAAGCCTGATCAGGAGTTAACACTCATTTTAGCCTTAAACAAGTACTACAGCAGAGAAATACAGCCGTTGAATCATTATGCGACTCAGGACCCCCATTAGTCATACTATAGCCTTAATTTAAAACCTAATCGTCATGATCAAAATACGCATAAGCCCTTTGTTTGATTTGTAACTTTATTTGTCTATATGCCATTATGTCGACTTGACATATTCTTAGAGACATACAAAATCAAACTGATGAGGAAAATTAACTAATACTTAGTCATTCATAGTACGATATGCAATTGCGCACGTCCATTAATTAATACCCGTCTATGAGCTCTCTTAATAAGACTTATGGATAATAGCCCTTCAGTCATAGGATCCTTAAGCATATCATGAATGTATTCGATACAAAACTTAGTTTCCTCAATTCGTTCATAAACGAATAATTAATTGGATATCGAAAATTTAATGCAGCACCTCTTCAACTGTTACTGTTCAAGGTGTCATGGTAGCTGACTTTATCACACTAACTCTTCAAAACATTAATTATATGGAGTTAATAAACTTATGAGTCCACTGATATATTTCCAACAACATTTAGTGACTATATTATATCGTTATAACTTAGGTTGTTGTTATCAGTTTATTATGACTCCCCATGAGATAGGTTTTTGTCTGCTGACATAAGGATATACCCGAAACTACATTTTGTCATCTTTGAATATCACAAAGTTAGAGTAATAAACCGGTTTTAATTCTCACTTCTTCTTTAAATTGTAGTCTCTCGTTTCTTTTAAAGATATTGTAATACTCCATTAGATGTTCCACATTAATCTAGACATATCTAATGTGTTGCAATGTGAGTAATATCTAAACGAGTATAGACTTAAACTTACATAAGGCTTCCAATTAATGAAGCATAAATAAATAATCTCATTTATCCTATTATCCTCTAAAAGAAGAGCACTATTGTTTGTTACATATGTAAGGCCCCATTTAATGTTAAACATATGGAACGGAACTAATATCCCATTGGATCTATCTCGGCTTGTTATGATATCTGTTACGTAAGAGATATCTCTGAGATCTATTATATCAAAGTTTGTGTTAACAATGCTTTGACTTATGTAACATATACTTGTCAAAAGAATATCATCTATATAGAAAAGTTTATCTTAGTTGCTCCCACTCATTTTAAGGTAGGTACATTAATCCACTTGGTTGTTGATGAAAATAATTACGTTAAATTTTTTCACATTATGATGTTTGCAATTACCCATACATGGATTTTATTGGCTTAGAAATAAAGTGTTCTTTAACCTTTAGTTTGGAACTTTCAGGTTGTTTTATGAACATGTAAATGTGTCAGCCAGTTTGTTAGGGAAAATTCTTTTTAATGTTCATCTAATGTAGCTTTAAACTATTATAAGCTACTAGAACAGTGATGATACTCAAAGAAATCTTTGATAATTTATCTCTTCCTAAGTATAACCTTTGATAATCAATCATGTTTCTTTGTGTCTAACGTTTATATCAGGATTTGGTTTAGTTATGAACACTCTTAGGTAATTCAATCAAATCCCAAACGTTATACGAACACATAAAATCAGTTTTACTAGAAAATAATTTTATTCCATTAAGAATATTGATTGACAGTAATGGCTTATTTTGAAGAGATGGGATCAGTAAACTTTCCAAAATCCATTTCAACTTCAGTTAGGGAGGTTATGTAATCATCAAAGTTAGTAGGCTTTTAAACCTAGATGACCCCCTGAGTTGATTATTGGGTTTGTTAGAAGTTTCAGTTTTATGGATTAGCTCTTGGTTAGGTTGCTATCATTTTCAGGATTCTAAGTTTGTAAGAGTTGGTGCAGTACGGTGTACCAGAGGTGTAATCGGAGTTAAATTTGAAGTGAAATTTAATGACACTCTTCCCCCCGCCTCTTGTATTCCTTGCAAGTCATAATAAGAACTTTGACTGCTCCCACTGACCTTGGAAATCTTTAGGAATTCAGCATGCTTAGGGTCAATATTTAACGACTGAAAAAATTCTAATAGAGAAAAACAAATTAATGACGTTAGTCGTTATGATTTCTCTTGTTGAGGATTATGTTAGTTTACCTAAGAAATCTAAGTGTGCCCACAATTAAGCAACAATGAAACTTTTGTAAGAGTAGCATTAGATTTTAAGGAGACAAGTTATGATAGAACAGTGTCAAAATGGAGCAGTGTCTTGTACAAGAGGTGTAAATTTAGGTAATGTAAAATTTTCACTCCCCCACCTCTTGCAACTCTTGCAAGTTATTATAAAGACACTTAATGCTCCCACTGATATTTAATATCTCTAGAATGCTACAAGAGAAGTTTCAATGAGCTACGTGACCGTGAGCCATATGCGACAAAATTTAGATACAAGTTGATAGTCTTTTAAATGATAAATGAATTATGTCTGAATATTCCATTTGGAATAAGTTCCACGAATGTCAATGAATGACTTATGATGGACCCATACTTATTCCTTAAGCCAAGTAATATTTAGGGCTATAACGTCATGATTTAAAATCACTTAGAATGAGATTAGATAAAAAATCATCCTCATTAACCATGTCATGATTTCTCATGAATTTCGGTTATAAAGGATGAACTTTATAAGTCTCATTTTTCCTTTTGTCAAATTCTCATTTGCATGATGACAAAAGTTGTGAAAGTGTAAGGCATCATCTAGTTTTATCTTAGTAATGTTTCAATCCAGATATTCAGAACAAATAAAATGAGAGTTTAAGGTAAGTGTGACTTTATGTTGACTATGCAAACCTCACATATAAACATACCTGATTGCAGTAGTACAGGCCAGCAGCGAATCCAGATGGAGACGCAGCAATAAGGTTTGGCATGATTGTCATCTTGGTCTGGTTCCTCCTTAGGGTGCAATCTAATGATGGTGATAAAGAAACCGAATAAGGGAGTTCGGTTATGGAGAGAGGAGCGATTTCATGAGTGATGTTATTGTGATTAGAGTCTAACCCTTTAACCCTCTAATTATCTCCTTATATATGCACCCAAGAGGAAACCCTAATTAGTTAATAAGGGTAATTTGGCCCATCAACAATTACCAACTAATTATTTAATAGGTTGTTATATATTTTGATCCATATAATGTAAATGATTATAATGGCTACTAGATTAAATATAAAATAATATATATTTAATCTTACAAAAACGTGGACGTGTGGGTATAGGCAAAGTGAGTTTTCACAGTTTTGAATAAAAAATTGGAGATGTATATATGAAATGTGTCGTGTTAAGAAGAAAATGTTGTACAAACGGTTTGTATTTTGATGAAAAGTATGGTAGTTTGTATGGAAAGTTTAAGAATAGTACTAAATCACATATTTGTAGAAAATTGTTTATTGCAAGGATCGAGAAGGTTTGGCGTCTTACATAAAATGATGATGGAGGTAACGGCCGACTACGTGTCTTTTCACATAAACAAGAATGGAAGATAGTGTTGAAAGGTACGGAAGTATTGCTA
This sequence comes from Helianthus annuus, assembly GCF_002127325.2. NCBI lineage: Eukaryota > Viridiplantae > Streptophyta > Magnoliopsida > Asterales > Asteraceae > Helianthus > Helianthus annuus. The sequence continues at coordinate 125,292,657 of NC_035437.2, forward strand.
GGATTCCAACGTTTGAACGGTTTATTGTAAACGAGGTTTGTATAACAGACAAGGCTTGGAGAGTGATGGAGGTATAAGAGTGATTTGGTCACTCCAACCATGAACGGGAGTATAAGGATGATATGAGTATTGGACAGACGAAAGTAGTGTGTTAAGAATAAAGTCTCGTCGTGGATAATCGGATATCGCGCATTTAGCAATGCGTTTGTGAGTTGTTAAAGTTTGAATTGGGTCTAAAAGGTCTGCAAAACACCGAATTTCTCATGGCACGTTTTACGAAAGTTTGATAACATGGTGAAAACACTTATGTATAGGAAGTACCAGCGGTGTATCCACCATGTTTTGACCATGTTACGTCCTTTTTGTTATTCGCGTCATGTAACGTTTCGTGTCTTACCATACACAGTAGTACACTCTATGATTCTCATGCGCCTATCACTATAATCCCGTGTGCACCCGCGATTATACTGATCATCGCATGATCCGCATAGCTTGTACTAGTTGTGTATGAATCAGGGTATACATAATTTTTTGAAAATAAAAACATGTACATGTAAGAATGTAGTATATAAGCATGTTCAGGTGTAAGTATGTACGTGACCCACGCAAGCGAATCCCTCAGGTTACTCTCACGTATAGGTACGAATGTATGAATATGAGTATGAATGAAAGTATGAGCATAAGTATAAGTTTAAGTATGAATATGCATGTAAGTATAAGTATAAACATAAAACGTATGAGTAGTATGAGTATAAGTATAAGCATAAAACGTATTGTTATGAATATGAATACGAGTATGAGTGTGAGTACGAATAATAATGATTACGTATATACTATTAATTGAAACATAATGAATTTAAGCATATAAAACGATCAAGAAGTTTGAGTATGTAAAAACGAATGATATAAGTGAAATTGTCGTGAGATATTGACTAAAACATATACGATGATATGCATGTATAGTTGTTTGAGCAAAACGTTGAGTTTATCGAATCAAAATGGATTGAGTTTGACTTGCAATGTAGAATCTAGTTTGTGAATGTTAAAAGTATGTAAAGCATTTATTGGTTATGCGAGATGTACTTTGTAAAAGAACGGAAATGTTACTCTTGTTTTAAAAGAATTTACGTAAGTCGAGAAATGGTCGGTCCTATGAAGTTTTCTTGTCTGTGTGTTTTGAAGTTGAAAGGAAGTATTGAGTGGTGTATGTATAAAAGGCTTTTAAAAATAATAGGTTTGTATCATTTTAAAGGATCTTGCATTAAAATAAGAAATTTGAAATTTGGAGGTTCTCGTGAAAAAGTTGATTCTTAAAAAGGAAATTTAGTAATGAACTTAGTGATCGTTGAAAAGGTGTTTTTAGTAAAAGGATTTATTGATTTTGAAAGGAGTTTTTTTGTAAAATGATCTTATAATATCTATGAGATCTTATAGGTGTGTGAGGAAGATTAGTTTGATTTTCGATTGTGAATAAAAGCAGTGGCGAAGCTTGAGATTTCCGACTGGGGGGTCGAAAACGTATATACCCAAATGTTTCTATAAAACAGGGGGGTCGAAAACGTATATACCCAAAAATTTCTATACGAAAACTACATACTCTCCACTACTGAGCGAAAAGTTCGGGGGGTCGGCCGCCCCCTCCCGCCCCTACTATGCTACACCCTTGAATAAAAGTCCTTAGTACAATGATATAATGTGAGCGTGTTTTAGTGATTAGGTTAAGCATGAAATTTGTGGGCAAGATATTCAGTAGACCGATTAAGTTGATGGGTAGCATTTCGTCAAATTTTTGAAAATCGAAAAACAAAACATTTATGGTATGACTAAGTATTTCGTGTATGCGGTTTAGGTGAAATAGATTATGGGGTAAGATATACGTTTAATAAAACAATGAATTTTGAAATTTGCATAAGTAGGGATTTTGACAAATGAAAAGCGACTTAGATATAAAACTTGATCGTGTTGTATAATGAAGTCTCTTTTGAAAGAAAATTTTGGTAACGATCACCTAGGTAAGGGAATCACCCCTAACTCGTCGATGATGTCGTTTTAAGAAAAGGAGGAGTGGAGTTAATCGTCAAGCTAAGGAAATCACTCATATCTCGATGATATGTCTCCATTTTGTGGATATAAGAAATGTAAATCTAATTGAGTGACGTTTTTGAAATCATGCATGTAAATTATGTATAGAACTAAGAAAGATTTAGTATGATGTGTATATAAGTAAACAATCCCAAAAGAAATTTGAATTTGAAAAGGGAGAATTGCATCATATGAGGTTGGTACTAGTAAAACATAGGTTTGATTAAAACTTGGATTGTTCCAAAACGGAACTTTGACTAAACCGAAGGGGTCGAAAATTCTTTTGAATTTGAGAAACATGATTTGGCCTAATAGGTGGAATACTCTCGCCGATATTTAGGTTAACGGTATTCACCCTTCCAGTTACTTCATGTTCCAAATCAATCGAAAATTCGAGACTTGGCGTGATTTTTGAAAATCAGGGAGCGGGACTAGTCGACAAGGTGCGGGTTTCACCCCTAACTTGACGATTTCGTACCCTAAGTGTGGTTGGTACTCTTCGAGTCAAAATTTAATTTCGACACTATGACGAGGGTCCACTAGAATTTGAAATGGAAATTCTCCATCAAGGTGAGGATTTCACTCCTAACTTGGTAGTGAATTTCGTGCAAAAAGAATAGATGGATTGAGAGTCGTTCACCAAATTGTGGGTTTCATGCCTATTTTGGAAGTCGTCTCGTTTGTGTATTACGAGTGGTTTCAAGTTTAGTATAAACGAGTAAAATGCCTTGGGAAAGCGTATATTTGAAATATTAAAACAAGTATAAGCACATAAAGCATTTCAAGATATTAACTCATAAGAGGCATTTCAAGAGATTAGCATATGAATCAAGTATGGTCGAATTTGGTACTTAACTATAGACTAGGTCAAAATCATGTTAATTTTCCTAATTCCCTATAGTTATGGCTCTGATACCAATCTGTCACACCCCAACCGATGGCGGAAACATCAGAGTGAGACGAAGAAAGATTGCTCATTACACATAACGTTATTTGTGACAATAGAATTAAAAATAAATTGATTTCCTTCATCACAAAATGTTACAATACATGGAACTTGAAATACAATATGTTTAATACAAGAAAACAATACAACAAACAAATACGAAAGTTATACAACGTATTAAAATCTAAAACATCTATATGTGTATCTAGGAATCATCACTACTTCAGTTTCAAGCATCGTCATCCTCAACCTATAACATGCTTAAAAATAAAGTTCAATGCAAAAGCAAAGGCGAGTATACAGCTTTTTCATACATAGCATAAAAAGATAAGTTTTAAACAATTCCACATGGCAAGCTATTGAAACAAGATAAACAATAAAATCGGCATGTGTTTAACTAATCAACCCAATGATGAAACGCAATAAGCTCAAGACATAACCCAAAGTTTACAGGCGGTGCGTTAATCCTATAGCTATATATGTCAAGGATAGGCTCGTACAAAGTTAATGATAAGTGTAACACAAAACGTATAACCCCAAGTTTAAAGTATCATGTAATCAAGTATGCATGCATGTATAAGGAACGTTTGTGCATTTAAGAATAAAGTTTAAGTGTAAGTTTTCATAGATAAACATGTTACACCCCAAAAAGGTGGTAAACGAAAAAGGGGTTTCAAGTATACTCATAAAATTGCTAATTCTTCTTTGGTAATCCCGTGAAGAGTTGAAGAGTTGGAGGATGAGACACCGAGGTCACCCTATATGGGCAAACGTATGTGTATGAGTAATCGGAATTATGACGGAGGATTGAATTGGAATTTAGAGTATATCTAGTTGATATATATGTATATATATATATATATATATATATATATATATATATATATATATTATATAGTTTATGTAATAATTCTAAATTAAGTCTACCAAGAGTATTATACAAGTGTCGTCAAAATAGATATTCGTTTATATTTATAAACTTCATTTGAGTCTCGATACGTCTTCATTAGTGTTTCGACTATAGAGTATAAATATATTTTAACGAAAATCGGACAGAGTTTCCTCTGTTTTTGGACGTTCTCGACAACACAAGTTGTCGACAAAATTTCCAAAACTCAACAACAATATATGTATATCTTTTTGTAAGGTTATCAAATACAAACAAAATACATAAATTATGATACGCTGGTTTGAGTTCAGTTTTATGCTAAATAATGAAAATCATATACAACAATATAAACAATTTTCTCGTTGTTAATAATTTTACCAAATCTCGTGTTTAACCTGTATTGACCAATTAATCGGTTTGACCGTGTGTTGACCGGGTTTGACCAAGTTTGGCCCGAACAAAAACTGAACCGAGAAACGAGTCGAGACCCAAGCTATCTACACCACTGTCCCCGCCGACGCCGGTGTCTCCGAACCTGAAACGAACCCAAACAAGAAAAATGAACCCGAACCTGGTTTGAATCACGACTGAACCGAATAACCATAACTCGTACCTGAACCGAAACAAACCGAAACTCGAACCAAACCAAACCGAGCCAAACGTGAACCACGACACCCGGACGCGAAACTGAACCGCCCAAACCGTTCACCACCACCACTATCACGTAACCACCATTGTCGTCGTCGTTCCGGTCCCAAAACCACCGTTACCCAAACCCGGAACAAACCAAGCCAAACCCGAGTTGTTGTCGCCGGCCACCGGAAAACGGTGACCCGAAACCACTACCTGAAACGAAAGACCAACAGCCGGAATTTTGTGGATCTTCAAGTTTTAAGAAAGAAAAAGATGAAAAGGACGAGTTGTAGATGCTTACCGCGGTGGAGATCGAAAACACGGTTGTCGGAGTTCAACCCAGTCACCGTCGTTGCTCTGGTGAAGAAACTGAGGCCGGAATCGTCACAGGATCTTCGATTTAGGGGGTACACCCCATGTTTGCCGTGAAAAACGGCCGGAATGTCGTCGCCGGTGTAACATCCGTCAAAATCGGACCTTCGAAATTCGACCCGGATTGTAAAACCTGACACTTATCAATAAAATAAAAATAAGAATTTTTATTATGTAATTAATCCTCACTTTTTGCATTGGATTAAAATCGGAATAAAAGTGGAGGTTTGTAAGCGAGACTCAATTAACTCGGTTAATAGTTATAAGAGAAATGATTAACTATGTTAAAATTGTTAGTTAAAACAAGTTTTTGACTTAAAGGGATTAAAACCGTAAAAATATTAAAGTTACAAGTTGAGGGGTTGTTTTTGTAATTTATGGAAACTATATATTTAAAACGGGTTAGCTAACTAGGTTAGTTATGATTTGGTTTTAAAGGAAGCATAATAACCAAGTTAAATGTTTGTAGGTTAGTTAACAATGTATTAAATGGAGGGGCTTATTTGTATATAAAGGAAACTGTTTTAGAATAAGATAAAAGGGAAAAAAATTAAAGAATGCTCAAGGATGGACTCGAACCAGTGACCTCAACTATAACATACTGCGTATAACCCACTAGACCACCACCCAGTTTGTGTGATGAAACTCAACACTTATTTACTTATCTACAACCTGGAAACATTGATAAGAAAAAAAAAATATATATATATATATATAAAGGTGCATGGGGTGGGAATCGAACCCACGCCATTCAACTCAAAAAGCAACAATCAAACCACCAGACCACGAGCAGTTTCGTGGTAGAGATACGACTGTTTAAGCTAAAACCGTTACCCAGAAACGTCCAACAGCCCTTCTTCTTCGCTGCACACTCAATCGCGACCCGAGAAAAAACCCAGGTCCGACCCGGTTCGTTCCTGTCTGTTTTACGATGATACGAATGGTTCTTAGGCTCATATGAATCGTTTTTTTTTAGATTTAAGGTCTGAAACAGTTAATCGTTCAATGTAATCCTATAATTAATTCATTTATTTTCGCATTTATTCACCCATAAAACTTCTTTGATTAACAATGGAATTTCATTCATTTCGTAAAACTGACCAACCATTTCCATACCATTAACATCCTCTGCAAAAACCTAACAAAACCCCACTGAAATTTCTCCATTTCATCACCTCTACATCGCGAATTTAATCGAAGAACATTCTAGGGCTTGTAACTTGTGCGGACGATATCTCCTTCAATTCTCAACGTTTTCAGGTGATTCCAAAGCCCAACTTGCTTAGTTTTTCATTCTATACAAAAGCCCTCTATCAATTTCAGTGATAGAAGGCTGAATTATCTGAATTTAATTTTAGTTGAAATTAGGGTTCTTCGTCATCCAATTTGGGGCTTTTAGGTCTAGACGTGTATTTTTATAAAATTGTGGGCATAATACTGTTATATATCATTTTAGAATAATTTGGGTAATGTTGAGGAATTTTTAGACATCATTGGGATTTATTATGAATTATATGTTTATATCATTTATTAAATCAATAAAAAAATACAAAACTATTAGAAATCAAAATTCCATAAATATTACTACTGATTTTTATAAATTACACATATTTTATGGAACCTTTATAAAGCTTTTCTAAAATTTTTGAGAATATATAAGTTTAAATTGGATTTATTATGGTTTATATATATTCTAATCACTTAAAAATACTAGGTTATCACAAATAGATTTTATAAATATTTTATTAATTCCTACTGATTATATAATTGTTATTGAACTTTTATATATTATTTCTATATTTTTTGGTAACTATTATGCGATTAAAGAATTTGTGAAATTGTTATGCAAATAATTTCAATTATAAAATTATTACTTTTAAAATAAAATATGTAATAATTATTAAATCTATTATATATGATAAGTAGATGAGTTTCATAAACTTATTTAATTATTGGCTTTGTCAAATATTTGAAAACCAATAAAATGGTAATTTTATAATTTTGCCGTTTAATAAATTCTAAAACATATATAACTATTGCTTTGGCTATTTCTTTATTGAACGAATATGATTTTATATATTTCCAAGTCCCCAAATAGGAGAACCCAATTTCCTAAAATCATTAGGTTATACTTTCTTTTAGTATGTCTGTCATTTACAATACGGTTATTATCTTAGAATTCCACATATTCCAGTTCGTGTGTTAATTCTCGTGGAACGTTTCTTCGCAACCTGTGAGTAATTTCTTCTATTTTCCCCTTTTTAACTTTACAAATTTTGGGGTGCATCATGTTACACTTTTCGATTTACTTAACATGCTATGATCAAGTGTTATTATGTGGATGTCTTATGTGTATTCTATTATTCTATATGCTATCTGATGTCAAGTCTATTGCATGCTATTGTGTCTAGTGGATCCACACGGCTGACTAGGTTCCCCACGACCATGGGTTGTAGCCTAGTATCGCCAACAGTATTAGACTCGCTCCTCGGGGCTTGAGCCTAATGCACGCTATTATCAAGAGTCTATTTATTTTGGATGTTTGTGGTATTTGATTGTTTATTCTTGTTTGGTAAATGTGGATTTATGGATATGTTGACTATGTTGATGATATGAGACCATTTACACACTAACCTTGAGGTGCATGTTAAAAATATTTTTTTAAAGAAATAAATACTAAACTGTTTTCTATAAAAAGGAGTAAGTCATTCACCTACATTTTGTTGACCCAAAAATATATTTTTCTAACGTGGTGCAGGTTTTCAAAGTTGATTTTTTTTTTTGAAACAAAACTTTCATTAACAAGGTCGGACCTCAAGCTGAGGCCCGCCACAACAAAAACTTACAACATATACAAATCGAAACGAAACCAATCCTTCCACTCCAAGTCACGAAACTTGGAGCGATTTTTAAGCCAAAAGAACGACATAGACTTCATAAGAGCGACAATCTCTATGACTCTAGTCGAGTACCCATTAAAAGCCTTTTTATTTCTTGTAATCCATAAGGCCCAACACACCACCATCAAAATCCCTTTCACAATCCTTTTATACCATTTGTTTTGCTTCCCACTAACACTCGGCAACTTCAAAATATCTTCAAAGGTTGACACCGGGGCCACGTTAAGCTTACACCAACCCCAAATAGCTTTCCAAACACCCTCCGATACACCACAATCAACTAATAAGTATGCAGTCGTTTGCGGAGCAACTTCACACAACGGGTAGGAGTGATATGGGAGGCTCAAACCTCTCCTGGCCAGGGCCACCCGAGTAGGGACCTTATCCATCTCAATGCGCCATACAAGAATATTGACTTTAATCGGCACCCAGTGAATCCATCTCATAAGTTGGTTTCTAGTCTAACCCGAATTCAACATACTTTTAACGCTTGAAACAGAAAAACAACCATTGGTATCCGCCACCCAAGCCCACTTATCCTCTCCCCCCTGAAAACGGACCCTCGTGAGCATGTCATCTACATCTTGGTTTTCGGAAATTAGTGCCACAGTGGAAGCTTCGACCTTCCAGTCCATAGTTCTCTCCATGTGATTTCCAGCCACCTTTATTCTATCCTTAACAACACAATTTTTTTAACCTCCTTATTGTATAAACAAGGCCATCTGCTCATAAGGGGAACATCACCAAACCAAGTGTCCTTCCAAAACTTTATCTTCTCGCCATTTCACACAATTCCTTTAAACCAAAACTCCGTCTTCTTCCCCTCTAAAATCAGCTTTTCTAAAAACCGGACTATGTTTTTCCAGCATCCGGATAACCCATTCTTAACAGGGAGAATACTCCACCTATTTCGACCACTATGAATGTTGCAAATAGTCTTTCTCCACAACCCGTCCTCCTCATGTTTAAAACGCCAAGCCCATTTAACCAATATGTCACACCCCGATTTCCACGTGTATCACCAGTGGGCCCGGTGAGGGATTACCGTGATGTAGTTGGCAACAATATAGTCAAACCACACAATATATAAATGCACAGCGGAAGCATAAAGATAAATATATTTCAACTATTGAATGTAATATCCAAGTATCACAATCGTCGAAATATAATCCACAGGGGATCAAATTAAAATGTAAACATTGTTCAACAGACGTAGGCATCTTAGGCTTGCGAGACTCTTTATTGATGCTAAGGAGAAATATCCAGCCTATTACGCTTAGTACCTGCATTTAATCTTTTTGGGAAAATACGTCAGTTTACACTGGTAAATACATTCAACCGACACTTTTGTAAAATGTTTAATAAAATTGATTTGAATGCACATGGCACAAACTCTTTATAACTTGGGTTAATTTATAATTAAATCTTGTAAAAGAATTACATGTTTACTATGCGTTCGGTCGCCCGGGTCGTGCCGGGTTAAAGGTTAATAGACACGCCACAAAGCATAAAGCCGTGGCGGGAAAACCAACGGTTATACCTTTAATAATATAGACACATTACGGGTGTACGCCTACACCCGTGTGTCGGGGTCGTGGCCATTTCGTAAACTGATGCCAAGGATATCCGGGACATGGTCATTAAGCTCCCAAAGGCGTAAAGCCAACAAAACAAGTTTTTAAACGGGTCACATTGATAATACCCAACTACTAATGAGTTGGGGTCACTTGCCCGACCAAGCGGTATTTTAAATACCGTAACCCAAGCCCGTATAACGGAAAATAAGTTAAAAGTATTTACCTTTGCAAGTAATATCCTCAATCAAATAAGTGCAATTATCTTTTACTGGTCTCCTATTCTGGAACGAAGGTTTATAACAACCTATTAGAATCCTAACGGGTCTTTAATGTAGCCTTAGCTAGACCGGTTGGTTTCAAAGGATAATTACGGCTTAATCGCGTGAAAGGCGAAAACCGGGAATGGAATGTGATTCGGACCCAACAAGGTTGAAGACTTGTTTTATATGGGTAATATAATCACATTCTGGATTTTGAGGTCAAAACAATAAGGTTTGACCCGTTTCGGCTAGTTTATGTAAACTAGTTACATAGACCGAACCGTGCGCGCAAAGGCGTAACGGGTAACCGTAAAAGTCCTACACAAGTTTTCTAAGTCAATATGCTTTAAAGAGGTTGTGGTATCAGTAGGATACCTTCCATAATGCCCGTAACGAGTTTAAATCCATTATATGCCCCGTAGGGGTATTTCGGTCCTTTTTAAAGATTATAAAAGAGGTTTCTGAGTTCTACAGGAAATCTGAGTTCTCCGAACAGTTTATAAAGTCCAAAACACTTTATTTATTATTTAAAATCAGTAGCAACTGGAATCGGGTCAAAAGACCATGTAGAACTCAAGTTATGATCGAAAAGGGTATATTCGATATTTACCGAACCGATGCCATAACCGCAGGTTATGAGCAGGTTAAAAATAATTAAAAATCTTTAAAAATTACAAAATATTATTCTACATCAGTGTGTAAAAGGTTTGGTGCCGAAATTTGGGTTTAGATAGGCTTTATGCTAAATGCGCCGTTTAATTACTAAAATTTCCGTAATTGCGCTATTTAGCATAACTCCTATTCTAGACCTCGGATTGACGTGAAATTTTAGGAACACGCTTAGAAATCAGTGACTAAGGTTATTGTCCTTTCACATTTTCAAAATTCTTGTTTTAAAGTAAAAAGGGCGTTACGGTCAACTTTTAAGCATTTAACGGAAATGTGCTAAAGACTCGGACAAACAACGAACTGGTCACAGAGGGTTATACCATCAAGTAATCTGGTCCTAAGAGAGTCCAAAGGCATATCTAAATCATACCATAACGGGTCAGAACTGAAGTCAAAGCAAAATTCAAAGTCTTGCGACTTTCGGTTCCGAACCAGGTCAAAACAGTAAACGGTCGGATCAAACAAGCTTAGACTAGTTAATATACTTATTATCATGTTATATGAGTGTTAAAACAGGTTACACGCCATCTACATTACTGATTATGCATAAAATCGCAAAATAGCATTCTGTTGACTTTTTCTAAGCAAGTTTGACTCGACATTCGGACTAGTTAGAGTGGGAATCAGAGGGTGCCTTTTTAGGGGTTTGAAGCCTACATGATTACCAACATATTACAAACCTTTGATTCGACAAACCACTGGACCATTTGTGATTTATCGTAAAGTCAATCGTTAATTACGACGGATTGACTTTTAAGCTAAAACTATGTAAAAACTATACCACAAAGGGTTAGGCAAACTTACAGAAGCTTGGTGCACGACCAGAGATGTTAGGAGAATGCTCTTGAGCTCCAGAAGTGATCAAGAAAGCAGGTTTGAGGTGTGTTTCAAATGTGTGCACTACATGGCCTTTTATAGTGAAAATTTGAGCACAAGATCATCACAACTAAGTCTATAATTGCTCATGGATGATCAGCAGTTGTCCCTGAGTGCTAGGGGACGTGTAGGGGGCGCCCATGCTGCCATAATTGCACCCAAGGTCGGTTAAAACAGCAAACAGTGAACCTGTGCATGTTTTCTGCATCTGGCGGTCTGACGCGGCCCACATTAAGGATCAGGCTACCCTTACGCGGGCCGCCTGGATCCTCTTGTCAGGCAACGAATCTGCATATGGCTCGCGGCCCGCGTGAGCTTCCTTGTTTCTCTAATGCGGGTCGCCTGAGACCTGATTTTCAAGATTTTCAAATCTTTTGTCATAAATGCCCTGGCCTTTCGGTTTCGAAGGGGTAACTTCTCGTTTTGGGCCTCGTTTATTTACTAATAAGGGCCTCGTGACCTTTGCCCGCGCCGTTAAGTCCCCGGTTAGTTTAATTACTATCCGAAAAGCCTTAGCTTTCATTGTTGACGCTTCTAACCCCTCGCATACGAAATTGATCATAACTTTCTCGTTTTAAAACGGAACTTCGCGAAATTTATATCGTACATTTTAGTGAGCGTAATTTACTGTTACAAAGCCTCGGGTATGTTAAAGGGTCACTCAGAGGTATAACTTAAACATGTTGACACAATTAACCCCTGTAGTTTGTAATCTCTCACTTTCTTCCGCAATTCGTTCCGTACGATCCATGATTTATCCGTTTGAAGGTACGAGCATTATTTAGGGTTACTGTACAGTATATTTATCCCTTGTTGACATTTTTAACCCTCGAATTTACATGCTTTCAATGTTTGTCAATTTTAGTCCTTTATTTAGTATTTAACACCACGTGTAAACTCAAGACACGTGTCAATACATTATTGGATGCAAAAATTTCGAGGTGTTACACAATAACGCCGCATTGACATCCCCAATCTTTGTAATACCCAGCCCACCGTCTTTTTTAGTCTTAGTCACCACCTCCCAAGACACCCAATGCATACCGCGACCCTCCTTAGAACCACACCAAAGGAAGTGCCTCATCATTTTTTCAATCGAATTAATCACCGCCATTGGCGCTTTGTACAAGGATAAATAATACACCGGGAGGCTCGAAAGCACAGACTTTATCAAGATAAGCCTACCCCCTATAGACAAAAGGTTAGCCTTCCACGATTGAAGTCTATCTTTTACGGTCTCCATAACGCCACACCAGTTCGAAACCCGGTTCATGTTTGCCCCTACCTTGATACCTAACTAATCAAATGGGAGTTTCCCAACCTTACAACCAAGGAGAGTCGCCATACTATCCACCTCACCATCTTGCACTCCCAACCCAAATAAATGAGACTTGTGAATATTAATTTTTAGCCCGGAACACATATAAAACACCCGAAGTAATCTGTCCACACTAATAATATTCTCCTTACTCCACTTACCAAGAATGAGAGCATCATCCGCATACAACACATTTGACAAAGTCGGCCCATCCTTGTCAATATCAATCCCTTCATATAACCCCATCGAGCACGCGTTCTCCACCATTTTACTCAAGACCTCCATAACAATAAGAAATAGAAATGGTGATAAGGGATCCCCTTGTCTAAGGCCTTTTTGACATTGGAACTCAAACGTGGGGGACCCATTGTGGACACGTAGCATGGGCCTTAGGAAATTAAATTGAAATCTTGATATGTTTATTTTGAACAATGTATGAACAATTTTGATTATTATATGTTATGTGACTATTGAAGTGGATATGCTTTAACCATTGAAACAATAATTAGTTGTCATGAGCTATGGGCAATCATCATGCCCCGCACCTTTCCGCTGCGGGTCAGGGTGTGACAGCCGGCGGTGGTGCCACCGCCGTGTTAGTCGTCGCTGGTCTTGCCGGACCGACTATCAGAATCGGAGAGGGAGAGAGAGTGACCGAGGGAGTGTGTGTGTGTGTGTGACGCGGTGTGTGTGTGTGTGTGTTGAGTGTGTAGGTTAGCTTTATATAGGTAGGGTTTTGGTATGTTGGGCCCAAGGCCCGTTAATCAGTTTCTAGCATTTTTGAGCGGCCCGATCACGTTTTCAAGATCCGTTTTCATACCCGAACTTCCTAGAATGTCGTATAGCATTAGTTTAGGGTTGAAAGTAGGAAAATTAGTGTCGGTGGTTGATATTGGCGCGTTCGTTCGTCGTTTCGTTAAAATTGCGTAAAAAGGCGTCGTTGTCGTTTCTAGTCAGTTTTTGAATCCTATTTCGACTGTGATTCCAGAAATAGAAAAGCGAACACGTATTTTCTAAAAACATGGAAATACAAAAATACGAGGCGTTACACGTGACCCTCCCCATACTGACGATAAAATTCCAACATACCCATTTCAAATTACAAGGCAATGGAAACAGCACCTGATATGTCTGCACAGGGCAATGGAAACAACCCAAACTATCATCAAATTCCAACATACCCATTTCAAATTACAATCAAATCCATCAAAATTGAACCAAAATTCAAAAAAAAATCAAGAATTTCAAGAAAATCAAGAAAATTAAGAAAATCAAGAAACTAGACTTACTTATGCACTTCTTCAGTCCAAGGAACACCCTTTTTCCTTTCTTGTTCAACAGGGCGGCCAGCGGCCACCACAGCCACCGGAGACAGGGTCCCACCGCCACCATACGGCAGAGATGTGTACATCATCCGCCACCTCCGTTACCGGAACCAGTACAACCACTGACCATCACCACTGTTACGCCGGAAAGAACACCAGTCAACCAAAGTCATGGTTCAAGGAATCATCACAAATCTTCTCTGTCAATAAAAATCACTGTCACCTGATGCGGCGGAACCCTAACCGTCGCACCTTTCTCCAGCCACCGCTGCTCCGGTGAGTTGATTCCGGTTGAGTAACTCATCGATAGTTTTTAGAGATCTACCGGATGGGAGGTAAGACGGCGTTTGAGAGGTACAGCGGCGTTTGAAACGGAAGAAAGTGACGGTGGCAGAGATATTAGGGAGATGTTGATGGTGGTAGTGGTGGTGGGGGAGAAGAGGGTTAGGGTTTTGGATCGAAGAAAGGGAGAAGAGAGTACTGAGATTTGGATTTTGAAATGGTTATGAAGAGAGAGAATACATCAGGGCTTTAAAAGAGAAACGACATGTGACAGTGGAGAGAGAAATGCTATGTAAAAAGTCTAATATACCCCTCCAGTTTAAAAGGTTGGATTGATTAGGTGTCAAAAAACTATTGGCTTTGAGTGGTTCCTGCGGTTCTCGCAAGTCGGCTTAGTTCTCGATTGATCCGGATCCTATATATATATATATATATATATATATATATATATATATATATATATATATATATATATATATATATATATATATATATATATATATATATATATATATATATATATATATATATATAACGTATAACGAACTTATACCGTGCGTGGCACGGAGACGCTTATGGGCTAGGCCCACTCACACCGTGTGGAACACAGAGACTCAAATGGGCTAGGCCCATTCTCACTTGTGCGAGGCAAAAAGACTCTCGTGGGCTAGGCCCACTTATGCTCGTGCTAGGCATGAAGACTCACGAAGGACGAGGCCCGTTCGTACACATTACGAATGCAAAATATATATATAAGAAGTATATATATATATATATATAGAGCCAGGATCATTTCAGAACCATAAATATTTACAGAACTCGCAGAACTCCTAATAAACAATCTTTTTATTTATATATTTTTATGTTTAGGATAATTTTATCATTTATTATATGTATTTTTACGATTACATACATGTTAAGAGTAATTTTATCATTTTTTATATATAATTTTATAATTACACATATGTAAACTAGTTTTTTTACATATATGTAATTAGTTATGACACTTATATATAATTTTGGCAATTAAACATATGTAAACTAATTTTAACATGTATGTAATCAAAGAAATACATATAATAGATAATAAAAAGATCCTAAATACAAAAACTTATATATAAAATGATTGTTTATTAGGAGTTCTGAAAGTTCTCTGAACTCACCCTATATATATATATATATATAAGGGAATGCTAGACAGAAAACCCTTAAATTCTTAGGAAACTCTGGAAACTCAAATCTCCCCCTATTTTTACCCAACCTCCCGACATTTTTTTTTTTTTGAAAAAAATAACACATGTAATATACATGTTTTAAAGTGTTTTGGGCCAAAAAAAACAAAAAAGCGCCGAAGGGATTTTTAAAAAAAAAATAAACAAATTTCAGCAATGTCCGGTTGCCTAACATGTGTTAGACAAAAATGCTGAAAGCTGCTGAAATTTGTTTTTTTTTTTTTTTTAAAAAAAACCCTTCGGCGCTTTTTTGATTTTTTTGGCCCAAAACTCTTAAAAACATGTATATTACATGTGTTATTTTTTTCAAAAAAAAAAGTCGGGAGCTTTGAGTTTTCCGGGTTTCTTAAATATTTAGGGTTTTCTATATAGCTCAACCCTATATATATATATTACAAACAGACGTACGAAACAAATGCCAATATATTAAAAATACACAAGGGTTCCAAATACATATCAAATATAAATCTAACAACGTTCAAGATGAGCAATGCGTACACGGTCTAGTAGAGGCCTAAGTGTAACGAGTTAGAACACGTGTAGGTTGCACCGCGTGTTTGGAATACCCCTTTGCTAGCACACTCATTCGGACGCAAAACTGTGAGTTCATGTCCCTCTTTTATTTTAGAAGTTTTCGGTTTTACAACTCTCGGGGGGGGGGGGATACATGTTACAATTACAATGGTATGGTTAAGCTATCGAATGAAACAACTAGACCATGTACGAATAGGGTGAAACTTAAGCGCCATTGATTTTTTATAAGACCAAGGAACAAAAAGGATAAATCTATCAGGTACAGGCGAGCCCCACTCATGGATCCTTGTGTAGCCGCATGTAATGATTTTATTGTCCTAGCCAAATGGATCAGTACTAAATCGTCAAGGGTTGGGTGCTTCCTATGTCGTCACACATATTAATGCCTTTGCAAAATATTAATATGGTTGTCAAGTTGGCGATGTCATCCGCTTTCGAAGGGTTTGATTCATATATCTCATCTTCGAGTGAGTTATTTCGCAATTGTTTTTTTTTTTTTTTTAGGGACTAGTTTCCTTTTGGCCCCTTACATTAAATTTTAATAGTTGCTACGCTCGCGTCTCCATGGAAATATCATCTATAAATGTATCGGTTTAATTCCGGCGTTCATTTGTGACAGGTAGATGTCGACACCTAAATTTTGGTAACCATAGGTGTATCGTCCACTTTTAGATGGTGAATTAGTTATATATTTCTTAAGGTTTTTTTACTGTTATACATTAGGGGACTAGGGGTGGAATCACTAGTGATGGATTCCATCACTCCCACTATCCAATCAACTAATGCCATGTCATCAATCCAATTTCCATCACTAGTGATAGAAATGGACTAGGGGTGGAATCACTAGTGATGGAATTCCATCACTCCCTCCCAATTTTTTTAATTTTCATTTTAAAATTAGAAAATAAAAATAAAACACTAAATTAAAAATTTCATTAATTTTAAAACATACTACTTCAATTTCACATACTAGAAACATACAATTTGTAAAAAAAAAAAAAAAAAAAAAAAACCTACTAATCGAATTTAACATACTAGAAACATACAATTTAAAAAAAAAAAACCTACTCCTCGTCCGAATCCGGAAACTCCAAACCTAGAGAACCTACTAGTTCGATTAAATCGTATCTCAACCGAAAGTGAGTTTCTTCGTTACGCAATTGTAAATTGATATCTTGTGGAACTTGAACTTGTGTAGGAGGATCCGGTACCCAATCCGGGGATATTGCACGTCCGTCGTGTTTGATCAACATATTGTGCAATATGATACACGCATACACTATGCTATGTATTGCTTTCTTGGTCATCGAACGAACCGGTCGGTGTAGTATACCCCATCTACCCTTTAAAACACCAAACGCCCTCTCAACATCTTTTCTTGCCGATTCTTGCAATTTTTTGAACGCCTTTTCTTTAGCCTCGACGGGAAATGAGGGAGCTTTCACAAAAACAGACCAAGACGGGTAGATACCATCCACAAGATAAAAGCCTCGTATGTAATGTCGACCGTTAACATAGAAAGGAGAGGAAGGTGCGGTACCATCCGTTACGGTTTGGAACAACGGCGACGTGTGCAACACATTGATGTCGTTGTTTGAACCTGGAACACCGAAGTACGAATGCCAAATCCATAAATCATTCGACGCCACCGCTTCTAGTATGATGGTTGGTCTTTTGATGTCTCCCCTCACATACGCCCCTCGCAACTCTCTTGGACAATTTTTCCACTCGATATGTGTACAATCGATGCTGCCGAGCATCCCGGGAAAATGCCATCTAGCCTCGTGTGCGGCATAAATACGAGAGATGTCGTGGCTCGTCGGTTTTCGTAAAAACTCGCTAGAATACAACTTAATAACCGCATTGCAAAAAAATTGCAAACACTCACGTGAAGTTCTTTCAGACATAGCTAGGTATTCATCATATTGATCGGGTGGGTTACCCGTCGCTAGTTGGCGAATGGCGGACGTGCATTTTTGAATCGGCGTGAAACTTGGTTTGCCCCTCGCATCGTAACCTTCTTGAAACCATCCCTCGCTTGCCTCGATGTCTCCAACAATCTTTAAAAATAATTCTTTGGGTAAACGAAAACGATCTCTAAACGTTTCGGAATTGTATAGCGGGTTTTCCACAAAATAATCGTTCATCAAAACTTCGTTGGCACGTATACGATCACGGCCGACCATCTTCTTCTTTGGGCGGGACGACTCGGCATCAAGCTCGTTATACACCGACACAAAATAGTTTAGCGTGTCGTTGTCGGAAGACGACTCGGAATCGCTAGACATCGGAAACGTCGAATCGGTAGGGAATTCCATTTGAGAAAGATATAAAAAATTGGGTGAAATGGGTTTAAAATGGTTAAAAGATAGAGTTTGATGTATAAAAAAATGGTTAAAATGTGAGTATATATATAGATAAAATGGATTTTTTTTTTTTTTATTAAAGTTACCGTTGCTTTCAACGGTCATCATTGAAACGGTCGGATTTTTGATTTTCAACGCGTGATACATATGACGCGTTAATAATATAACGCGTTAAAAAATTGGTGGCGGCGGTGTACATATAGCCCATCACGCGTGATGGGTGGCCGAACACGGACCACCCCGGGTCCTCTTAGTGTAGCAAGTTGCTGATTCACTGAACACTACATTCAGAAGTGGTGTGTGCTTTAAAGCAAAACATGTATAACAGGTTATCTCACTAGTGTTCGAACAAACCTTCCCAAGTTGATTACTACTAAAAACGTTCCTAGTAGAAACTTGATGTTGTACAATAAAAACAAACATAAAACCATGATACAAACATAAAACCATCATTGTATACATCCGTCACAAAATTCAATCCACATTGTTAACATACAACAAACATAACAACATTCTAACTTCCATTCTTTATATGCCTTAAAGCTCTTCGTTTTGACCTAGTATCACATTTTCCTTGAAGTCCTTGGCTTTCTGCCTATGCGGCTCCGCGGCCTCGTCGTACTTTTTCCCCAACGCCTCTTTCGCAGATTCTAAACCGCGTTTCGCCTTCTCCTTCGCCCATTCTGCCCACTCCATGCTTTCCTCACCACTTTCCGCTGCCACCTCCTTCGCCTTCTCCGCTGCTTGCCACGCCTTATCCTTGGCCTGCCCCGCCATTGATTCCGCACCTTCCTTCGCACTTCTAGTCGTCTCGTAGGTCTCGTCTTTCACAGACCCCGCTGTGTCCTTCGCGCTACTAGCCTTGTCATAGGTGGCATCTTTAATGGACTCCGAAGCAGACCCCACCGCGTCCTTCGCGCTACGAGCTTTGTCATAGGTCGTGTCTTTAACGGAATCGGCAGTAGACGCTGCGGCGTCCTTAGCGCTACGAGCCTTCTCATAGGTTGCGTCTTTAACGTACTCAGCAGCAGACGTTGCAGCGTCCTTCGCACTACGAGCTTTATCGTAGGTTGCGTCCTTAACAGACCCCGCAGCAGACCCTGCGGCATCCTTTGCACTACGGGCCTTTTCGTAGGCCGCGTCTTTCACGGACCCTGCAGCATCCTTTGTGTCCGGGGCCTTGTCTTTCCCCATTTGCGCCTTATCGTAGGCGGCATCCTTAATCGATTCTACACCCTCTTTAGCCCGTTGCGCCTTCTCGTACGCGGTCTCCTTTGCAGATTCCGCTGACTGGGAAGCTTTTTCCTTCAGTTCTCCTGCTTTCTCACCAGCATAGCTCTTCATTTCTTCAGCTTTATCCGCAGTGTATTCTCCAGTTCCTGCCCATTTAACATCATCATTTCGTTATTAACTGCTCACGTACCGGTTTTAAACCACATTTTTTATGAATGAAAAATTTAGATTAGAGAGAGAGAAACTACCGGTGATCTTGTCTTTGGTGGACTTGGCTGAATCAACAGTGGCATCAGATGCCCGACGCCCTGCATCCTTGGCCTCCTCAGTACTGAGGCCAAGGCCTTCAGATATTTTATCTTTGGCCCACCCGGCCCAAGATTCGGTTGACTCTTTCGCTTCTTTCCCCGCCTCAACCGCATCGTCTCTAACACGCGCCGCCTTCGTTTTCGCATCCTCGTACTTAATTTCATCAGTCGTGGCCTTGCCGCTACAGATAACGGCCAGCAACAACACCGTAATAACCACGGTCACGACAGTGGTTTTAAACTTAAAAGACATGATAACACGAATGTGTTACGTGTGTCGTAGTACCACAAGCAATATTATTGTTCTGAGTGTGTATACGTATTGTGTGAGTGATTAGATCGGAAGTTATGGAATATAGGGTGTAGAAGATGATTTATATAGGCATTGGGGGCGGCAAAAGGATTGAGGAAGATGAACGTGAAGAGTGGCGGTGGAGATACACGTGGCAGAGAGAAGATTTAAGGTGGCGACACGTTTTAGCAGATGAAGTGCCACGTGTGTTCATTAATCCTTACTTCCTTGTACCTTGGACCAGCCAACGAGGAGTGGTGGTGACTTGATGCGTACGGCGCTAGTGATTGGTTTGAATCCAGTTTACTAATTTTAGTGTGAGCAAAGTTTAGATTGTGTAAAAATTTCTATTTTTAGAATTTGTGAATCACATATAAAAATTAAAGCATTCTAGTCCTAACGTGACATTCAAAAATGTTAAAAGTATTATAATCATACTAACATGTTATAAATAACTATAATTAATTGTGTTCTGAATTTACATTAAGATAATATGAAGGTATAATCTTTGGTACATTTAAAAATTAAAGCATTCTAGTGGTAACGTGACGTTGAAAAATGTTAAAATATTATAATCATACTAACATGTTATAGATAACTTTAATTAATGGTGTTCTGAATTTACATCAAAATAATACGAAGGTATAATCCTTTTTGGTGAGTTTACTTTTTTGTTAAGCGTATAGAATAACTGTAACTCTTTTAAACGGTGGTTATATGTTTATCAACCAAAACATTTTCAATCAACTCTACGCTTAAGATTGTGGAAGTTGAAGATTTTAGACTTAATGAATTTATTAAATGACTAATTACATATATAATATTTAGACTTCTGTAGTTTCTTAAAAATACTCTTATAGAATTCCTGTAAAATTTAGAATTCTATTATAACTTTCATTTTAATTACATATGTAAAAATCCATGAACATGTCCCAAAATGGTGGAGAAAATATTTTATTACATTAATATAAATGAAAGTTATACACGAGTTAAAGTAGAGAACCAAGAACTATAAACAGAAAGTTAGATTATCTGATCAAGGTTACCTTCAAACAGACTTATGATCAAGACTATATATCCAACCATCAAGACAAGTTTCATCCGTCTTATGACTACCTAAACTAAGATTTCGGTTCTTGCATCAACTCGATGTCAATAATATCTTTCCGATTATTTATATGCAACAACCTTCAGACTTCGTGTATCGTGGCCGATGAGTCATCTATGTGTGTCTTCATCCATCTGAATTGGCAACACTTCAGGCGTTGACGATGCTTCATGCGTCTCTACCCCCTCTCGATTCAACACTTCCGGATTTGACGATGTGTCATGTATCTCTACCCCCTCCCTGTTTAACACGACACCTCATTCAGATAAAATGCAAATTAAAAACAATATATATATTTAATATAAAATAAAGGCGTACTTGCAAGTCTTTTTGTTGTGACCTAAACCTCTGCATTTGCTACACTGCATTTGTCGTCTAATGAGCTCCAGCGACCCAGCCTGCTTCAACTTAGCTCGCCTACCTGGCTTCCCTGGGGCCCGTTTAGCAGGAGGCGGTGTAACAATTACCAAAATGTCCTCACCATCTAATGGACCCTCCACATCAGGTATCGGATAAATCGACTCTGCATATGTTTTCCTATAACTCTCAGCCATAAAATATCTAGAACAATAATCGTACACGTTTCTACCCATGCCCTCAAAAACCGCAATCGCATGACAGCATGGCAGTCCAGTCAGCTGCCACCCTTTGCAGCTACAATCCCATTGACTAATGTCAACCATCTCGACAGAATCACCATGAACCTCAAATATGTTATTCTGCGACGGAAACACTTGGAATGATTGCGCTTTTGAAGCTTCGGTTTTAAGCTTTTCTTCCATTGATGGCGTCAAAGTTGTAGTCCATCTGTTAGAATCGACCCGTCTTGTATAAATTAACTCCATTAATTTACCTCGTAACACGTCAATCATGTGAGTTATCGGTAACTCAACTGCATCCGATACCCAATCGTAAAACAACTGTCCGAAATTAGACGTCATGTGATTATACCGTGTTCCATCAAAGAACACATTTGCCCAGTGTTGTGGCTCGCTATTCACTACCCAATCATACGCTTCGGGTGAAATAGCTTTAATATCTTGAGCGTATTGTTCAAAACCTTCAAGCTTTGGTGCGTACGCAGCTGCGTAAAGATCTTGAACCATGAGACGTCTGGCTTCGTGTGAAAACCGACCTTTCAAATCATCGTTAAGTTTTTCAGCGATATATCTTAAACAATAAGCGTGAAAACACTCTCCACCAAACACGTTAGCAATCGAGTCTTTTAACCCTTTTGTGAAGTTCGCAACAAGGGTGATCGGTTGAGACATCGGGGCGGCTGATTTCAATTTTGATAAGAACCAAAACCAGTTGTCATCATCGGTTTCATCATCAACTACCGCAAAAGCCAATGGAAAAACACCGTCATCACCATCAGCAGCAGTGGCTATTAACAAAGTCCCTTGGTACTTTGCGTCTAGAGGTATATCATCTAAAAAGATTAAAGGACGACAGCCGTGTTGGAACCCGGAAATCGAAGCATGAAACGAGACAAAGAACCGATGAAAACTCGAATCCTCTTTTGTATCAAACGTAGCTAAACTCCCGGGATTCGTTTCCGTTATTTTCTGACAAAAGAACGGTAACTGAGAATAAGCTTCTTTGTATGAACCTTGAAGTTGTTCTTTCGCAATTCCTTTTGCACGCCATGCTTGTGAGTAATTTAACTGGACACCGTATTCCCGTTTAATGTCGGCAACGATATCTTTCGGTTTGTAATTCGGGGTAGCCTTTAACTTCTCCTTTATAATATTCCCGACCCAACCCTTTGTGGCCCGATAACCCGCTTTTGCCGCAACTCCGTTACATGTATGTTCCGGATTCATTTTCTTAATGCGGATTAAATGAGTCGTCGGTAATCTTGACACATATATTCTCCACGGACAACCTTCAGCTTTGCATTTGACACTAACACGGTGACTATCACTTTTTTTATATTTGTAACGGAAACCGTGGGCAATAGAGAATTTATGTAGAGCTTCACGAAACTCAGCAAAACTAGAAAATCTTTGTTCCACACCCGTGATTGTGTTTTCCCACTGTATTGCAGCTTTATTATGTTGTTTTTCGTTTTCCCAATTTGAACCGTAAGCAAATGACACTGGTGCGGCTTCATTTTGTATAACGATATCAAGTGGATTAGTTTCGTTTGTATCCGGGTCGTTATCCGTCTGGCTTGTTCCAACAGGGCTTGATACAAGAACAACTGCTTCAGATACTGTTGTCCTGCTCGACCTGCAATTAAGGTTTTATTATAATACAAGAAGCATCCAAATTGAGGTGGCGTTTGGATGTGAGCTTTTAAGCTGATTATGCAATATTACATGAACACGATATATGATATTGGGAAAATAAACAACTGCCATGATTTCCCAAAAAGGAAAGAACGGTTGAAATACCTACTAGCAGGCGTGTTGGAGACATTTGGAGCCGCAGTGCCACCGTCAAGTGGCATGACAAAGACATCCACTTGATCAGCATTAGAAAAGAAGTTAATCATGCGTTTAAGGTCTTTGTCTTTGGATATCGTGATAAGAGTTTTCTTGTTTCCAGGGAGGAAGTATTTGATCAACATGTTATCAACATTATATCCAAACGTCTCGGCTAAATCTTGTTTAAAATCGATCACCTTTGTCTCCGTATCTAGATCAACAGCATAAGCCTCCCCACCACTATATGTCATGGAACCATCTTTTTCAGTCTGGAACACGCCACCCGACTGGCATATAGCTATAATTTTCTTTTCTGACATCTTGAGAATACAAATATACCAAATTACAAATATTCAGCTTGTGCTGCAAGAAATCAATTCATAATTAGGTCAAAGCCAGTTCATTTTATCTTCTAAAGCATAAACAAAAGTGTACAACATCTAACTCAAGCTTTACATAAATCCTAGAATGATGAGTTTGGAACCGACAAACCGTCAAGAAGATAATGAGGGTGCTATCCTAATTTAAGATACCGATTTCGGATTATGTTAGTTATCCCCTGTATTTCCTACTATACGGAGTATACAGGTTTTGTACAAGAGTATCATTTTATTAAGAGTAAATTGCCAATATCGTCCCTGGGGTTTGGGTATGTTTGTCATTTTCATCCAAAACAACTTTTTTGGACCATATAGTCCTTCACTTTTGGGATTTTTTGCCATTTTCATCCAAACGTCTGACTTTTTTGCCAAAATTGTCCCTGAGATTTGGGATTTTTTTCCATTTTCATCCAAATGTTTGATAGAAAAAATAAAGCAAATTAGATGTTTGGATGAAAATGACAAAAAAATCCCAAAAGTGAAGGAATATATTGTACAAAAAAGTTGTTTTAGATGAAAATGGCAAACATGCCCAAACCTCAGGGACGATTTTGGCAATTTACTCTTTTATTAATGTTGTGCTAAACATGCCCACCATGGTTATTAAAGCGAGCGCCTAGGCGCAGATAAAGCCCCGGGCCCAACAAATCGCCCTGAGTGGGCCTCGCGCCTTTAATAACTATGGTTGATGTCATAGTTATTAAAGCGAGCGCCCAGGCGCGCCTAGACGTAAATAAAGACCCAGGCCCAAAAAATCGCCCTGAGTGCGCCTCGTGCCTTTAATAACTATGATGCCCACCCCTCCATTTTAACATATTATACCCTGTTTAAGTTGTCAAATCACTAACATGCCCGCTTTTCGTGCTAAAAGACATAAAAGATCCAATGATTTAACGTTTTCAGATAGGGAGTACGATGAAAAATTTAGGGGCGAGGTACGTTTACGGTTTAGCAAACCCCTATAATGAAAGTGACTTGTGAGTTCACTTATTTCAGAACTTATTAAGTGACTTATGAGTCTTAGGGGGTACGGGGCACCATGCGGGGAGGCAAGCAGTGACCCCATTCCCCGAGCGGGAACACCGCCGCCATCCCCGCGGTGAGTGAATTTGGTGACCAAGATCGGGGCGTAGTTACCGCATGAGAGAGAGGAGAGAGAGAGGGGGTGATTGGTTGTTAATGTGGGTCCACTCTTTTTCCACCAATCATATTTTTTTTCTTCTTTTTTTATAAAAAAATAATTGTGTGAGGGGAGTGCCGCCATCAAATTGAGGGTGTGAGGGGAGTTTAAGAGGGGAGTTGACGTGGCATAACCTGATTGGGTGTGTGTAAGAGAGGACCTAAGAGGGGAGTGCCCCTCTCACCCTTATGACTCAATCCCCCCCCCCCCTCATATGTCTGCTCTCAAATCAAACTCTGCACTGTGCACACAAACTATGTAGTTCATACAATCAAGATTATTATGCAATTCAAACATCAACCCGCCAAAAAGGGCTTAAACAAGACCAAGTTTGGAACTTTATAACTTCCAGAGGCCAAACCAAAAGCGGGGAAAATCAATAACCCATATCCCAAAGTTTTTAAATATCTACTCAATTCAACCCAACTCAGAGGACCATAAAAGAAACGATATAATCAATCAATTAACGAAAAAAGAAGAAAAGGTAGTGAGATTACCTATTAGGGTTCTTGAAGAATTCTTCAAAGGGGAAGTCAAGATTACGTTACAGTCGTTCAACTAGAAGAACCTGCTGCTGTTACTGCTGCTGCTGCTTGCCCCCTTTTGTGGATTTTGCATCTTGACAACCTACTTTTGTGTTTTTCAATTATGACCCACAAATCTTTCGTTTCTTTTTATCATGTAATTTTAGGGTTTTTCAACTATCACCCACCAATCTTTCGGTTTTTTCTTCCTCGTTAAGGCTGGGTCTTGTATGTTTTGGGTTGGGTTGGGGCAAAAGCCCAAACCCATTAATAAATATGTGAAAATTCCAATTATTGTTATTGTTTAAGATAAAATAAATAAATGGCTAGACTTAATATTTGAATTTATATATATAGGTAGAGGTTCAACTAAGAATTTAATCTTCCCTAAGTTTCCTAAGAAGCAATCTTGAGCTTACATGTGGCAATCTCATTAATTTAGATGAAAGGGTAATATTGGAAAATGCAAATTTCAAACAGATATGTACTTAGTTTTAATCACACGATTTTCATTCCTTCTTTCATATTTTTCATTCATTCATTCATTGAGCTTACCAATTTCATCGAGATCGTTTTCATCTAAATCAATCGCAAATCTCAATCTCAATCCTGCTGAATCGTTGATCGTTTTCATCGATTTGCCGGTACCTGCGAGATTGAGATCAATCCTGCTGAATCGTTCATCGTTTTCATCGATTTGCTAAAACCCTAGCTCCTCTGTTCATTCATTGATTTGCTTATTTATCCTCCTCTATTTTAATGATGTCTACTACTGTCGATGGTAAAATACATTGTAGTTTTAATTTCATCTACTTTTTAGGTTTTTAGTTTTGATCTAAGTTGTGCTGGTTTTTATTTAAAAGTGTAGTTCTGAAGTTGTGCTGGTTTTTTGAAGTTGTGCTGGTTTTTTTATATTACATCATATTTTAAAGTGTAGGTTGTAAAGTTGTGCTGATATCTTTATTTTGTGCTAGTTTGTCTAGTAAAGTTGTGCTTGTTTTTTGTGCTGATTTATTGTAAAGTTTGTGCTGATATCTTTTATTTGTTCTGGTTTTTTGATTTGTTCAGGAGTTCGTATCTGTCCAACTACTGGTAATCAGTATTATACTCCTATTGTTCCAGATTCTTCCAAACCTGTAGTTGGTATGCATTTCCAGTCAATTGATTCTGCCTTTAATTTCTATAAGAAGTATGCTAAGTTATCTGGGTTTGAGGGTCGAAAGCATACTCAATCTTCAAAAAATGGTGTTGTGATTAGAAAGTACTTTGTTTGTGCGAAAGAGGGTTCAGCGACACTTTAATTTCTATAAGAAGTATGCTAAGTTATCTGGGTTTGAGGGTCGAAAGCATACTCAATCTTCAAAAAATGGTGTTGTGATTAGAAAGTACTTTGTTTGTGCGAAAGAGGGTTCAGCGACATCCTGTGCTGTTGACACGGTAAATGATAGTGTTGGTTGTGACAACCCAAACCTTCAAGATTAGTGTCGTCTAATACCATAACTCTTATCTGGTGTTAGTCCTGTTACACCACGCTTTATCACACGTCGCAGTGAATGCTGTCATTCGCTATTTGTTAAACCCTAACGTAAACGAGTATCACTATTAGTATTGTGGGCCTTAGATATATGTAGGTCAAGTTAAATGAGCCGAGGCCCAAACCAAGCCAGATTGCACACTGAATTTATGTTGGGCCGGACAAAGCCCATGTGGGTTAACGGTTAGTTTCACGAGCCGCTCCCCCTCTTTTTGTTACTTTACCTTTTGCAGCTCGAACAATAAGAAGCCCAAAACACACCCAATTAGATTAAAAGCCCAACCGGTCCTTTAGTGTGCTATTTATTGGCCTGCAGCCTATCATAAATTAGGTATCACTCAAGCAAGAACCCTAAGTTTCCCTGAATCGCACGACTGCAGAGACATACACCCCCCCCCCTGAAGCATCTGTTCATTCGATAGGACTTCTGGTTAGTGCAATTGCTTTTAGTGTTTTTGTTGAATTTGTGATGATTAATACACAAGTTGTTATGATCATGCACGTGATGATATATATATATATAATTATCGGACACTGCGTTTTTAATAGCATGAGATGGATACATGTGGACTTTCGGCCACTATATTCTAAATGGCATATGATTTAATTTATGTTTGTCGGCCAATCGCATGTAATATAATTTATGTTCTTAATGGCAAGAGGTTAGTAAATTCATCTTGTACTGTTCGGTCCAATCATGTGCATGGAAGCAACAGTTAGCGGCCCTATTAGATTTAGAGATGTCATGAGTATGTGAGTGAACATTTAATACCATGTTAGGGTGATCAAATCAATTATATTCGGTCCAATTATCTTTCAAGGATGTTGTGTGCATATAACAATTGTCGACCACTCTTGTGTTATTTGTTTCTCAATTGTCATAACCTTGATGTTATCAAACAAAGTGGGGGTAATAATCAAAAGATGGCAGCCAATGATGACAAACAAGAAACCACCCACTTTATTATTGTTCAAACCCATTAAGTATGTTTGGTCCTATCACATTAGTCCACTAAATTCACATAATCAATGGTGATATATTGGTAGTTTTGTTGGTCCAATAAATGGGAAGTTAAGTGATATGAGAATATGGATAACTTTTATTAAAAGATGGTGGCCACATGGTTGTAGTATTGATTTAATTGAATGATGGGTATGATAAATCAACATGAAGATTTGTTTTGTCTGACATATATCTCGAGAATTAAGGTGAAAGGCACAATTAAATCATTTGTTTTATTAGTCTCATTCTAGTAATATGTTGTATGTATCAGATTTCGTTGCCCAAGTGTTTTCTTCACAAAGTAGATTTCGGCCCAAGTGTTTATGTCTGTTTATGTAACTATGTTTAGCCTATTAATTAAGTTAAGTTTGTTAACTCAGTTAACTTTATTAATTTGGTTAGTTTCATGTATGACACTATGTTAAGTGAGTAACTTTTGTTAACCCTGTTAGTTAATTCTGTGAGTTGATTAACAGTGTTAGTTTATGATTCCTGTTAAATTGCTAACTTCGTTAAGACTGTTAACCCTCTCAAGTATGATGATGAATAGCTCTGTTAGTACGAACTGAGATGGACATTTATATGAAACATGAATTACATGAGATTGATTAATTTCTTACGTGATACATGATGTTAACTGTCAAGCACTATGTGATGTTAGATTTGCATGCGAGTTATTATGAATTAAACTGATTGTACATGCGTGCCTACTATATAGGTCGTGATTGATTAACTGTGAGCATATACTTAGCATACCGAGCAAACCAAGGTGAGTTCACTGCACTTTTCTCAAGCATGCGTCCCGGTGGTTTGGGACAACTGGTAAACATCTGGAAGGGAAACATTGGGTAAATAACTTAATCGGTTTTGGTTATTGCCTGGAGGGCAATGGGGGTGATTAGTTGATAGCGCTATTAGGTGGGAAACCTCACACCGGGCCGTGAGGACGGGCGTGAACTAATTATCTGGGTATGGCTATGGTTGTTAGAGGCACACTCCTCGGATACATATGGGCACTCTCCCTAGGGTATCTAACGAAGGCAACATAGCAATCGGTCGTTAAGGGGTACCCATTCCCCGGATACTTATGGGCACACTTCCTAGGGTATCTAACATGAGCAACATCGTGACGCAACATTAAATCGCATTAACATACATATGGTAACATAACTTGTTAACAAAACCTTGAACTCACCAGCGTAGTCTGACACACTTGTTTACATGCTTGTAGGTGATTATTGAAGGACTTGGGAGCTTGCCGTCTGATGCTGCTGGAGTGGTTGTGGTCATGATAAACAATTATATGGATTTGGTTTTCATTCATTTTCACACTTATACATTCATGCTTCCGCTCAATACTTTGGTTTTGGTTTAACTTTTCAAGCGATACTTTTCTTTCAATTGGGTACTTTTATTACATTACAACTTGTGTTTGATATGATTAGTGGCTCTCTGTTGAATCGTTGCACCTCCAATAGGGACATGCCCTAGGTGGTTGTTTGGGGGTGTGACAGTTTGGTATCAGAGCCACTGGTTATAGAGAACTCGGTTTTAAAAATGTTTTCATAAAACCAGACTATAACCGAATTGATCCAAACGATGACCATGACACTCAGCTTCAGACTGCAAGGTTCGTTCCTCCTTAGTTTATGCTTTATATGCCTAGTAAACGTAACTATATATATAGCATGCACGATACGACATGGTAGGCATCATGACACATTGTTAGTGTAACATAACACTTGCATCTAGTCAATTCTAATCTTGTTGATAGTGCTTATTTTGTATTGATTGGAGTGGGAGAAACTTCAAACATAAGTTAAGAAGCATCGAGAGGAGCATGCAAACCGCCTTATTATCATGGGTGCACACATAATAACAACGCGTGGTGCATGCAAATCCCAATGAGGCTTAACGAGTGTAAGAGGGATTCTTCCCTGTTTGTGTATGAACATGGTAGTTAATCGCCCTTAACGTGATAAACCTGAATACTTTTCTCGTTCTCGACCTCTAAATTTGTTCCCTTCCCCTATTATAGAACCATGAGTGGACGAGGAAACGGACGTGGCAACATCAACATGACTCAGGCTGAGTTGACAGACTTAATCAACACCCGTGTGGCTGAGGCTCTGGCAGCCTACCAAGCGGGTATGAACTGTACCAAATACTTTTAATCCTATATCGTGAACCCAACTCTTACTCTTGTGTCGTATCTTCTTTCACTCAGCGCACCCGAACAACCAGCCTGCCTGTACATTCAAGATGTTTATGGACTGTAAGCCACAGACCTTCAGCGGAACGGAAGGGGCTGTGGGACTA
Organism: Helianthus annuus; assembly: GCF_002127325.2. Classification (NCBI taxonomy): domain Eukaryota; kingdom Viridiplantae; phylum Streptophyta; class Magnoliopsida; order Asterales; family Asteraceae; genus Helianthus; species Helianthus annuus. The sequence goes on from NC_035437.2 coordinate 125,323,231, forward strand.
TTAAGGTGGTTCGAGAAAGCTGAGTCAGTGTTCGCTATGTGCAACTGTCCCGTGGGGGACCGCGTGAAGTACGCAACAGGCACGCTTGAGGATGGTGCCTTAACCTGGTGGAATGCCCAGGTTCAGCTGCTGGGTATTGATGCAGCAAACGCTACTACTTGGGACGACTTCAAGGAATTAATGAGGGAGGAATACTGTCCTCGAGACGAAATACAGAAGTTAGAGAATGAGTACTATAATCTGAAAATGGTGGGGTCTGAAATTGAGGCGTATGTGAAGCGGTCGTATGAGTTAGCTGATTTGTGTCCGAACTTGTCCCGACCCATGTCCCGAAGAATCGAGTTGTTTATTAAGGGGTTACCTCCACGGGTGAAGGGTTTAGTTACAGCAGCGAACCTCAATAACCTAACCCAGATCGTTAGATTGGCACATAAAATCGTTGACCAGGAGGTGGAGAGCGACTCCTTGCCACCACGTATTTCTAAAGCTACTACTGCCGCCACCACCGCCACTACTCCTGTCACTGATAGTAAACGCAAGTGGGGTGATATGGACAAAGCGTCCAACTCGGTTCAGCCCCAAAAGAAGACAGACACTGGCAGTACTCGCAGCTTTAGCCAGTCATCCTCAGTGAATCAAAGTCAGAGGTCTTATGCAGGAAAGAAGCCTCAGTGTGGCAAGTGCGGCTATCATCACTTCGGGCAGTGTGGACGAACATGTAACAGGTGTGGTAAAGCAGGCCACGAAGCCAAAGATTGTAGAGCCCCACAGCCCGGACATCAGCAACAACAGAACCAGCAGCAGCAGCAAGAGCGAGGCAACAGGGGATGCTTTCAGTGTGGTGCGGAAGACCATTTCAAAAGAGACTGCCCCCAGCTGAATCAGAATCAGAACAACAACAACCAAGGAAATGGGAACAACAATGGGGGTAACAACGACGACAATGGTGCTAGGGGACGTGTCTTCGTGATCGGTCAGGGTGAGTTTCTACTTGACGACTTTTAGGTTACTGTTTTAATTTATTAGAGTGCCGATACTAGTTTCGAGTCTTTAAAAATAAGTCAAATGCTTAATCGTACCCCAACACTTTTGAACACCAAGCACATAATAGAACTAGCAAGCGGTAAAAGTCGAGAGGCCACAAACATAGTTTAGGGTTGCAATCTTGTTCTTGCTAATCAGACCTTTTCTATCGACCTCATTCTTATCATTCTGCGGAATTTCGGGACGAAATTCCAAACCAACAGGGGGATGATGTGACACCCCAGGAAACCACACAACATAACTAGCTTCCTTAGCGACTACGTACTAAATTTCGGGACGAAATTTCTTTCAAGTTGGGGATGATGTGACAACCCAAACCTTCAAGATTAGTGTCGTCTAATACCATAACTCTTATCTGGTGTTAGTCCTGTTACACCACGCTTTATCACACGTCGCAGTGAATGCTGTCATTCGCTATTTGTTAAACCCTAACGTAAACGAGTATCACTATTAGTATTGTGGGCCTTAGATATATGTAGGTCAAGTTAAATGAGCCGAGGCCCAAACCAAGCCAGATTGCACACTGAATTTATGTTGGGCCGGACAAAGCCCATGTGGGTTAACGGTTAGTTTCACGAGCCGCTCCCCCTCTTTTTGTTACTTTACCTTTTGCAGCTCGAACAATAAGAAGCCCAAAACACACCCAATTAGATTAAAAGCCCAACCGGTCCTTTAGTGTGCTATTTATTGGCCTGCAGCCTATCATAAATTAGGTATCACTCAAGCAAGAACCCTAAGTTTCCCTGAATCGCACGACTGCAGAGACATACACCCCCCCCCCTGAAGCATCTGTTCATTCGATAGGACTTCTGGTTAGTGCAATTGCTTTTAGTGTTTTTGTTGAATTTGTGATGATTAATACACAAGTTGTTATGATCATGCACGTGATGATATATATATATATATAATTATCGGACACTGCGTTTTTAATAGCATGAGATGGATACATGTGGACTTTCGGCCACTATATTCTAAATGGCATATGATTTAATTTATGTTTGTCGGCCAATCGCATGTAATATAATTTATGTTCTTAATGGCAAGAGGTTAGTAAATTCATCTTGTACTGTTCGGTCCAATCATGTGCATGGAAGCAACAGTTAGCGGCCCTATTAGATTTAGAGATGTCATGAGTATGTGAGTGAACATTTAATACCATGTTAGGGTGATCAAATCAATTATATTCGGTCCAATTATCTTTCAAGGATGTTGTGTGCATATAACAATTGTCGACCACTCTTGTGTTATTTGTTTCTCAATTGTCATAACCTTGATGTTATCAAACAAAGTGGGGGTAATAATCAAAAGATGGCAGCCAATGATGACAAACAAGAAACCACCCACTTTATTATTGTTCAAACCCATTAAGTATGTTTGGTCCTATCACATTAGTCCACTAAATTCACATAATCAATGGTGATATATTGGTAGTTTTGTTGGTCCAATAAATGGGAAGTTAAGTGATATGAGAATATGGATAACTTTTATTAAAAGATGGTGGCCACATGGTTGTAGTATTGATTTAATTGAATGATGGGTATGATAAATCAACATGAAGATTTGTTTTGTCTGACATATATCTCGAGAATTAAGGTGAAAGGCACAATTAAATCATTTGTTTTATTAGTCTCATTCTAGTAATATGTTGTATGTATCAGATTTCGTTGCCCAAGTGTTTTCTTCACAAAGTAGATTTCGGCCCAAGTGTTTATGTCTGTTTATGTAACTATGTTTAGCCTATTAATTAAGTTAAGTTTGTTAACTCAGTTAACTTTATTAATTTGGTTAGTTTCATGTATGACACTATGTTAAGTGAGTAACTTTTGTTAACCCTGTTAGTTAATTCTGTGAGTTGATTAACAGTGTTAGTTTATGATTCCTGTTAAATTGCTAACTTCGTTAAGACTGTTAACCCTCTCAAGTATGATGATGAATAGCTCTGTTAGTACGAACTGAGATGGACATTTATATGAAACATGAATTACATGAGATTGATTAATTTCTTACGTGATACATGATGTTAACTGTCAAGCACTATGTGATGTTAGATTTGCATGCGAGTTATTATGAATTAAACTGATTGTACATGCGTGCCTACTATATAGGTCGTGATTGATTAACTGTGAGCATATACTTAGCATACCGAGCAAACCAAGGTGAGTTCACTGCACTTTTCTCAAGCATGCGTCCCGGTGGTTTGGGACAACTGGTAAACATCTGGAAGGGAAACATTGGGTAAATAACTTAATCGGTTTTGGTTATTGCCTGGAGGGCAATGGGGGTGATTAGTTGATAGCGCTATTAGGTGGGAAACCTCACACCGGGCCGTGAGGACGGGCGTGAACTAATTATCTGGGTATGGCTATGGTTGTTAGAGGCACACTCCTCGGATACATATGGGCACTCTCCCTAGGGTATCTAACGAAGGCAACATAGCAATCGGTCGTTAAGGGGTACCCATTCCCCGGATACTTATGGGCACACTTCCTAGGGTATCTAACATGAGCAACATCGTGACGCAACATTAAATCGCATTAACATACATATGGTAACATAACTTGTTAACAAAACCTTGAACTCACCAGCGTAGTCTGACACACTTGTTTACATGCTTGTAGGTGATTATTGAAGGACTTGGGAGCTTGCCGTCTGATGCTGCTGGAGTGGTTGTGGTCATGATAAACAATTATATGGATTTGGTTTTCATTCATTTTCACACTTATACATTCATGCTTCCGCTCAATACTTTGGTTTTGGTTTAACTTTTCAAGCGATACTTTTCTTTCAATTGGGTACTTTTATTACATTACAACTTGTGTTTGATATGATTAGTGGCTCTCTGTTGAATCGTTGCACCTCCAATAGGGACATGCCCTAGGTGGTTGTTTGGGGGTGTGACATTGGTGCTGATAAAAAGTTAAATGACCGAAGGAGGAGACCTTCTAAACGTACCGGATGTAAGGCACACATCCGTTTGTCTTTAACTCCAAAAAATACTTATAGAATTTCTCATGTATTTGAGGAGCATAATCATTCTTTTGTTGATGAAGAGGATTATCATCTTTTAGCTTCGTCTAGAAAGTTGACATTCACTGAAGAGCAACTGCTTTCTGATTTTTCTGAGATGAATATTGGTCCAGTTAGGGCATTCAACCTTATGAGAAAGATTCGTGGTGGATTTGATAAGGTTGGAGTGACGTCTACTGATTGTAAAAATTTTAAAAGAGATATTAATTTGTTCATTGGAGAGTTTGATGTGGATATGGCTGTCCAACGTCTTATGAAGAAGAAGCTGTATTTGCCGAATTTTTCTTGTGAATTTTATTGTGATGAAAAAGGTGCTCTTGCTGGATTATTTTGGGCTGATGAAGAAATGAAACTGAATTATGAGGTCTTTGGGGATGTTATGTCGTTTGATGCTACGTTCCGTACGAACAGGTATTTTATTCACTTTTTGTAGATCATTTATTCATATTTTTATTAAACTAGCACAATTCAGCAAGCAGTTGTAATATAATCAATTCAATTTTTAGGTATGACTTGGTATTTGTTCCGTTCACTGGAATCGATAATCATCATCACAATGTCACGTTTGCTGGTTCTTTGTTAGCATCTGAAACTGCTGAATCATATAAATGGCTTCTTCAAAGTTTTTTGAAGGCTTTTGGTGTTGCACCTAAGGTGGTTGTGACTGATCAGGACGCTGCAATGAAAATTGCCATCCGAGATGTTTTCCCAGATACCAGACATCGTTTGTGTATGTGGCATATAATGATCAAAGTTTCTGAAAAGGTAACTTTCTTAAACCAGCATACTTTTAGCATATAAACCAGCACACTTTAAACAATCCATTTAAACCAGCACACTTTAGCATATAAACCAACACACTTTTAAACCAGCACACTTTTGCATATAACTCAGCACACTTTTAAACCAGCACACTTTCTTTAAACCATCACAGTTTAAGCATCATAGTTTAAGTTTATACATCAACTAGCACACTTTAACATATAAACCAGCACATTTTAGGATTTGTTTGCTGTTTTAATATACTAATTATTTTTTTTTTTTTTGTTATAGGTTGGTACTGAGCTATCACAAGATGAGGTTTTTAAAGAAGATATATGTGATGTTGTATGGACTGATGCTCTTGAACCAGCACAGTTTGAGACACAATGGTGTGATTTAATGATTAAGTACAACCTTACTAGTAACAGCTGGCTGTCTGATATGTACAACCTCAGATCAGATTGGATTCCTGCATACTATCGTTATGAACATATGTCCGGTCTTATGCGTACAACATCTAGGTCTGAGAGTGAAAATCATTTTTTTGGTCAATTAACCAACACAAAATTGTCATTAGTTGAGTTTTTGAGCCATTTTGATACTGCAATGGAATCTCAGAGGTTTAAGCGCAGCAAACGTGATCATGATACCAGATACACACAACCTCGCATGAAAACCAATTATGAATTGGAACTGGAAGCTGCAAAGATTTATACTCGGGGGATATTTTTTGATGTTCAAGAAGAAATTCGACTTGCTTGCAAGAATTGTATGTGCAGGCGTGAAGAAGAAGTTGGTGATTCAATTAAGTTTTATATTCTACAGGTCAATCTTCCTGGCCTTCATGAGGTATTTATTTATACCTTTAGTAGCACAAACATGTTCTGCTTTTTACAATACATTTTAAGTAGCACAGTGATTTATATTTACAATTAGAATTTTACATATATAAACCAGCACACTTTTGTTATAAACTAGCACAATATAAGCATTTGTTATTTGTGTAGGTTCTTTTTACTCCTAAGGATATGGTAATTAAATGCAGCTGCAACCGATATGAGCAGTATGGTTTGCTATGTAGGCATGCCTTTTGTGTTCTTCGTCTTTGTGGTATAAAGGAGTTCCCTAAAAAATATGTTATGGGGCGTTGGACAAGAGATGTTGTTCCAAAAAAGACAAAAGTTTCGAGTTTTGATCAAAATGCTGCTGGTAATCAAGTTGAACGTGCTTCCAGCATTGTGCGTGAGATAATGACTGCAACTGAACATATTGTTAACCGTCTTGTTACAAATATTGACCTGTTATCGTTGTATAGAGACCAAGTGATCGAGTCGAAGTTGAAGGTTGATTCTGCTGACCTTCCTGCAGAATCACTTGACAAGAATGCAAGATTAGCTAATATTCTTCATGCTGATCAGCCATGTTCATCGTCTTCTGCTACCATTCTTCCACCTAGTGGTATTAGAAACAAGGGGTGTGGTTCAAACAAACGCTTAAAGTCTTTTCGTGAGGTATCATCTTCAAGAATATCAAAGAAAACTAAAACTAGATGTTGTTTGATATGTGGAGGTCATGGACATAATAGTCGGACTTGTAAGATGAAGACTACTGTTGCTGATTCCCAGAAGAGCAGTTAGTCGTGTGTCTTGGTAATCATGATATTTGGATTTGTTATTTCAGTTTGGATTTCTTGTATTCTTATTATGTTTACAACATTCAACCAGCACATTATTAGTTTTTGTTGATTTTGTAAATGCAATTGTCAAGAATTTGATTTTTCAACATTCAATATACTGTTTAAAACCAGCACAATTTTAAACTTTGTTCTTTAAAACCAGCACAATTTTAAACTTTGTTCTTTAAAACCAGCACAATTATAAAACCAGCACAATTTTAAACTTCTTCTATGAAACCATCACATATTGTCATAGTGAAACCAGCACAATATTAATTGTAAAACCAGCATAAAATTAACTTTCCTAATATAACTGTTAAAGCAGTACAATGTAATTGTTAAACCAGCACCATATTAATTGTTAAACCAGCACAAAATATTACAGACAACTACCAAACTAATGTTATATTGTTCAACCAACACAATCAATATCTCTGGTTCAATCTGTCATTGATTTTCGTTTCCGCATTTTTCTTGCATTCCTCTTTCTTTTCAGGCTCCATCTTCTCATACTTCTCTAACAGTTCCATCATTTCAACTTTCGCTAAGTTGATGTCGGATAAAAGTATTTTGCTTAAATACTTGTATCTCAGTTCAACCAACTCTTTGTCTTGTTCCGGTGACTCTTTCGACAGCCCACTATCCCATTCCTTCTTGCTCACATGATTCCCTGTGTATGTCTCCATGTGTCTCATTGCAAAGACACCACAATCTACAAAGTTCTTTTCTGTTTGCCACGACATTTTCATTATTTCTGGTTCCAAGGGCGACATCTTTGTGTGCATTGTTGGGTATTCAACTTCAAGGTAGTCACATACAATTTCTTTCTGTAATTTGAAAATTTTCAAAATCAAAATCCCTAAGCATCACAAATATAATTAAAATAAACAACACAGAATTAATGGGCATCAATATATTACCACTCTTTTAGCACGTGCCATTTTTTGTGCTTTTGCTTTCCCTTTCATGTTGTCTATAATCTTGATGGCTTCTCCCTTGAAATCAAAACATACAATGTAGTAGTGCTTGTGTTGTAGTATTGGAATGAACAACATGTCCACTTTCCTAATAGTTCCAAACTCGGTAGTCATCAATGTCGCGGCAATGTTTTCTCTGAAATTTTGTGTGCAGGTCTTTTTGTTCAGTTTTGGTTTGAAGTTGTTTTCTCCCTGCACAGAAACCAGCACAATGTGTTATAAACCAGCACCAGCACAATGTGTTATGAACCAGTACAATAATAGCATTTCATATATTAGACTAACCAGCTATTAATAAAACATTAATATTTCAAAACCAGCACAATGTGTAATAATCCAGCACATTTTGTTAAATGTGCTTTTTCTAATCTGTTATTAAAACCAGCACATATTAGAAAACATACCAGCATGTTGCATGGGCAGAAAACTCTTGCCGGCGAACCTTTGCTTCTGTAGACCTCTTCACTGTTTAGTACCAATGACCAAGCTGTTAGGACTTGGACATGTATGTATAAGTTCGGGTGAAGCGACTCCAGACATACCCTTGAAAGGTTTGTGTTAAATGCTGTCTCAAATATAAACACCCTGCATTGTTGTAATACACATTAGTTTAAATACTTATTTTTATCCAATTAAGATTTTGTTGGTTTTTATACTTACCAGGGGTCGTCAACTGTCGAGAACATCCATTCGGCTATCCTTACTTCAATTTTTTCAGTTTTTGTTTTTATTTGTACAACTCGCTGCATATATGGTGAACATAAAGGTTCGGCAGGGTGAGTTGTACGTTTGCTTTTCTTCTGGTCTCCGGCGTTTAGGTCTTCACCTATGAATTCTTGTTTTTCACTGTCTTTTTTGGGTTCCTTTTCTGGTGTTTTAAAAACCTCTCCTTGCTGTGCTGGTTGACCAGCAGCCTCATTTCCTTCTTTCTTTGCTGGTTGGCCAGCAGTGTCACTTTCTCCCTTTGGTGGTTCATTAGCATCTTCACCTCCTTTCTTTGTTGTTTCCCCATCAGGTTTACCATCTTTAACCTTTTCTCCACCTGCATCCTTTTCTTCTTCACCTATGAATTCTTGTTTTTCACTGTCTTTTTTGGTTTCATTTTCTGGTGTTTTAAAAACCTCTCCTTGCTGTGCTGGTTGACCAGCAGCCTCATTTCCTTCTTTCTTTGCTGGTTGACCAGCAGTGTCACTTTCTCCCTTTGGTGGTTCATTAGCATCTTCACCTCCTTTCTTTGTTGTTTCCCCATCAGGTTTACCATCTTTAACCTTTTCTCCACCTGCATCCTTTTCTTCTTCACCACCAACTCCATGATCAGCACCATCTTTTTTGCTGCTTGCTACCTGTTCTGCCTTTTCTATTTCTTTTATAATCTCTGGCCACATTGAACTGGTGATTCTGAAAGGAGTTGAATCAAATTGTGAGACCACCATTTTTTTTTGTGATTGGGTAAGTTTAACTTCATTCCCTTCTTCCTTTTCATTCCCTCCTTCTGTCTTCTCTCCACTTCCTCCTTTTTTCTTTTCTTCATTCCCTGCTTCTGATTCTTGCTTCTCGAAATTGTACTTTTCACCATATACTACCAATCTTTTTCTCCACTCATCTTAGAAAACGCCAAAACACTCAAACATCAAAGATTCCAAAAAATCGACGGTTCTTTCAGATACGCTATTTCCTCAGTAAAACGCCAAAAATGGCAAATATCGTCTCTTGTATATTCAAATATTGTTCTACGCCAAAGTTTCGGAGAATGCATTCTTCCCTGAGTTGCTGTGACTCAAATAACATTTTGCTGCATGAGATGGACAAATCATAAACAAAAAGATGCTGGTGTCAGACTTATGTCATTTTTTGTGTTTTGTTATTGATGAATATTATAATGGCATGAAAAGACGAATGACACTTATGAGTTGTTTGAAGATACATATTCAAACAAAAAACTCATGTCATTTTGTCTTTCCAAACGGCCACAAAAACACAAACCAAACCGCCAGCGAACATGATTCAAAGAAGAAAGAGACTGATGACAGTGAAGATTTGGAAGATGAATTGTTTCTATTTTTATTTTTTTTTTTAATTTTTTTCTGTTGTTTGTTATGTATTTTTCAACTTAGAATAAAAAAATGCATTATATTAATAAAACGCCAAACAATCATAATGCATGTGAAACGCCATAATACAGTAAAAACGCCAAAAACTCTCAAACTAAAAATGGTTTGCAGAAGTATTAATAAAAGCTAAAAATGGAAAAAACGCCAAAACCTACTTAAAGCCATTAAAAACGCCAAACTTGGGAGATGGAAAGTCTATGACCCTAAAAACTCATAAAAAGCTGAACAAAAAAAGTAAAAATACATAGTTACTGAAAAGACGGCTACTTTATTAATATCATTTATTATAAATAAAATTCCGCCTAAACTACGCGCCAAAAACATCCTATAAGAGAGACGTCTCTGCACAATAAACTGATCACAAAACTAAAAAAAAACGTCATATTTCCTAGAAGCCATTCACTTTAAAACGCCAAAAATAATAGTTAAAAAAGCTACAGATGCAGAACCTCGATTCTTCTATATTGAGTATTAATCTGAATGAAGTTTAACTGAATGGATTCTTCTCTGAGTTGGGTATCTCTATAATCTTTTGCTGAATGAGATGGACAAATATTCAAGAAAAAGAGACTGATGACACTGATATGACATCATGTCACTTTGTTCTTGATGGATATATTGATGGCATGAAGGGATCAATACATTAGAGCAGGCGTTGGTCTTCAACATGTCATCAAACAAGTATATATCCACCCACAATAAAGGATGCCACAAAAAATAAGCATATTCTAAAGACGAGCGTTATGTAGGAAAATAAGGATCTACATAAGGTATTCAAAAACAGGTTCAAAACGCCAAAAAAATTAAAGTAGAAGAGGCTGATGAGAGTGAAAATTTGGATGAGAAATTAGATTATAATTTTTATTTTTATTTTTTCATTTTCTATTGTTTGTTATCTAATTCTCTGTTGTTTATTATCTAATTCTCTACTAATTTAAAAAAATTGAGTATAAAACGTCAAAAACTACACACACCAAAACGCCTGATAGTGTGTAAAACTGTGAGAACGAATGCTAGCAAAGCACGATGTTGCTATATAAAAACGCCAAAAAACGCAAACAAAGTATTACTGGAAAAATCAACACTAATTGACAGATAAAAATTGAAAGAAACAGTAATTGCTAAAACAGTAAAATGAAGAGACGGTATCATTATTGCCAAACATTTATTATATTAAAAGTCAATACATGAAAAATTGAATTTATTTATCTTTTCAAAACGCCATAATTGTCTGTCACATTATAGGCTTGTATCCTACATGGTACAACACTTGATATAATAAAATCAAGAAAATTACTGATGTTTTTTTTACATTAAAGGCCTGCATCCTGATCTAAAAAACAATAGAAACGCCAAAACAATACTTAAAACGCCAAAACATTTACTATGATCCTGATCTAAAAACAATAAAAACGCCGCATATTTATTAAACACCAAAAAATGGAAAGATGAAGTGACACACGTTTAAAAAAAGAAATATGAAAGAACAAAAAAGCTCCTCCGCCCTTCTCTAAGCGACATGACACGTGTTGGGCCAGGAATCGTTCTAACCGTTCTCACACTTTTGAGTGCTTTCTCCTGATCCCGTTTCTTATTTTGCATATAGTATTGTTAGTTTTAGACAAAGAAAATAAATAAATTACCAATAGATTTTAGATGGACTTTTTTGGTGGAAACGTATTGTTTGGACAGAGAAAACTTAGTAAACAGTTTTTTTGGTGCAAACAGTTATGTAGAAGTTTATAACATATCGATTTTAGAAGAAAGGTATAATAAGACAAAACTGTTAGTAGTTAAGATTGTATGAATAGGAAAAAAAAAAAAGAAATAGTAAAAAAAAAAGAGAGAGAATGGGGTATGGGTTTTTTTTTAAATGAGAGATATTTAGAGAATGCAATTGCTTACTTAAATTATAGGGTTGATTATAATTTTAAAATAAGTAACATGTGGTATGAATGGCTTAATAAAAGATAATCATATACGACATACAGGTCCCTCCACATTCCTCCACGCTCAAGTAAAATTTTTTACCCATAAAGTACACTGGTTTTATTTTTTATTTTAGTTTATGGATAATAAATTTCATTATCATGGTTTGACTCCAAATCTTCCTTGGAGCAATTTTCAATTTTTCATGGTATGTCTCCAAATCTTCCTTAGAGCAGTCGTATTCATAAGAGTATGAAATGAACACAAGGCGCTTTGTTTGAAGAAAGAAATTGTGTGTGGTGTAAGAACAAAGGTTTAAGTCATTGATAACATATTATTAAATATATAGCTACAGAAATATTTAACCTTTCTTGAAAAAGCCACCAAAGTTTTAGTATTTAAAATTTTACATAATAAGTAATAAATAGATGATGTGAGAAGAAGCAATCTTCAAGACCGTCAAGCTCATTATGCCACTTTTTTGAAGTAAAAAGTCAAAAAAAAATTTATTATATATTACAAATACACCGTTGTGACATGTTTATTTTTCTCTAAGATTCGATTAATGTTTTATTCGAATGACTCAAATGTAGTTAATTTTTTCTTCATTTTGAGGAACCCAACCAATACCGTTTGAACAATATTGGTATCTGTATTCATTTTTATGGTTTTCCTGACTTGGTAATATAAAATTCACTGAAAACGAAGTTATATTCGCACTAAAGTATATTATTAGTATCGTAAGTTATAGCGAGTGACAGAATGGTAACAGTATTGTGACGAACCGATACCAATACCAGTCAGACAAAATCAGTACCAATATTTTTTTTTTTCGTTTTCGGTCGATGTACATGTGTCGATATCCTCTTGAGTGTATTTTTTGATTGCCATACCACGTACTGGTACCATACCGGACCGAACCGATATCGATCGAAAGCCCGTTGCGAAGCACGGATAATCCCACTAGTTAATAAAAAAGGATAAAATGGTCATTTCTTATAAATTTAACGTCGAATTCTAACATCAGTTATTGTTAGCGATCAAACAAGTCACAACTAAACTGTATGTTCTGACGCATTCCAAAACAACATGCCACAATAACAGTTTACAAACCAAATGCCGTTAAAGCACTTTTTACAAGCAAATATTAACACAAGTATCTTCATAAATGTCTTTTCCTATGAAGACTACTTGCAGCCCAAATTTACAAGTGCAAAGTTATCATACAAAGAAGAATACCTTACAAGTTACAACAGCCACTAATGGATTTCAAACTACTCACTAGAAGATGCATTTGTCTATTGCTACCAAAATATAGTACAACCTCGATTTTAAAAAGCGTGAGCGCTTAGGGTCCTGGAAGCAGAGCATTTAGAGTTTATGGTTCGACCATACCGACATAGGGATTCAACATGAACTAACAGCATCTTGATGGTAAAGGGGAGACCAAAAGTAGCTTTAACAACACTGCCACGTTTATTGACTCATGGATCGATTTGAGATTCGTAAAATGAATATGAGTCGTGCGCCAGAGTCTGCAACGTAAAGAGAATGTTTATGTTAAGAGTAAAATCCAATACTGACAACTCTAATTTTATTAATTTAGTTTAAGAAGGCTTGGTGGAAAGCCATATGATCAGTACCTGCTCCTGTGAGCGGAAATACATGAACGGTGTATAATGAAGGAAATTTGACACTCGTGACGTATAAATATCAGCATACCTGCGGTTTGGAGGATTAACAAGTGAATATTATCACAAGAAATGAAAAACCATTAACTTTAAGAACTTAAGTTGAGAGAAAAAAACTGAAATACATACTTCTCTATTTGTCGCATCAGGTGACTCTTGTCCCACAAACCTGCACGTGACAGATATCCCCACCTAACAGCAGATGATCCATCAGTTAGGTTATAAAGCTCACATAATAATGAATACAATATGTTGGCGGTTTTGACAATGGCTAACCTTTTACTGAAGTGTTCCCCGTCCTGTTCCAACATTGGTGCAATTTTTTCATCCAGCCGTTGCATTACAATAAGTAGCTTTTGCACACTCTCGGTGAGCTCTTTATCATCCATATGAGTAGCAGCCATGGTCTAGAAAATGAATGGTAAATTCTATAGAACCATAATAATCTGATAAAAAGAATTTAATCATTGATGACATAAGCCCATAAATAGTAGAATATTCCTTGTCTCGTGTAATTTAATGATGGTATCCATAAAAAAAATTGGGAATAAAATAACAAAATAATTACTTGAGCAGGACGACCCATGTTTCTCCTCTGCAGAGCCAGACGAAGTTGATTAAAGAGATCACCGACAACCTCCTTCTGCTTTATCAGTTCTACAAGCAAAGCCCGGTGCTCTCGACTATGAATTAGAGCATTATACTGCACCACCATAAACAAATTAGCAAACAATAAAACATATCTTTAGTGATTATTAATTCATATAGCTCACCTCTTCTTCCAACTCTCGACAAATTAATGCTGTCCGCCAACGAAGATGCACTTTAGAGACGCTTACATCTGTATAGATATGATCGCCAACATACAATATCTCATCTCCATGAATGCCTAAAGAATTTTCAACCATTTGAGCGCTTCCTCCAGAATACAAGCCCCCTAAAAAACACGAAATGAATAAAGTGATATATATTCTCTATAACTAACAAACTGATGCTGATTTGAATTTAAATCATTGCCAGTTAAAATAGAAAATACAGAAATACAGAACTTCCAGAACATATCTCAATATGATTGCTTTAAATGAATTAAACTACCGGTGATGGGAGTAGAAATTGATGGAATGACAAGGGACTATTTCGTAATTTACTCACCTGGACGAGCTTTGAAACATGGTCGCATCAGGCCTTCACTTGTAACAACTTCATATAAAGGATGTGACATTTGAAAGAATTCAGGCTTCCTAGCAGAGACAATAACCTACATTGAACAAACACGTCTCACAAAAAACATTTTGTACAGTTTTATGTCGAATAAACACTTAGAAAGTCAAAAACTGGATTGCAGGAGGTTTGACTAACCATTTCAAACAAATCTCGCCAGTTCATATCATTTGGAAGAAACCTATTAAAAGAATGCCGCATCATCTTGTCTGTATAGATGTAATCCGAGTTCGTAATAAGCAATAACTTTTTACCAGCCTGATGAAACGAAAACATAACACATTTAAGAACATATATTGTAAATTGGTTAAAAGCATTTCACCTTTGAAAATAGGGATCAACAGAAAATACCTCCTTTTGGTCCAGAAGCGCTAAAGGGAGCTCTGGATCAGGCTCTACAAACAGTTCTGGCTTCGACATGATCTCACTCTGCACATAACCATAACAAAGTTGATTTTGGGTCCCGTATCAACACATAAACTAATTATACATTTACCTTTAGTTGACCTTCCACGTGAGCCCTAAAGAGAGCCTTACCAACAGCCTGAAACAAAAGAAAAATTCATAGATTGGTAAAAGTTAACACAAATAAAGCTGAAATGTAAACACGTATCGTTTCTTGCCTTGTAAAGACCTTTGTAATCAAGTGCGCCGAGATCTGGTGAAATCATCCCTTCATCCAATCTGTCAACCATCTGAAATACAACCATGGATTACCAAAATACTACATTTTTATGTCTTCGCCACTTAGAAATACTGAAATTTATATACATATATATAAAGACTAGGATAAAGGGGACAGGCTACCTGCATATACGCCACTGCTTCTGAAACAGAGAATAATGTATTGAGAAACTCCCATCTACTTTCTTTTCTCAGGTCAACCAGTTCTCTCCCATAAATCTCACTTTCCATGCACACAAAATTAACAAGTAGAACAAATAAACTTAATCCATCTAACATAGACATAGAAAATACAATTATGACAACTGCATATGAAATATATTCTACATGATCGTAATAATCTTTTCAGCTGTATAATAAACTAGATAATAATAAGGTTTAAGGCCGCACCTGACAGCTCGGGTAGATAGCAGTTTTGTGCCATGCATAGCCCTTTTCACATAGCCAAATCGGTCAGCCTTAACCAAGTTGCCTTTCTCTTTATCTATGACAAGTCCTCTAATAACCTATTAGAACAACAGACCAAGAAAATTTATTAAAAAAAAGAAAAAGATAATTACTAGTATAGCTCAAAAATGTTTATCGGGAACTACCAATTCAGGGTCAAAAGCAAGTCCATCAACAGGAAAGCCGACTTTTTTTAGATTCTCCATACAGTAGTCATACGCTCGCCCTTCCCAAGCCTTCAAGCACATAAAATGAAATTACATATGGAACAAAATGCACTACTTGGTAATAAGACAGTTGACTTCTTTGATAATCATTTGAACATTAAAGCTACGTTAATATGGTCTCAATATAAATTACCAAATAAGAAAATTACCATGACGTTATAATGCATTAAAGTGTAATCCATGTCATATCCAATCGCACTAATTGACCGGAGATTCAACGTGCGGGTACAAAATATGCCACGCGGAGAATGCCTCGAGGTAGACGGATCCTGCAATAGTAACATAATATAACACTCATCAAGAAACAGTAAAAACCTTCTAAAGTATCCCAGAGTGCTCATATCACAACAAAGAGCAAAGGAAAACACGTCAAAAAAATAGAGCATCGAGTATGTTGTAGCAACACGTAGCATGCCACAAAGCCTTATTCAAACATTCAAGCATTGTGCAAGACTTCTTGTTACTTCAAATTGTCCATAATTATGATCACTGAGGATAACTAAGCACTTAAATAGTTAAACTTAGCATAAGAAAACATTTGAATATTAAAAATGTCACACGGCAGTCGGCACAAAACAACATAACAGAATAGACTTAAAAAATGGTGTTGAAATCATATTCAATACTTCAATTACACATAGTCACATACGCAAACAAGTAATAAAATCAGCAACAAAAACCTGTATCCCTAGGCCATTAAGCAATCCTTCGGCTTCTAATGCTTGAAGCTTAGCAACCTCCTCAATCGGACCTTTACGCGCAACATCTACCTCACCATTAATCTCTGCTTCAACAATCAACAAACCATAATTCAACCTTCTAACCACATAGTATACTCAAATCAAACACAAGTACTGTTTAGAAACAATAATAATATCTCTAAAGCAGCATCAAAGTTAAACCTAAATAAACATTGAATAACAAAATATGTAAAAACTGATAGCTACCGTATTTGAGGTTCAGGTCGCCTTTGGTGCTCTGACCGAGATAATCGAAGCCGCAGTCGTGAGAATTAGTGTTGACGGAGAACATATCGTCACCGGTGGTGGTGGTGACGGCGTTAGCGACGGAATTGGCGTCAACGGTGCATTGACAGAAATGTTGTTGTTGACGTCTTCTTTTGGAGAAGGTAACGGTAGAAGTGAAGGTGTTGGAAGAGACGGAAACGGTGACCGGAAGAGGAGGAGTTCTGACGACGGCGTAGGTGAATGTGATTCCGGCCATCGTCACCGGCGGTTGGTGGTAGCGATGGTTTACGATTAGGGAGTACGGTTTGTTATTGTGGATTTTGGATCGGATAAGCAGGTCAACAGTCAACTTGCAGATCAGATGGATTGGATCTGTACGGATGGAATAGAAGTTGGGCCCATGTTTAGGCCCATATGAACATTTGGGCTTCTTTTTTGGAAATATAATTATAACTTCAAAGAATATTACTATTACTATATACTAGATTAGAACCCCGTGTATTACACGGGTTGAATAAATGTAATTTCATATATTAAATAATAAAAAGTTATATCTTTATTAACACCGTATATCATACGGGTTAAATAAATATAATTTTATATATCAAATAATAAAAATTAGTTATATCTTTAAAAACCATGTATATTGCACAGATTAAATAGATGTAATTTTGTATACTAAATACGAAAAACATCGTATCTTTAAAAAACCTGTGTATATTCGAGTTGAATAAATCTACCAAATCATAAAAATATTACATCTTTAAAAACCGCGTATGTTACACGTGTTGAATAGATCTAAAAAGAGTTATATCTTTAAAAACCATGTGTATTACACATATTAAATAAATGTAATTTTGTATATTAAATACTAAAAACGTCGTATCTTTAAAAAACTCGTGTATAGTCGGGTTGAAAAATCTACCAAGTAATAAAAAGATTGTATCCTTAAAAACCTCATGTATTACACGTGTTAAATAAATCTAATTTTACATAGCAAATGATAAAAAGTTATATCTTTAAAAACTTTGTGTATTACACGTGTTATATAAATGTAATTTTGTATAGTAAATAATAAAAAAATATATTTTTAAAAACCTCGCGTTTTACACGAGTTGAATAAATATAATTTTGTATACCAATTAATAAAAAAAAGTTATGTTTTTAATAAATTAGGATAACATTTAATATTAATTTATTATTTATATATTTAATATAAGATAAGTTGGAAAGAGAGGTAGATTAAATAAATGTAATTTTGTATACTAAATACTAAAAACGTCGTATCTTTAAAAAAACCGTGTATAATCGGGTTTAATAAATCTACCAAATCATAAAAATATTAAATCCTTAAAAACCCCGTATGTTACATGTGTTGAGTAGATCTAAAAAAAGTTATATCTATAAAAACCATGTGTATTACACATATTAAATAAATGTAATTTCGTATATTAAATACTAAAAACGTCGTATCTTTAAAAAACCCGTGTATAGTCGGGTTGAAAAATCTACCAAGTAATAAAAAAATTGTATCCTTAAAAACCCCGTGTATTACACGTGTTAAATAAATCTAATTTTACATAGCAAATGATAAAAAGTTATATCTTTAAAAACTTTGTGTATTACACGTGTTATATAAATGTAATTTTGTATAGTAAATAATAAAAAATATATTTTTAAAAACCCCGCGTTTTACACGAGTTGAATAAATATAATTTTGTATACCAATTAATAAAAAAAGTTATGTTTTTAATAAATTAGGATAACATTTAATATTAATTTATTATTTATATATTTAATATAAGATAAGTTGGAAAGAGAGGTAGATTAAATAAATGTAATTTTGTATACTAAATACTAAAAACGTCGTATCTTTAAAAAAACCGTGTATAATCGGGTTTAATAAATCTACCAAATCATAAAAATATTACATCCTTAAAAACCCCATATGTTACATGTGTTGAGTAGATCTAAAAAAAGTTATATCTATAAAAACCATGTGTATTACACATATTAAATAAATGTAATTTTGTATATTAAATACTAAAAACGTCGTATCTTTAAAAAACCCGTGTATAGTCGGGTTGAAAAATCTAACAAGTAATAAAAAAATTGTATTCTTAAAAACCCCGTGTATTACACGTGTTGAATAAATCTAATTTTACATAACAAATGATAAAAAAATTATATCTTTAAAAACTTCGTGTATTACACGTGTTATATAAATGTAACTTTGTATAGTAAATAATAAAAAAAAAGTTATATTTTTAAAAACCCCGCGTTTTACACGAGTTGAATAAATATAATTTTGTATACCAATTAATAAAAAAAGTTATATTTTTAAAAAATTAGGATAACATTTAATATTAACTTATTATTTATATATCTAATATAAGATAAGTAGGAAAGAGAGGTATTTGTTTTAAAAAATATTAAATTAACAATTTAGATTTGAGGATAATATTTTATTAAAGTATGATAAGATTTAATATTAATTTATTATTTATTTATTTAGTTAATATAAGATAAATATAGATTTGAGGATAGGTTCTATGAATGACACGTGTCCAAAACTTGGTTTCTTTTATTATAATAGATAGATAGATTACTATATATTAATAAAGAAAATGAAATAAATAGTGATTTTAATATTATAATAATATATAGTTTTTTAAATACTTTTATTATTTTAATATTATAATAATAATTATTTTCTTTATCTTTTAACTTTAATCTTCTTTTTCATATAAGGGGTTGGGATAAGCTTGGTGTCAACCGGTATCGAACCAGTATTGGTATCAAAAATACCAGGACGGTCCTGTTCAGTATGAGTACATAAAGGTAAAATCCGACATTAATACAGAAAACGTCAGCCGAATTGATATTGGAAATCTTTTGGTTCGGGAAATTCAGTGCTGATACCCTGTACCATTTGCTCATCCCTGATCACGGTTACCGTACGAACAATTATATATAATAATAATACATATTTATTTTGACCTTTTTTTGATGATGTGCCAGCTGATGTGACATTGATTTGGTGATTCGAAAGCTGATATAGTAAACTGGGTTAGTCTTGGATTAATTTGGTAGTGATATCGAAAAATAAGTTAAAAGTTGGGAGTGGTTTTATACAAATCGAAAGTCAAAATGTTATCGGCCCATTGATAAATGTTATGGTTATTTAAATCCAATATCATTTTTTAAAAATCAAATTATTTATTTTCTTTAACAAACAAGTGGAAGTAGTGTTCCTTAAATTTGAATAATTTATTGACAAATGCAAAGAAAAAGAAATATCAAGGGACTCAACTACGTATTTAATATTAATATTCGTCACATCATAATGGTCCATATCTCCACCTACGTGTATATTTTAAAACTCAGATTTGCAAATTTGAATTCTGTGGATATACTTATCCCGTATTAAATTGAAAGAACTTATATTAAACAATAATATTTTTCAGTTACAACTACAAGAACAATAGAACTTCTAAACACCGACATTCTGTGTATAAGATGATATATAAAACCGTATAAATAAGTAACATATCCTAATCTCATATTCAACATACTACTTCATTCGAAACTCACTACACTATAGTCTATACGCTATGGAGAAATATGAAAGAATCATGGAAATTGGACGTGGGTCGTATGGGGTTGTGTGGAAAGCCATGAATAAGCAGACCGGAGAGGTTGTTGCGATCAAGAAACTCCTCGAAGAATATCACACAGCGGAAGAATGCATGAACTTGATAGAAGTCAAATCACTCATCAAGATGGCCAATCATCCGAATATCGTAAAACTTAAGGAGGTCATACGAGAAAACAACACACTATTCTTGATATTTGAATGCATGGAATGCGATCTCTACAAGCTTATGGTTGCAAGAATGAAGTCGTTCTCAGAAACCGAAATAAGAAACTTGTGCTTCCAAATCTTTCAAGGTCTTGCACACATGCACAAGAAAGGCTACTTTCACCGTGACCTCAAACCTGGGAACCTTCTTGTATCCAAGAATACGGTAAAGATCGGCGATCTTGGTATGGCCCGCGAGACGAATGGTAAACCGCCATACACTCAAAATGTTACAACGTTATGGTATCGTGCTCCGGAGGTGTTTCTACGTTCGTCATTTTACAATTCTTCGGTTGATATGTGGGCTGCTGGTGCAATCATGGCTGAGTTATTTACCAACCAACCATTGTTTCAAGGTTCTTCTGAAGCAGATGTAATGCATAAAATCTGTAGAGCGTTAGGCACCCCAACTGAAAGTACGTGGTTCTCGGGACTTGATCTTGCTGAAAACATAAGCTATCAGTTTCCTGATTTTCCTGGTGTGCGGTTTACTGAACTATTGCCGAATGCAAGCTCTGATGCGGTTAATCTTATTGCATCACTTCTTTCATGGTGTCCTTGTGAAAGGCCCACAGCCATTCAAGCTCTTCAGCATCCTTTCTTTCACGGCTGTTACCGCGTGCCTCCAACCGTCCGCCTTGAAGACACATGTTGTAACATTCTTAATTCCGTACCACTCGTGTTCCGAATCGCAAGGCAACGAGAGCTGTTGAAGGGGACAAGAAGCTTAAGAAGTTGTGCGAGTGGGTCAGAAAGAGTGGATCCATGTGAAGACCCGATTTGCAAGCTCCGGTTAAATCCATTTGTATTTTTGAAGTAAAAGAAGTATGAAGCTAGAATACAATCAAAATACCATGAACTTATGTGAAATTGAGGTTAACTTTGTTTAGGGTTTTTGTTTTTATTGGATATTTGGATTTGATCTGGTTAATCAATATTAAAGATGTTCAGTTGACATTAAGCTTTAGGATCAAATTTCTTGTATGCTTAGGGTGTGTTTTGTTATAAAAATTGATTGCACGTAAATGTAATGTTTTGGCAATTTTAATTTGTTTTCAGGTACGTGAAAATTTCTATGTGTTTATTTACGACTATAATTATAGTTCTAATTATGCCCATCAATGTTTACTAAAAAAACTCGAACTCTCAATCTTTTAGAGAAGGATATCGTGTTACACGCCTTAATACCAACTAGCTAGAACCCCTTTAGCGTGTATGTCTCTTTAGGCACATAAGGGAATCAAACAAATTAGAGAGAGATAGTGAGAGAGAGAGAGAGGAAGTATATCGCTTTACACGCCTTGTACGTTTAAGCCACTACTCGACCTACAACCATCAAGTTTAGTATGCTATCTTGATATGTTGATAGACTAGCCTAAGATCCCGCGAGCTTCGCGGGTGGCTTAACACAAACATATAATATTAACTGACATCGAAGCCCATGTAGATCATCATTTTTGTTCTATGCCTTTCCAAACTTAGGCTTCACGTCTTAACGGCGATTAATCACATAAATGACCATCTTAACGACTCTATATTGAGTTTCTTCCTTCATACCAGTACCCTTGATTATAACTTTTCTGCTGCTGGAATTAGAGGTAGATAATGATCATCTGATGAAAATATAATAGCCAACACGAATTTCTTCCCCTCTTAACTCATCTCTAATGCTAATTTAAAGAACAATTTAAGTACAACTTAAATAAATATATAAAGCCATTTTAAAGGAACTAAAACCTTCATTTGTAACTACTAACCCGGCCTGCCCGTTTCTACAAAAAAGTGTTTGTGAGTTAACACAACCTGGCCCGTTTCACCTTGAACCTGTTTTGACCCGTTACCTAATTAGCTAAAACAACCCATCTTGTCGCCTCTTAAAATTTTGCAACAAAAACTTGAATGATTGGTGATCTTGTAAGAAAACATAATTAATTCAATTTAAGCAACTTTTAGGCCTTATACTTCCCAAAAAAATAGCAACATAGACTGAAAAAAACATACTTTCAACCATTTAAGTGATTTCACAAAATCCTATGCTCTTCAATTCTTTATGACATCAATTAGGGACGGCAAAAAAACCCGAGTCCGGCTGGTATACTCGAAATATTTGGGACAGGTATGCCCTAAGCCTGACGGGTATGGGATTAGTTTTTTAAAAAAAATGTGGGTATGGGATTAGGTGATACCTGACCCGATTACCCGAAATCGCATACCCGTTTACCTGAACCATATCCCCGATTTATATACCCGAGAATATTTTATTTTCTATTTTTATTTTCTCTTAGTCGTTGTTTATTGGTACTTTATTTTAATAGTTTCTATCATATTTTAATACCCCAACATCATGCAACTCTAGTTTATGCCATTTTCTATGTTTTATCCTCACTAATTTTGTTAGCATTAGTTAAGTCTGGCATTTTAGTACCCCTGATCACATATATTTGTGTCTGCAAAATTTGAGAAAACAACTCAGCACCTTTTTTATAACTTGAATGGCCATTTGTTATTGGGTACACACTAATAAGACCTTAAATTAATGATGAAACATCTATGACAAACTCATGTTATTGTTTACAGACCCACTTAAACATAGTTGAGTTAGCATTAAAAAAAATAACGAATCAGGTTTAGAACTACGTCTTACGCAGAGACAGTTGCGCCCGTTTAAGCATCAACACCTGGGAGAACTTTGCCTTTCAATAACTCCAAACTCGCATCCGCCACTCCAACTTTCTCTACTGTGGCCACAGAATCACCACCTCCAATGATTGTAGTCACTCCCTTTCCACTGAGTTCAGCTAGCTTCTTTGCAGTTGCCTGCCATTCGCAATCAAATGTATGGTTTCATCATTTGTAATTTTACATGTGATTGACAGATAGAAAGTTGAATGATATAGATGTTACACACCTCAGTTCCAACTGTGAATTTGTCAAACTCGAAACACTCCCATTGGTACGTTCCAAATGAACATTTTAAAAAATTCTTAACAAAACCTGGTTTAATAACTTTGCATCTACCATGGTAAGCGAAAAATTTGGTAAACATATAGCATATAGGAATATAACAATGGTCATACCATATTTTAAATAGTAAAAATGTGCTTGCTCTAACCCATATTATCAATATAAGAATTAGACATCAGAAATCACGAGCCACCGCAACATCATGTTTGGCTACAAGTGTAGGTGCATTCATATATCATGTTTTGACCTGGCACATAGAAAGTAGCATATGTCTCATATTGTAACTATATCTTTAAAGAAATTACCAAAATACCGCTAGTGTATTAAAATCATTTTGTCTATGGTGTAGTTATGTGTGTGTTTTAAAACGACATACCTCAAGAAGAAATGACTTCTCATGTAAGCATGCTTTGAACACTTTCCCATTTCTTGTTTTCCATATACTCGACATCGTTAAAGCATAGACTGCATGAATCAATCTTCTTCGAGCCGCTGAAAAATCCAAGTCGTTTATACTCATTTTTTTCACAAATTGTATTACTATTTTGGCCCAAGGGTATATTCAACAAACTTTTTTATGTGATGCCATACTCCTTCCGCAAACCTGCTGGTAATTAATAGATAACCCGCCGTTGCAAAAGACGCATTATACATTTTGCATATGTCCTCTGTTCGACAACATCCCCACTGTTGGAATCCTTCCCTCCACTGCTAAAATATAAACTAAATCAGTTAAAGGCATTAGAACAGGCTAATACGAATCGAAACACGAAAATAAATTACCAAAACAATGCCAAAATCAAGCAGACGTCTATATCTACTATTATTGAAGATTTAATGAAAAATGGTTACATGAAAACGATTAAAACCCGTGTGGTACACGGGGTTGTGTAACATGAAAAACTAAAATAGAAAGTTATAAAAACTAAATACATAACGTAATTGCAAATTCTTTATTTATAATTACATATCATATTTACTATCACAACTAAGAAATCTATAGATACAAATACAAATTACAAATCTCTAAAAACTTCTTTATATACAACATTTTGTGAAGTACGCCAATTCCAGATCCTATCTATATAAAGGTGAAGTTAAACAATGATCCCTAAAATCTTGGTTTTTTTTAAATTCAAACTGTTTACATATTTCCTGGAAATCAGTTAGTTTATCCCTATAGTTTGAATTTTTAAATAACCCATGTACGTACAATTTATAAATAACCCATGTACGTAGAATTTATATATCTTTACCATAATATGGTAAAATTGTGTTTACTGAATTTTGGTTTTAGAAAACATATAAATTTAGTGCCACGCATGACGTGATAAGAAAATCACAATTTTGTAGCTACTTGACTATTAAATATAGTAAAATATAACCTCGACACTACAGCCTCATTTACCACAGGATTCATAGAGCATGTTGAGTAAACCATTCTTCCACCACTTCTAAGCAATGTCAAACCTGTAATAAAAATAAGTTAATTGTTGTAACTTTATAATGGTGCGCCTGCAATAGGTGTGACAACAAAAGAACCCATCATTAAAACTTATTTGAGAGGTATAGTTTTTCAAAGCATGACTGTAGAACGTTAAGGAAAATGGAACAACGTTGGACAGTTGCAATCAAATTAAACAATGGTTAACCATTAGTGAAATTCATGAGAGAAAAATTATTGAAAGTTAGCACAAAATGGCACTCACCTTCATCTATTTTGAACCTAAATGACACCTCATCATACCCTTTCTTCAAAAATGTAGTTCCATCTTGGAGTTTCGCGATCAATTTAACTAAACAAAACAAAGAAAGCATCCATACGTTAATTAGTTTTTTGTAAAATACAATAATACCAAAAATCCATACCCTCTTTAAAACAAACGGTCAGATGTGTATACTACCTCTCTTAAAATAGATCCTAACCCTCGATAGCCGATAACTCTAGGATGTCTGGGTCCACTAATGCCGCGTTTGGATACACAGGATGTCTGGGTCCGCTAATGCCGCGTTTGGGTCCGCTAATGCCGCTAACCCGCGTTTTGATCCCAACACACACCTAATGGTTAACAATTAGTGAAACTCATGAGAGAGTTTTTTTGATGAATAAGAAGATTGCATCGTTATACATCAACATCGTTTGTTACAACCTACAAAACAGAATTATTACGTATTACATAAACTAAATGTACTAAAGATCAATCATCAGAGAGAAAACATAACCATTCCACATAAACATAATTTTTTGTCGCTTTCCCCATTTAAATAAAGGGTATAATCGTCATTTTGTACCATAAGATATTTTAATTAAAGGAAGAAAACGACAAAAAGGGTGAAGTTAACAGAAAATTCTAACCCGGTTTGACAATGGGATAAAAATGGCAACAAAAATGAAACCTCAGTGACCCAGATACAAAAAAAAATTCATTTTTTGAACTGAAGTGGAAAAAGTTACCTAAACTCATGAACCATTTTGCCATTTTACTCAAAGTGTGTGTGTGTGTGTCAGGGGGGGGGGGGTGTAAAACCATGTTACCAACGTGTTGCAGGGAGGGTGTAAAACCATACTAAGTAGCAACCAAGTGACGATTAAAACTGGGATAAAGTGAAAAAGAAAACACGAATTTCTAACATCAATTGGCTCACATGACATAACACGTAGACGAAGTTAAATTTATACCGACTCGTATCAGAAAGTCGAGGGGAAAAAAAGAAACTTCAGGGACCACGTGTGAGCACCAAACACCATGCTAAATAACAACCGGACGATGACCAAATTTGAAAAAAAAAGAGCATAAAACAAAACTAAAAACAAAAAAATAAACTCATTTAACTTTTTTGACGGTATAATAAAAACCATAATTTAATTACAAAACAAAAAACCTTCAAGTTTATTACGAAGAAAAACACACAAAAGACAAAACTACAAAAATAAAAAATAAAAAAACAAAAATCACTATTCATCATATAGATAATTTGAATCTAATCGATACGATCTTGTTAAATGCATAAAGATGTGGAAATGGATGGAAGAAAAAAAAAAGCCTTTTGGATTGACCATGTAGCAAAATGACTAATTTTGACTCATTACCCAACCCACCCAACCGAGCCATCTTTCCATCTCTATAGAAGTTTGAAAGTATAGGACCCGGAGACAACCATTTTCGCCATAACATTGACTTTTCTTCCCTGCATTCCAAGTGATAGATTCAAGTGAAACTATAATTAATTAAATATACTTTAAAGACTGAACATTGAGAATGGTTATATTACCAGGTGGCCCGTGCATGCATAATGTATATAGTAGGGACGTAGGCTAGAACAACAGAGGTGTATCCCATAAAAAGCAAATCTTGATCCATGAGAGAATATGAGGTAGTGCATGTTGTTCAAAGATATGACCTGCCAAAGAAACAACAGAATATATCATGATCTAATTTTTTGAATTAAAACAATACAATAATATATTTATATAAAATAAAATAATATATTCATCTTAAAATATCAATACTATGAACTTCATTATGTATGAAGTGCATAAGTTATAATTATGAACTTCATTTTAATCTTAACATTCATTTTTACCATGCCAAAAAATCTATTATAGGATAATAGTTGCAATTAATATGCAATCTGACCCGTTACAGCTGACCAAAACTCCTGAACTTGTACAGATGACCAGAACCCCATGTGGTGATCTGACTCATGAAATGCCAGCTGCAAGCTAACCAAGAATCCAAGCGGTAGTATAACTTGTTAACAACAATGCAACATCCAGTATGACCTATTACTCGCCTTTTCAAAAAAAAAAAAAAAATTGTTATAGGATGCCAATTGCAATCGACAAATAGCTTCATTAGAGGTGACTCTATTAGAAGAATATAATTGAGATAGAGCTCCACTAATGGGTAAAATAATGTTGTTGATTTAAGTACAAAAATATTGACTAAAAAAGATTTATGTACATAAGTACAATTTACCTTTTCAGTCAAAAGAAGCCAAAGAGGACCCTCAG
The DNA here is from genome assembly GCF_002127325.2 of Helianthus annuus. Lineage (NCBI taxonomy): Eukaryota > Viridiplantae > Streptophyta > Magnoliopsida > Asterales > Asteraceae > Helianthus > Helianthus annuus. Next base: position 125,350,835 of record NC_035437.2, read on the forward strand.
GTAATGGCTCTTCACCAACCTTCAGTTAGACCACATGTGACCTTAATGAACAATTATTTTCTACACTATGTTGTATATGACGTTAATTGCATTCATAAACCTCCATAATAACCGCAATAAGTAAATTGACAAACAATACATGACATTTATCATGAGATGACGTAAATAACGTGATTGTCAGATTATAAATACCAGTTCACATCATCAATCTTCTAACCTTTTTCCTTTGTACATTAAAATCATGAAAAAAAAAATTTTAACCAGCCTTGAAAATTAACCTCTAATTCAAAGATAATATAACTTCGGCCAAAGGAGAGTATAAAGAAAACTCCAAATTCATTGTATGTCCTCGGTCCATCATTCACAATCCTATGTCTTGCTATCTAAATCCATTTAGATATTATCTCTCTAAAATCTATTATTAGCTGTTTGAGGGAGTTAGACGTGATGTTTTACCATATAATTCGATTTAAAAATGTCTTAAATGCAATGAAAACAATTCGATATTGAGGACCTTATTAGCTGTTTGAGGGAGTTAGACGTGATGTTTTACCATATAATTCGATTTAAAAATGTCTTAAATGCAATGAAAACAATTCGATATTGAGGACCTTACCTTGATAGAAACGGTTTCTTATGCGGAGGAGACAATATTGTTGTTGATAGATCCCGAAAGACGGGAAATGATGAGTCTGGTGCAGATTTTGTTCATTTTGCACCTGATGCAACTCTGGCAGTTTTATTCAAAATAACACTGCAACCTCATAGAGCGTTTCATATATCTTTCTCTCTAAACACTAACAACCTGCTCTATACTTTGTCCTTGTTGCTAACTGAACCCATCACCAGCGCACTTAATATCAGAAATTGTGTATGAATGGCGCCCTACAAAATGACCCAGTGTTAATAAAAAAATCAAGCTTTTGTTTAGCAACAGACCTATATTGTAATTAGCTTATCGCGAACAGAATAAAGTTTTTTATGTGCGATTATTTACAATCTCCCTATGAAATCATAGAATTATGAGGCAATTCAGCTACATTGGTAGTAAAAAAGAAAATCCTTTATTTATTTAACGTTATACAACTGATTATGAAGTGCTACAGAGGCAATAATATTGGGAATTCTTATAAAAAGAAAAAATATAGGAAGAAACATAAAGTAAATTTATAAAAATAAGACATGGTTATATTCATCATAAGTTTCTAGTTGCTACATCAGTTTGTTTAAATTATCCACATAAAAGCGCTAAAAGAAGGTTCTTCATGTCGATTGAAGTTAATAGTAAATATAAACTAAAATTTGAAAATTATAATTTATTATAAAAATATACATCTTTTGCGATAGGTTCTAAATTTGAGGAAGAATAACCTTAGGTCCTGATCAAACTAAAATGTCAAGATCCGCCTCACCAGAAAAGCATAACACCAACTACCTCACCAAAATAAAAATTATAGTGGACTATGGAACTCTATACTTTTTAATGCACGTGGGTATTTAGATTTGCGACCAACCACATAAAGTAGCAACATAACCTGCCATTATATCATATCATGACAAATAAATAGTCAAAACCACTCTCCATGTAGTCTGGAGGACTAAAGATGTTTTAAGCATATTACTTATTAAGGATTGGTATGGGAGTTCATGTTACCATTATACATCAAGCAATGACTTTTATGCATAAATGCACTTAATCAGGCAATAGGCAATACCCATATGAGCTTATGTAATATAACTTTCACTTTATTACATCAATCAGGTTAGAAAACAAAAGCATAATCCAACCAAACCACTTTTATCCCCACATATCAATGTTTCCTCACCCCAGTATCTCTGCTCAAGCATTTGTATTATACTAAACATGTCTTTCATGGGAATATCCCATACGAATTCCACCAAGTAACTGCATATACACATGGTATCTCATCTTTTAAATATTCGTAAACATATAGGGGTGATCAAAAGTTTTGGATAGTCAAAAACTTCGGCTTGGTTCCTAAGTGGGTGTGGCAGTTCTGAACTCATACGATTATGGTCTTATGTGTCTTTGTAATACATATATGTATATGCCGTACGTAAGAATTACTTTCAAATTTAAAAAAAATATTCAAACCCGAAAATTTTATTATTTTTTTTTTTTGGTTTTTTAGTGCGAACATATGATCTAAGGTGGCTCAAACGGGGCCTCAACCGATACCACACCAACAACTTATACGTGTAAAATCAGTTAAAATAAACTTTGCTGCTCAAATGGGAATGAAAGAAAAGTTATCTTTAAAAGAGTCAAAAGCATCAAATGTGTTAGAAACTTACAATATAACACCAACCTTGAGAAGGGTATGTGGTTTTTTGGGTCTTTTTTCGTTCGACTGTTACATTTAAAGAAGGGAGGTCTTTCTTGAGTTTGCTTGGCGTCTCAACAACACATAACTATAAAGAAAAAAGAATTGTGATCAGAAGTGTGAAAGTAAGAATATCCATCGTCAATTTGACAATTTTACATAAAGAATAATACCTGACTGGGAAGGCTTTCAATATGTTCATCTTTTGAGGACACATCTTCGGCAGGATCATGATGAGTATTCGCACTATTTTGTAAACAAAATAGAATACAGTTGGCCGGAATCTCCTTTTCTTTCTTTCACAGTCGCAACCCAGTACGTAACCCTGTTTCCATACTGAAACGCCGGCGAGATCATATTGAAACCCTCTAAGACACTAAAACGTAGAATTGAAATATGGCTAGAAGAACAAAGACTAAAAAAAACACTAATTTTGCGATATATGGGTACCTTGATGTTCCTTCATTCGAACAATTGTCACAACGCCAACAATCGGTAGCCAGAACTGCATCAAACAATTAAACAGGTAAAGAGCTCTGATGTAACACCCTTAATAATTTGACATAATTTAACTAAATATTTCATGAAACTTTATAAAAATCAGAGTTTACAAAAACCTTTCGAGTTTAATTCCATACACACTTGTGATGATACCAACCACATCCAAGATAGTGCATAACTAGATAAAAGTAGTCCCCTGCTAGTAAACTAATCACCGTTCGAGGGATTTAAAACATGATCAACAAAAGAAAATACAACATGTTTAAAGTTTAGACAAAATTAAGTTTAGTGCGGAAGCTTCGAGTTATGTGTTCGGTTCTTGACATGTACTTGATCGCCATCCGGGAGGACCTCATTCATACCTGAAGTCAAACACTAAAAACATTAGTTTGGACTATAAAAAGTTACTTATAACAATTCCCGACATCCAAAAATTAACGAACAAAACATAATTTTTCTGGGTTCCACCGTAACTTACGGTGTCACCGTAAGTTACGGTGAAGCTGGAATGTCTTTGGTTCTGCCGTAACTCAGGAAGATCTCACCGTAACAGTTTGAGCTCCACCGTAAATTACGGTGGAACCGTACTTTACGGTGGGCTCTGCACATTTACCCTTTAGCTATTTTTCAAGTTTACAGGTTCATAACTTTTTACTCGCTTGTCCGTTTTAGCCGATTCTTTTCACTATGAATCCGTAATAAAATTACGGATTCAACCATGTAAATTTTATATCGTGGAAACCAAGATACCGGCAATCGGTTCACAATTTCCTTGTCTCAATTATCCAACCCATTAGTGAAGATGCATAGCACCTCATCCCCATTCTTAAAACCTTTTTGACGTAATTACCCAAATTCCCGGGCTCATATATTTGATGTATTTGTGCCATTCCATGGCTTTGCGTTCCCTTAGGACTATTTACTTGTTTCTTCGGAATTCAAGCATTCCGTTTCAAACGACACTTCCATAGAGCTTCAATTGTTTGACCCGATATCCCGGGTTCTTAGTCTTAAAATTTATATAACCAATTTAATAACGTGGTACAATCCACCACTTAACGAAATATGAGACTTTCAAGTCCCTATTCTCGTGATTCTTTTGTAAAAGCATCTTTTGACCCGTTTGGCTAATTAGTGAAAATTATCACTTTGTTGACATGCCAAACTAAATTCCAAGTCCTTATTTTGACCCGTTTGATGGTCGAGTGTACTCCGTCACTTAAACGACGCATCAAACGCATCCTTTACACTACAACATCAATTACATATCAAACCAAAGCATTTAAGCATAAGTTAACGGGACTCAGTCACGTACCTTTAAAGCACACCTTTTCCGCGGGTATCGCTTCCGGCGTGTCCACTTGACGTTCCGAATTCCTTGCCTAAAGAGTCCAATTCATAACAAGATTAGAACTCTTTTTCATAAGCTTTAACGCATTCATTCATTACATATGTAAATCTGCGTTTTTAGCAATCTTTAACATTTTAATCCTCATTTAGGCGTTTTATCAAACACCTTGCGGGTCAGATTTTTACATAATCTAAACCAAGTTCATAACTTGAATTTATCACTCAAATCAACTTCAATTAGACAATATACACATATTTTAACATCAAAAATTTCAGAGATTATCTCACAATTTCAGTTTTCACTAGAACAAGAGTCTTAATCCTAGTGTTTATCAAGTTCTACTAACTTACTAATCACCCACTATAGTGATTTTGATTCTTACAACTAACATGCAAGATTTTAACAAGAAATCATCTAGGGTTTGTCCCTAGACTTCACATTACTTCCAATTTCATGTTTTACAACACATAATCAAGCTCAACCTTCGATTTCAATCTCATGCAAGAATTTAAGTTGTATCAAAACAACCTAATTTGACATACCTTATGACCTTCTTGACGAGGAGATCACGATTCTATGTTTAGATTCCGATTTCAACTGAATTTTGGCCTTCAATTTGAGAGTTTAGTAGATTTTTAGGTTTTGGAAGTGTGGGTGTCGCCCCCTTCCTTCTGTTGATCGACCAGGCCTCATTTGAGGTGTTTGGTTTGTTTTATTTTACTAATATTAGTCTTTTAAGTTTCTATTTTAACAACTTTAGTCCCTCCACTCTTATTTAGTTTATATTCTTGGCCTTTTAACTCATTCAAGTGTTACTACAAGACTCTTAACTAACTAGGTTATTTATCCTAGTTAATTTATTCTTGTTTATTATACACTTTATAATTCTAGTATAAAGTTTTGAAATTTCGGGATGTTACAAGTCCACCCCCCTTAAAGAGGGTTTCGTCCCCGAAACCGAATTACGTACCGAATAACGTAGGGTAGAGCCGTTGCATTTCTTCTTCGGACTCCCACGTAGTATCCGCACCCTTACGGTGTTCCCATTTAACCTTCACTTGGTTGATCTTTTTGTTTCTCAAACTCTTCACTTTACGATCTAGAATTGCAATTGGCCTTACCGCGTAGTTAAGGCTGTTATCCACCTCGATATCGTTGTAGTGGACACGAGCAGTTTCGTCCGCTAAACATTTACGAAGATGTGACACGTGGAAGGTGCTGTGTACTCCACTCAACTCCTCAGGTAGCTCGAGACGGTATGCTACCTTTCCAACCCGTTCCACGATTTCGAATGGCCCGATAAATCTTGGGCTCAACTTTCCTCTTTTTCTAAATCGGATTATCCCCTTCCACGGCGATACTTTCAACATTACCTTATCGCCCACTTGAAATTCTATTGGCCTCATTCGTTTATCCGCGTACGATTTTTGTCGATCCTGAGCTGCTTTTAAGTGAGTGCGGATCAAGTTGATCTTACAATTTGTAGCTCGGATTATATCAGTCTGAGCTAAACCCCGCGGACCAACTTCTCCCCAACAAACTGGGGTTCGGCACTTTCTACCATATAACATCTCATATGGAGCCATTTTAATACTTGCGTGATAGCTGTTGTTATATGAGAATTCGACTAAAGGTAAATGGACATCCCAACTGCTCCCAAAGTCGATAATGCAAGCACGCAACATATCTTCCAACGTTTGTATCGTTCTCTCACTTTGCCCATCCGTTTGAGGATGGTAAGCGGTGCTAATGAACAGCTTGGTTCCCATTTGCTCTTGGAAACCACGCCAAAAATCCGAAGTAAACCGGGTATCCCTGTCGGACACTATGGATATCGGTACTCCGTGACGCGCCACAATCTCATTGGTATACACTTCTGACATCTTCTCTGATGTATAAGTCTCACGAATTGGAATAAAATGTGCACTTTTTGTCAATTGATCTACGACTACCCATATGGCGTCAAAACCACGGCTAGTTTTGGGCAGTTTAGTCAGCAGGTCCATCGTAATTTGTTCCCACTTCCAAACTGGAATGTCTAATGGTTGCAGCTTACCGTATGGTTTTTGATGCTCTGCTTTGACTTGTAAACAAGTCAAACACTTCTCCACGTATTTCACGATATCTCTTTTCATTCCGGGCCACCAATAATTTTGTTTAAATCATTATACATCTTAGTCGCCCCCCGGATGTATCGAATAACGAGATTTATGGGCCTCGTCAAGTAAAAGTGCTTTGGCTCCACATGTATTGGGAACCCAAATTCTCCCAAATCGAGTTTTTAATCCTTGGTTGCCGTCCTCCAAGTCTTTTAACTGCCCTACTATTCTTTCCTTTTTCACATTCTCTTCTTTTATTGCTTCACTTTGAGATTTCTGAATTTGGTCGAGCAATACCGATGTCACTATTAGTTGCATCGATCGGACTCGAATAGGCGCATAATCTGTCTTTCGGCTTAACGCGTCCGCTACTACATTAGCCTTCCCGGGATGGTAATGTATATCACAATCAAAGTCTTTGACCGTCTCCAACCACCGCCTTTGCCTCATATTTAATTCCTTCTGGTCGAAGAAATACTTTAAGCTTTTGTGGTCGGTAAAAATAGTGAACTTTACCCCGTATAGATAATGCCTCCATATTTTCAAGGCGAACACCACCGCCGCTAGCTCGAGGTCATGAGTAGGATATCTCTTTTCATGAGTTTTCAGCTGCCTTGAGGCATAGGCTATAACTTTGCCTCGTTGCATCAGAACGCAACCAAGCCCCGAATGCGAGGCATCCGAGTAAACTATCATATCATCCGTCCCATCCGGTAATGACAATACCGGTGCTTGTGTTAATTTTTCCTTAAGCGTTTGAAACGCCTTTTCTTGGTCCTCGCCCCACATAAACTTCTCCTCCTTGCGGGTTAGTTTGGTCAGTGGCATGGCAATTTTGGAGAAATCTTGTATGAACCTCCGATAATAACCCGCAAGCCCCAAAAAGCTTCTGATTTCCGAAGGATTCTTCGGTGGATTCCATTTCGCCACGGCTTCTATTTTTTACGGGTCTACTAACACCCCTTTTGCATTAATGACGTGCCCAAGAAATTGCACCTCTCGCAACCAGAAGGCGCATTTTGAAAATTTTGCATACAACTTTTCCTTTCTGAGCGTCTCCAAGACTTCGTACAAATGTCTTGCGTGTTCCGCTTCGTCCTTTGAGTATATTAAAATGTCGTCAATAAACACTATTACCGACTTATCTAACATGGACTTGCAGACCCGGTTCATGAGGTCCATGAAGGCCGCGGGCGCATTTGTTAACCCAAAGGACATCACCAAGAATTCGTAATGTGCGTACCGCGTACGGAAAGCCGTCTTCGGTATGTCTTCCTCCTTGACTCTCAACTGGTGGTACCCCGATCTAAGGTCGATCTTGGAGAACCATTTAGCACCTTGCAATTGATCGAATAAGTCATCAATTCTTGGAAGTGGATATCGATTTTTCACCGTGAGTTTGTTCAACTCGCGGTAATCGTTGCACATACGCATACTCCCATCCTTTTTCTTAACAAACAACACCGGTGCACCCCACGGTGACACACTTGGGCGAATAAAGCCTTTGTCGAGGAGATCTTGAATTTGAGACATTAACTCTTGCAATTCTGAGGGTGCAAGCCGATACGGCGCCTTGGCCACGGGTTTCACGCCCGGAATCAATTTGATCCCGAACTCTATCTCCCGTTCCGGCGGTATTCCCGGTAGGTCTTCCGGGAACACATCGGCGTATTCGCGCACTACCGGCACGTCTTCAATCTTTAGCGATCCTTTGTTTGGTTCATTTGCGTATATCATGAATGCTCTACATCCGTGCTTCATGAGCTTATAAGCTTTTATCATTGAGCACATAACAGGTTTTCCTTCCTTCTCGCCACGTATGATAATCGATTTCCCACTTGGAGATGTTAGTTTTATCTCCTTGCGGAAACACATGACTTTCGCATTATGTCGGGATAGCCAATCCATTCCGACCACTACTTGGAACTCTCCCATGGACATAGGAATTAAATCTATCGGGTATTCCTCATCATCTATGCTTATCTTACAATCTCGACATATATCACATACAAGGAAGTTTTTGTTGTCACCTATTTCTACCTCTAATGGCATAGGTAATTTTGTTAGTACAAAGGAAGGATGTCGAATAAGTCCATGTGAAATAAAGGACTTATTCGCACCCGTATCAAATAACACATGAGCAGGAATTGAATTTATGGCAAATATACCTGAGACCACATCGGGCTCCGTTTTCGCCTCCACTGCCGTTAACTGGAAAGATCTAGCTTTTGCCTTTGGTGCTTCGGTGTGCACACTCTTGTCTTCCCTCTTTCCGGACAATTCCGGGCACTCGGATTTCTTGTGACCCGGCTGATAACATTTGTAGCATACCGAAACTTTCCCCGGGCACAATGCAGCCGTGTGCCCTGTCTTCCCGCATATAGGACACGACTTGTCCTTAAACTGGCACTCACCCTTGTGCCCTTTCCCACATACTTTACAGCTTGGCGAGCTACTTTTTCCTTCTTGCTTCTTTGATGAGTCATTTACGCGTGCCTTTTTCGTAGGACTAGGATTAACCACTTGCGTCCTTCTTTCACCCCTCTCTATTTGTTTCTTCAACTCTATCTCTCTTTCCCGAGCGACATTGATGATTTCGGTGAGGGTTTCGTATTTTGAGGGAGTCATAAACTCCCGATACTCTGCGCTTAGCATATTATAATAATACACCTTCTGTTCTTCGATCGTCACCAACTCATCACAAAACCTTAATTTGTCAAGAAAGGTTCCCGTGATCTTATCAATGGATTCGCCCTTCTGCCTAAGCTGGATAAATTCTTCTTTGATTCGATTGATGACCGCTTTGGGACTGTGATGTTTAAGGAAGGGTACCTTAAACTCGTCCCATGTCATCGCCTTCGCTTCTTCGCTACCCATTTCCTTTTTCTTATTATCCCACCAGTCTTTTGCTTGGCCCCTCAGTTGACCCGTGCCATAGGCTACGAAGTCACTTGTATCACAATGGGTTCTCTCGAACACCCCTTCAAGATCACTCAACCATCTTTGGCACACTATTGGATCCACTTCTCCGTGATAGAGTGGTGGTTTACATGCCATAAACTCCTTGTACGAGCAACCCTTACGCTCTCCCAACTTCTCCTTAGCTAAATTTGCATTATCCTCCAATTTCTTTATTCTTTCATCCACCATAGATAACACCGTGTTTTGGATTTTATCGATGAAACCCGACAAGCTGTTCTCGATTGCTTTTCCTACCTCTTCAGCAATCACTTCTCTCATTTGTTCGGTGACTCTTGGCACCGCTTCGTCATTTCCCTTATCCGTCATCTTGAAACTGAAATGTTTACATTTAAACGTTAAACATTTCGTTTATAACATTGCTTCTTTTGTTTTGGTTTAGTCAAGTTCTCAACTTGCTTTAACCGTTTAAATTTGGTGCACTTCCCGGGTTTAAGTGTGTTAACACACTCTTCCCATGCACTTTAATCTCCTTCTCATTCATATATAAGACATGATTTGTTAACATAATAAGTTAATTCTTACCGGACGATCGATCAAGCTTGAACCGAACACTTTGTTGACAACCTTAAGCTCTGATTACCAACTTGTAACACCCTTAATAATTTGACATAACTTAACTAAATATTTCATGAAACTTTATAAAAATCAGAGTTTACAAAAACCTTTCGAGTTTAATTCCATACACACTTGTGATGATACCAACCACATCCAAGATAGTGCATAACTAGATAAAAGTAGTCCCCTGCTAGTAAACTAATCACTAGTTCGAGGGATTTAAAACATGATCAACAAAAGAAAATACAACATGTTTAAAGTTTAGACAAAATTAAGTTTAGTGCGGAAGCTTCGAGTTATGTGTTCGGTTCTTGACATGTACTTGATCGCCATCCGGGAGGACCTCATTCATGCCTGAAGTCAAACACTAAAAACATTAGTTTGGACTTTAACAAGTTACTTATAACAATTCCCGACATCCAAAAATTAACGAACAAAACATAATTTTTCTGGGTTCCACCGTAACTTACGGTGTCACCGTAAGTTACGGTGAAGTTGGAATGTCTTTGGTTCTGCCGTAACTCAGGAAGATCTCACCGTAACAGTTTGAGCTCCACCGTAAATTACGGTGGAACCGTAGTTTACGGTGGGCTCTGCACATTTACCCTTTAGCTATTTTTCAACTTTACAGGTTCATAACTTTTTACTCGCTTGTCCGTTTTAGCCGATTCTTTTCACTATGAATCCGTAATAAAATTACGGATTCAACCATGTAAATTTTATATCGCGGAAACCAAGATACCGGCAGTCAGTTCACAATTTCCTTGTCTCAATTATCCAACCCATTAGTGAAGATGCATAGCACCTCATCCCCATTCTTAAAACCTTTTTGACGTAATTACCCAAATTCCCGGGCTCATATATTTGATGTATTTGTGCCATTCCATGGCTTTGCGTTCCCTTAGGACTATTTACTTGTTTCTTCGGAATTCAAGCATTCCGTTTCAAACGACACTTCCATAGAGCTTCAATTGTTTGACCCGATATCCCGGGTTCTTAGTCTTAAAATTTATATAACCAATTTAATAACGTGGTACAATCCACCACTTAACGAAATATGAGACTTTCAAGTCCCTATTCTCATGATTCTTTTATAAAAGCATCTTTTGACCCGTTTGGCTAATTAGTGAAAATTATCACTTTGTTGACATGCCAAACTAAATTCCAAGTCCTTATTTTGACCCGTTTGATGGTCGAGTGTACTCCGTCACTTAAACGACGCATCAAACGCATCCTTTACACTACAACATCAATTACATATCAAACCAAAGCATTTAAGCATAAGTTAACGGGACTCAGTCACGTACCTTTAAAGCACACCTTTTCCGCGGGTATCGCTTCCGGCGTGTCCACTTGACGTTCCGGATTCCTTGCCTAAAGAGTCCAATTCATAACAAGATTAGAACTCTTTTTCATAAGCTTTAACGCATTCATTCATTACATATGTAAATCTGCGTTTTTAGCAATCTTTAACATTTTAATCCTCATTTAGGCGTTTTATCAAACACCTTGCGGGTCAGATTTTTACATAATCTAAACCAAGTTCATAACTTGAATTTATCACTCAAATCAACTTCAATTAGACAATATACACATATTTTAACATCAAAAATTTCAGAGATTATATCACAATTTCAGTTTTCACTAGAACAAGAGTCTTAATCCTAGTGTTTATCAAGTTCTACTAACTTACTAATCACCCACTATAGTGATTTTGATTCTTACAACTAACATGCAAGATTTTAACAAGAAATCATCTAGGGTTTGTCCCTAGACTTCACATTACTTCCAATTTCATGTTTTACAACACATAATCAAGCTCAACCTTCGATTTCAATCTCATGCAAGAATTTAAGTTGTATCAAAACAACCTAATTTGACATACCTTATGACCTTCTTGACGAGGAGATCATGATTCTATGTTTAGATTCCGATTTCAACTGAATTTTGGCCTTCAATTTGAGAGTTTAGTAGATTTTTAGGTTTTGGAAGTGTGGGTGTCGCCCCCTTCCTTCTGTTGATCGACCAGGCCTCATTTAAGGTGTTTGGTTTGTTTTATTTTACTAATATTAGTATTTTAAGTTTCTATTTTAACAACTTTAGTCCCTCCACTCTTATTTAGTTTATATTCTTGGCCTTTTAACTCATTCAAGTGTTACTACAAGACTCTTAACTAACTAGGTTATTTATCCTAGTTAATTTATTCTTGTTTATTATACACTTTATAATTCTAGTATAAAGTTTTGAAATTTCGGGATGTTACATCTGAATGGTGTAATGAAGATAGTAAAAGTGAGGAGAAAATAAAGCTGCTATAATAGAAGCACTCTCACAAACCCATTTTACTAAATAGCATATGGTTAATTGCCCAGTTCATTCTCCTTGAATAATAAACATTATTATAGGGTTTATAAAAATTAAAAACTGAACCTCTGTGCCTCTCGCATACTTAATTCCAAGTCAGCCATTATTAAAACCCTACAAATTTTTCATACAACTTTTTCATAGAAACCGACAACTTCTGGCTTAAAACCCTAAATCAAAAAGGTATTACAATCAAAAAAAGAAAAGTAGCATAATCAACCATCATATTTAGTATAGGTAAAAGGAGTCGTACCTACAATCGGGACAAATCCAGACAAAAATACGGCGAAGGTAGCGATGACTTGATGAACGACAGAGAGATACCAAAGATTAGTTACTAAATAAAAGTAAATCAACAATGATTTTGAGATATAAAAATGATAAATCAAACCTTTTTGATGAAGAAGGTTGGATTGAATGAGTGAAGAAGTAGAGCAAAGAGATGAAGAGAAACCATAGTTCGTCTGATTATAACATCAAGATTCATCAATAAGTATTGCAAAATTTAATATATAAATTTACAAAAAACAAATTTGATTTACCATATCAGTCGATTTAAATCAAGAGATCATCGTCATAATCCCAATCGGAACCCTAAATCGAATACCTTGAAGATGAAGATGAGAATCCATGGTCTGCGGCTAGGTTTTCTCCAAACAGAATGCGAATGAGGGATTATCTGATGAAGAGAAGAGGAACAATGGAAACAAAAAAAACCCTAATCCACAAAGAGTATGAGAGAAGACGTCTTGCTTTATATAGGTTAAACAAACATTGAGGAAAAGAAGAGATGTGTGAGGAGCGATTGGAATTGGCGGTCAATTGTGAAAAAGAGGTATTCATCATATAACACGTGGCAAGTAATGGCTTAAACAAATGCCATGTGGCTTAAGATTATTTTGTTTTATTAGAAGTAGTAGATGAATAGTTTTGTTTGTGTGTGTTCACTATTACACCATTGATCATTTGTCTTTGAGACGATTAAACCATCCTAGATTGATAAGTGAATAGTTTTGTTCAACTCATCCATCTCTTCAAAATCAAATCTACTTTAATGATAAATCAATATTAAACTTATTTTAATTTCATCATGAATTCATATTTCTAATTTTGTTTTAGTACTTGTCAACTTTTAATCTATATACATTAACATCAGATTAACACCTCATAATTACCATTAATCATGTATCGGTTAGGATTTAATGTTTGTTATAAAAGAAACGTCCAATTTGATTTGCCAAACTCAAATAAGTGTTACTTCTTTAAATTTATAAATTCTCATCGATCATACATATACATTTATAGAAAAAATATATCGTAAAATATGCCTTAACGTACGTTGTGTACGTGATGACAAAATCGCACGATCTGTTACCAAAAAGTGAAAATCGCATGCTGCAAACCAAATATCACATGTTATAAAAAAAAAGTTCGCATGTTTAAAAAAAATTAAATTCGCATGTTAAAGAAAATAAAAAAAATATCGCATGTTAAAAAAAATCAAATGTTGATACTGCATCTCGTACTTAGCGTACGTTAAGACAATTTGTACAATAACCGGCATCTACATTTATAATACATGCTATATAAAAAATGTTCTTTAAATTTCATTTCATACTATCTTAAAACCAAAAGTCCGTGGAAATTCCACCGACCACCTCCAAAAACATGATAAAAAGCACTTTTAGTCCCTTGTCTTTTATAACCCCATAACTTTTGATAATAGTAATTATGACCCTTTATACTATTAGTTCATTTTGCAACCTCTCAATTTGTGGCATTTATAAAAATGGTCCATCTTTTTTCCAACCTACAATACAACCTCTCAACTTTTGAAAATTACAGTTTTAAGTGTACACTATTACTTCATTTTACAATCCCTTCAACTTTTGAAAATTGCAATTTTTACTTAAATCAACTCTACACTATTACTTCATTTTACAATCCCTTCAACTTTTGAAAATTGCAATTTTTATTTAAATTAAACTAATCCTACATATTTAACTAATTTTTCTTTCGCTAATTTCCTTTTCGAACAACTAAATTGCTGTTGTGTTTAAGAACTTTGTAAAATATTATTTTCACCAACTCGAGTTTTCTAAAGTTTCGAATTTACCTATTTCATTCCTTTACCCGAAAAAGTATTTTCATGTGCGTATTCTTATTTATATGTCAGTATAAATTCGAGTTAGTTTATGTTTCGATGTAAACTTTTTTTAAGCAAGTCAAGTCAGATGTAATACGTTTTCGATTGGTCTACCTTTCGCCGTAAATATAGTTCTGAACTGATTGGGGTCAAATATATGATGTTCTCATTTGATGGTATAAATTCGAGCTCACCCCAACGCGCTAGGGGTAAAATTTCCACCCTTAACGTGAATATGTCATTTGCTTACACGTGTCAGTTTTCCCTTCATATACTTTTATGTTTTTTTGTACATTTCCTATGTATGAGTTAGGTCACATATAAATACGTTATGATTGTATAGTATAAATTTGATTACTTTACATTTTGACCCAACCGCGATGCTATTGAGTTAAATCGGATATGTCAAAACACGCATTTTCATATGGTATACGCATCACATAACGCTTGGACTAATCCGTTCGATGTTTGCAATATACCCACGCCGCAACGCACGTGGGTCTAATAACTAGTTTTTGATAATGGTGAGCATAAGGCCATAAGTACACAACTATTGGTGATAGGAAATGGTATCAGTAGCGGTGTAAACGAGTCGGGTCGATCCTGAGCCCGACTAGGTTTAAGCTCGGCTTATCATGTTTTTATGAAACTCGAGCTCGAGTTCAGCTCGGTTCAAGTCTACTTATTGAAGCTCAAGCTCAGCTCGTGAGTAAAACCCAAAGTGTAACGCTTCGCATTTCCTGTACATTTTTATTTAGAAAGTATATTCGTAACTCTATTTTCGGAATCTTATAATCATATCTCATTCGTACTCTCTTCCCAATCTTGTAATTCAAGGCTTTGATCATAATGGAATTCATTTTTATACTTATGCATGTTACATACTTGTGTTATACGCTACAAACTCGAATACAAGTTTATACGCAAAAACCGACACTTGAAATACTTGAAATTATCAATTATACGTGCATTATACTTATATGTTACTTTGATACACTTGGAATACCTAAAAACATGCTTAATTATGAGTTTCTAGCATAAAATAATGGAATTATCAAACTCTAGGGGACAAACTGCAATTCTAGAAAGTTTACTAAATTCTGTAGGTAGTGCACGACCATGCAACTGAGGCGCACGGCCATGCACACTGCGATCCGCATGACCGCGCACCTGAAGTGCACCACCCTGCGATCCGCGATCCGCATGACCGTGCACTTGATCCAAACGGCCGTGCAAATGACCATATCTGGCATAATCTTTTAAAATACGCGAATTTTGGCTCTATTTCCATTTTTCCAACTCCCAACCACCACCAACTCCATTAATTACCTAAACCCTAATCCCCCAGTTATAAATAGGAGCCTCCTACACCTCATTTTCACTTTCCAAACACTTAATCACTCTCAAAACACTTCAAAATCATCCATACATTTTGGTTTTTGGGCAGAATATCTTTGAAGTTCAAAGTGAGTTCTAACTCACTTCTACTACTTATTCTTTGAGTTTTCTTGCTTCAAAACACTTGGACAACATCAAGGTTTATTACCCAATGTTCACCAAGGTGTAACAAGGTGGTACAACTCCGATTTTGGTGTCCAAAGTGGGTTTAATTTTCTGCTTTCGCTAAACCTTATATATGTTCATCTTTTAGTTCATTCCTTGTGAAGAATGATGTGTGCTAAACAGACTATAAAAAAATAACTAAATAAGACTCTCTATTCTAGAGACTACAAAGCTTTAATTCTAGACTCGACCTAAAACCACACAATCGGCAAGTGTACCGATCAATGTAGTATAACCCTAGGAAGTCCGGATATCGAACCACGAGACTCTATGTATCACGCAAACTAGACTCTAATAGACACTAACAGACACGACTTAAAGTGTTTAATTGTTTTAGGGGGGGGGGGGTTACGGAAAATATAAGGAAATCTATTTAAACTAAATAATTAATTAAAAACTAGACTAATACGAAAGAAAGCAAAGACGATTCTTATATGATAAACGAGACCACCAAGACTATAATCCTGGATTGATTTTAAAGAATTACCAATTAAGTTAAATGCATGATTTATGGAACCGGGATCTTAAAGTACTAAACCTATTAAACACCAACTAAGCCCCTCAACCCTTCTCGAGGTGAAACTTATGGCGCTACCTAGGCCGATAATCCTACCGATTATTAGACGTCTTTCCAGTTGTCTAATGTAGGATCGGGAATTCAATCAAATGAGTTGATTAGAAGAGTTCTAGACCAAATCAGATGCGGAATTCATTGATTTGATCTTCATTGCAGCTTGATTTACGCTTAGAAGTAGATTATATGTCGATTGTATTGATTTGACACAGTTACACGAGCTGGCGACACTTCGGCAGAGCTTCGCTACCGGAATCAGAAAGTTACAAATGAAGACACAAGGCCCACTATTTATAGGAAACCCAGGTCGCACGAACCAGCTTCACACGATCTGGTCCAGGTCGCACGAACTGGTCACCTCGTGCGAGATGGCTGGTTCAGACCTGCTTCCTGTTTTTCTCGAACAACGTGTCCTGGTCTATCTATTCTATTACATGACTCGATACAAGACGAAGTCAACAGACATATGCACTAACAAACTCCCCCTTGGATGATGACGAGTCTTCAGTGTATTGAGTCTGCAGTCTTGATCGGTCTTCTCGCTCTTTCCAAAGTATCTTTCTCTGTAAGCATCCTCATCAATCTCTCTCTTCTTTTGTCTTCAGACTCCCCCTTTCGATAAGCTGGGATCGCAGTCTGGAATTCACTATCTACAAGCTTTGAATCGGAAACCTGGCTCTAATCTGCATACGCTTATGCGGAAAATCCTCAGGAGTCGAAACCTAGCTTTTTCAAAGCATTTTACCTGCACATACTCTACCCAAAACATAAGGTTTTTGTTTATAACAATTTTAGAAATTACTTGAAACATTCTCAAAACAACATGATCTCTCGATTTATGATCTTTGCTTAACCACCCGTATTCGTAACACACAAAATTTGGTTTCAAATTAATGAACCATTTAATCATTTCAAAATCATTTCTCATTTCAAACAAATTCTCCCAACCCTGTTGTCATTCATCATGTTTAGCACTTAGAATTTTGAAAATCAGCTTTTCAAACATCAGTTGCCGAAAATAAGATGAAATAAAATCTTTTTGAATTTTCAAAACTTTTATGCTAAAACATACTTTTTTTGGATTTTGGGAAATAAACTATATACAGACATCTTTTTATGAGTTTGTGTAAGAGGATCATATCAGTTTTTGAGACAAATCACTAACACCGTTGACCTTTTTAGACTTTAAGTCTTAAACAAATTCATTTCTGATTATCAGTATTGTTGTCCACTTAAACTTCTACACAAGTTTCAACTGATTCGAGATACGAATTAGTGTTCTAAGGACTTAAACTTATTCGTGTGTCCCACCTCAGAATATACTCCCGTATCAAAATTCCCTAGATTCAGTCTTACAGGTGAGTATACCAATCTGATATCTGTATTCTGGGTTAGTGCGAGACCTTGAGAGCTCAGGTATGAACTTCTGTTCAGTCAAAGAGATGAAGGCTCGACTTTAGGTGTGTTCCCTTTAGGAAATCTTTTCTTCAACTGCAATTGATTCATATCTTTCGATATTTTTCAATTTTTATGCAGAGGGTAAGCTTTTAAAGCGCATAAAGTATTATACAAAGTCTAGGCCATTGCTTCCGTAATATCAGAAGACCAGGTATAATACCCCATATATCAAAAAGTATATAAAGACTTAGTATCTCAGAATCAGGCAATCTCTCAAACAAGATTTCGGGGGTTACCCATATATCCGAGAGATGTTCCCCACGAGATAAGCAAGTATTGATGATGCGTGTAAAATGCAACATATAAATTACATCAAATAAGGCATAAAACTAACCCTTTTTAAGTACTAATGTTGGAAAAAGAGTGTTTTTGTCTTCCTTTTGTATTTTCAGGATGAAATGAGCTCAAAGTCACAAAAGAAGCAAAAAGACAGCCAATTCTAACACAAATACAAGAAAAGGAATAAAAGTAGACTGCCCGAACCCTCAACGGCATCTTCCCAAGCAAAGAAGAGAAAACAGAAGCCTGAACACGCCCCGTGCTCAGACAGCACGGGGCCGTGCCCAAGAAGCAGCAGAAAAGACAAACCTGTAGAAGCTTCTATTGCCCACCACGGGGCCGTGTCCAGTGAGCACGGGGGCGTGGCGAAAGTACAGCAGGCGCATTAATTGTAATTGCGAATTACAATTAATGAGGAGAGAGAGTGTCAGACGGGCACGGGGGCGTGTCCAGCGGACACGGGGCCGTGCCCAGCCTTCTGTTCAACCTATAAATAGGAGTGCTTGGCTTCATTCCAATCCATCCCTTGGCACACCACATCTCTCACACTTCATCCACCACCCACCACCACCATAACACCATCATCCACCACCATCATCCATTGTCTATCATAGAGTGTGTGAGTCGTCTCGGGATCCAAGATTGATAGTAAGAGTTCTTGACAATCAAGGCCATGTTTGCCTAAGTCTCTTACATCACTTGGTGAAGACAAGTGTTTAGTATAATACTTTTTATTTTTAATCTTTTGCACTTTTTATTTGGTTTTGTATTAATGACTTTAATAACTAGTTACTTATGTTGAAGGTGATCTTTCCTTATCGTTTGTCCGTGGTGTCTTGGCATTATTTTACTGTCTATATAAAATAAAAGATTTTCACCATTCATATCTCCACGGTCTATATGGAGGTATGTTGGCTACCTGATCGGGGGTTAAGGGAACGGTTTGGTAAGGGTCTTGCCCTTGTTCAGCGTTTAGAGGTCCTGCAAGGGACCTGGGTCAAATTTAGTAGGATCTCCTTCAATGCCCATAGGTATTGGATGGCGGGGATCCAAACTCTTTGACCCCCTCATAAGTTAACTACTATTAATACTATAACCCGGCTATTTAGGACTGTATCCCTGCTGACTCAGACTACTTAGTCGAGGGTAACGTCACCGCCAAAAGCGGGGCCTACCATAATTTACATTAATAACTTAATTCATTATCTTCCAATAATCCAACCTTTTAGGATTGTATCCTTGCTGACTCAAACTACTGGGTTGAGGGTAACGTCGCCTTCAAAAGAGGGGCCTACTACAATAACTAAGATAATCTCTTAAACAAGTGCAAAAGTGCGAAAATAATCAAAGGTTATACTAATACACGAGTCGGATTCAAGTGATTCATCTTGTCTATCTGTTTTTATTTTATTTTTATTTTTTCAGTATTTAGTTAGTTTTTATTTTCTTAGTTTAAAATCATTTTTCTAACTTTTTGATTTGATTAGACGTTGAGGACAAACCGGTATTAAAAGCTCTTGTGTCCTTGGACGATCTCGGTATCTTACCAACACTATACTACGTCCACGATGGGTGCACTTGCCCATATGTGTGTTTAGTGTTAGTAAATATCGTGTTTTATAAATTTAAAACTTGGCTAAAGGTGTAAAAAAGGACTTAATTATATTATAAAAATATATTACACTACACACGCATCAAGTTTTTGGCGCCGCTGCCGGGGACACAAGGATTTTAAGAAAGCTTAAAATCGACGGCCTAATCAGTTTTTCAAAACCTTTTTTAAAACGCGCGCACATTTTTCTGCATTTTAGTTTAGTTTGCATTTACAGTAGCCTGAACACGGGGCCGTGCTCACTGAACACGCCCCCGTGCTGCACATTTTTAGTTAGATACCCAGATACAGAGTCTGAACACGGGGCCGTGCTCGCTGAACACGCCCCCGTGTCCAACGTGACCAGTAACTTTAATTAAAACGCCCAGATACAGACCCTGAACACGGGGCCGTGTTCACCCAACACGGGGCCGTGTCCAGCTTCTGTTTCCGTCTTTATTTTTGTTTTCTGGTCCCGAGACTCAGTTGTGGTCTGTTGAGTGATTCTTGTGGATCAATACTCAGGAGGTTACAACTACACCTATGATGAGGATGATTATAGGGGTAATTATTGCACTAATTGTCGTAACGCACGCTCGGTTCAATATAATAACTCATATCAACCATCCAATTCATACAACCACTATGAGGAGCCCAGGTACGAGCCATCAACTTCATACACATCCTATGAAGACCAAAGGTATGAACCTCCTCCCTCATACTCATATTTTGATGAACCAAGGTATGAGCCCTCATACTCATACTTTGAAGATTCAAGATATGAACCACCACCTTCATACTCTTATTATGAGGAACCATGGCGTGAACAACCCACCTCATGTGAGTACTATGAAGAACAAAATTTCGACCCTTATCCATCATATACTTACAATGAAAAACAATGGTGTGAACCATCTACTTCATATGAGTACTATGAGGAGCCAAGGATCGAACAACCGGATTCAAGCTTAGAGGATCCAAATTCTTTTTCTCTCACCGAAGTGACCAATAGGATATTAGAACACATTAAAACTATCGAACGTCACATAAAAGAATCTCGCGCAAGGGAAGAGGAGTCCCGCGCAAGAGAAGAATTAAATTGTAATAATAACGTAGAGATAGTTGAAAATGTAAAAATGGAAAAACAAGAAAGTGAAAAACCGACACATGAGTTAAACAATGAAAAAGGTGAATCCGATAACGTTAAATTACAAGAAGAGTCTAATTTTGAAGAAATTAACCTCTTGTCACCTACTTTCGAAAATCATTGTTTAGTAACCCCTCATGCTAAGTTTTTAAAAGAGTTAAACACTAGTACTAAAATCAAAGAAATAGTGAGTGTTAAGTTAACTAATGATCAAACTTCGCTAATAAAAGAAGATCCTTTTGAAATTAACATTACACCGGTTCCGTGTTTCTTTCAAAATTCATTTATTAGTAATATCACCATTGACAAAGATCTTTGTGTTAACATAATGCCTAACTACATTTTTGAAAAATTAAGTATTAGTGATTTTACTCCACTTCGAATACCCATTTTTCTATCCGATCGAAAAGTGATAAGATCAATCGGTGTAGTTGAAGATGTTTTGGTTCAAACAAATCAAATGGTAATCCCAACCGACTTTGTCATCCTTGATGACGCCCCTCTAGTCTTGGGAAAACCTTTTGTACAAACTCATAAGGCTTTGAAAAACCGGAAATTCAACAATCTACCTCTTCAGTTAGGGGCATTCAAAAGAAGCATAGATCTTGAGCGTTCAATGAAATATCCTTTTGGCAATAATGACCCCCTAATTGAAGATGAAGCAGAACCACCCGATACAACTCAAGAAGATGACCACTTTGTCGAAGAAGAGATCGCCATAGAACAAACCTTTAAGGTTCTTGATCTAGATGAGCCACAAAATAAGGTGTCTTCTAAAGACCCACCCATTGAGCTCAAAGAACTTCCTAAAGGTCTGGAATATGCTTTTCTAGACAAAGATGGTGGTTTACCTGTAATTATTTCTTCTAAATTAAGTAACATAGAAAAAGAGAAATTAGTTAATCTACTTAAAAAACACAAAAATGCGATCGCTTGGAAGCTTGTAGATATTAAAGGAATAAGCCCTTCCATGTGCACGCACAAAATTTTAATGAATGATGACTACAAAACAGTGATTCAACCACAACGAAGAGTGAATCCTAATGTTCAAGAAGTGGTTAAAAATGAAGTCATCAAGCTACTTGACACCGGACTAATCTACCCTATCTCCGATAGTCCGTGGGTAAGTCCCGTCCAAGTAGTCCCAAAGAAAGGAGGTATGACGGTAATAACTAATGAGAAAAATGAGTTAATACCAACAAGAACCGTCACAGGATGGAGAGTTTGTATAGATTATAGGCGATTAAATGAAGCGACAAGGAAAGACCACTTTCCTTTGCCTTTCATTGATCAAATGTTAGAACGACTATCCGGTCATAAATTTTATTGTTTCTTAGATGGTTTTTCAGGTTACTTTCAAATACCAATAGCACCAGAAGACCAAGAGAAAACAACTTTCACATGCCCCTACGGAACTTTCGCATATCGACGCATGCCATTCGGTCTATGTAATGCACCTGCAACATTCCAATGTTGTATGGTAGCCATTTTCCATGATATGATAGAAAAGACAATGGGAGTCTTCATGGACGACTTTTCCATCTTTGGAGACTCATATGACCAATGCCTCGATAATCTTGAACGAATGCTATCCCGATGTGAGGAAACTAACCTCGCCCTTAACTGGGAAAAATGCCATTTCATGGTTACAGAGGGAATAGTACTCGGTCACAAAATCTCAAGCGAAGGAATGGAAGTTGATCGAGCAAAAATAGAAACTATTTCTCGATTACCTCCACCATCCTCCGTAAGAGCAATCAGAAGTTTCTTAGGACATGCCGGATTTTATAGAAGATTTATCAAGGACTTTTCAAAAATTTCAAGGCCTCTAGCAAAATTACTTGAAAAAGATGCGCCTTTCATCTTTGACAAGGAATGCAATCAAGCATTTCTAACCCTCAAAGAGATGCTAGTCAATGCACCTATCATGATAACGCCCTATTGGAAATTCCCTTTCGAAATCATGTGTGATGCAAGTGACTTTGCCGTTGGAGCAGTCTTGGGACAAAGAAAAGAAAAGCATTTCCACCCAATCTATTATGCTAGTAAAACGCTTAATGATGCACAAGAAAATTATACAACTACAGAAAAAGAATTACTAGCAGTGGTGTTTGCTTTTGATAAATTCCGTTCTTACCTTGTTCTTTCTAAAACTGTAGTCTATACAGACCATGCAGCCATCAGATACCTCTTCAAGAAACAAGATGCAAAACCCCGTTTGATCAGATGGATTCTACTCCTCCAAGAATTCGACATCGAAATCAAGGACAAAAGAGGAGCGGAAAACACTGCTGCAGATCATCTCTCGCGCCTAGAAGACGCAGCTTTGGAAGCGACCAGGGACGAACAAATCAACGAAAAATTTCCCACCGAGTCCTTGGAGATGATGGAGAGTAGACAAGAGCCATGGTATGCCGACTATGCTAATTATCTAGCTAGCGGTATAGTCACAAAAAGATGGCCGCATCATCAAAGAAAGAAATTCTTTGCTGATGTAAAGCATTACTTTTGGGAATATCCTTATCTTTTCAAAATATGTGCCGACCAGCTCATCCGAAGGTGTGTCCATGGTAATGAAGCACGAAGAATTCTCCGTCACTGTCATGAAGGTCCATACGGAGGACATCATGGTGCCGCGAGTACCGCACGAAAGGTATTTGATTCAGGGTTTTATTGGCCAACCATTTACAAGGATGCACAAAACCTTGTAAAGACATGTGATGCTTGCCAAAGATCAGGTAATATTTCTTCCAAAAACGAAATGCCCCAAAATGGCATTCTCGTTTGTGAAATCTTTGATGTGTGGGGACTCGATTTCGTGGGACTTTTCCCACCGTCAAAAGGAAACAAATATATACTTGTGGCAGTCGATTATTTGTCTAAATGGGCGGAGGCCGAAGCTCTTCCAACAAATGATGGAAGAGTAGTTGTAAAATTTCTGAAAAAATTATTTTCTCGTTTCGGAACACCAAAAGCTTTGATAAGTGATAGGGGCACCCATTTTTGCAATCATCAACTCGAAAAAATATTAACAAGGTATGGGGTCTATCACCGGGTCTCAACAGCATATCACCCTCAAACAAATGGGCAAGCCGAAGTGACTAATCGAGGTTTAAAACGAATACTTGAAAAAACCGTAGGACTAAATAAATAGGAATGGGCCGACAAATTAGATGATGCTTTATGGGCCTTTCGAACTGCTTATAAAACCACTATAGGCACGACCCCATATAAGCTCGTCTATGGAAAGAGTTGTCACTTGCCAGTAGAAATAGCTCACAGAGCCTACTGGGCAATAAAAAATGTAAACTTAGACTTAGAAACTGCCGCTAAAAGTCGATTTTGTCAAATGAATGAATTAGACGAACTAAGGAATTATGCATATTCTAACTCCGAAATTTATAAGGAAAGAATGAAGAATTTACATGATAAATATATTAAGACTAATGAATTCCGGGTAGGAGATCAAGTTCTATTGTTTAATTCACGACTTCGATTATTTCCTGGTAAACTAAAATCTAGGTGGTCAGGGCCTTTTTCCATCACCCATGTTTTTCCTCACGGTGCAGTAGAAATTAAAGCTCGAAATGGGATACCATTTAAAGTCAATGGCCAACGGCTAAAACTCTACCGAGGATCCATTGAGGATGAGGAAGAGGAGATCTCGCTTCAAACGGTTAACGAATAAACTCAACATCATACCTGACATGTTACGAATAGGCAAGTGTACGTCAAAAACGACCGGTAAGTCTTCTAACCATTTTCGAAAAAAAAGGGGCATGCACACGAGCACAAAAAAAAATTTTAAAAAATTTTTGCTCGGCACGAGGCCGTGTCCGCTGGACACGGGGCCGTGTCGAGGCGACTGTCGGGATAAAACCCTCTTTTCACAACAGTTACCTCATTCCACACGCCCCGTTTTGCCGAAAACGCTCTGGTTCCAGGCGATTTTCCGCAGATTTCCGACGTCACTACCACGTTTAACAACATCACGGTATGATTCTACCATCTTTAGCAGTTAGATTAGTTACTTGCATGTAGTTAAAACATCAAAAATTGGGGGAAAATCTAGGGTTCTTCGTGTTCATCCGGATCGAACTTCAAATTTTTTATGAATCTGTTAGTAGTAGTTTAGATTAGTGTAGTAGAAAGTAAATAAACATGTATTGTTGATAGATTTGTTCGATTTCCTACTAAAACCCCAAACCCTTGTTTTTGAACCGAAAAAGACGAAATTGGAAGGGTAAACGGTTTGTTTTGGGAAAAACGACACTTAGGGTTTCATTTTCGGGGGAAACCGCAACTATTGGGCTAAAAATTTTCAGGTTTTCGGAACCGGGACGAAAAATGAAGTTTTTGGGTTACAAACGCCTAGACACGGGGCCGTGCCCACTGAACAAGGGGCCGTGTCCAGCCCACTGTTTGCAGTTTCTTTTAAAATTTCTTTGTTTCGTACTAACTTTTGGTGTATTCTTTCAGATGTCAAAGTTCACAAGGTTCAACGCAAGCGAACTCGATGCTAGGGCACGATATGAGATACTCCAAACAAGACCCGAGGAATACCCTAGGTGAGCATGTACGGACTTGTTAACCATGGTGAACCAACTAGACCGATTCAACAACATCGTGACAGGGCCACTAGCAGTTGCATTGAACACTCGGCTTTGGTCGGTGTCTCAATGCACAATGGAGTTTTACAGTACTTTCGCTTTCAAGTCGAGGGTTGACCCGTTTGACAATGAAGGGGTCGCATTTCGGTGTGGCGGGACACAGTACTTAATCTCCATGGCACAGTTTGGATCTATAATAGGACTATATGGTGAAGAAGAATCGAGAAATGAGGAAAACACTGGGGGATTACGAGACTTGGACGAGACCGAACGTCAAGCCGCATGGGCTCAAATAGGTGAAGGAATCTACAACCCTAGCAGCACTAAGAGTACCAAACTGAGGGACCCACTATACCGCTACATTCACAGGCTCCTCACCTACTCGCTGAACCAGCGTCACGACAGTAGTGGCGTTGTGGGGTTAAAAGATTTGGTTGTCCTTCACTGCATCCACAACCGGAAGCCTCTCGATGTTCCATATCTCCTGTTGCGAAACATGCATCTCAATCGCCTTGCTCGAGCTCCAACACCTATCTTCTTTGGGGGATGGGTGTACCGTCTTTTCAAGCACTTCACGAACATTCCAAGGTCCTTTGAAAGAAGTCTGTGGTCGGGACGAGTTGACTACCACATTTGCCGAGCCATGAACTTGCTTTATGAGGCGGAAGACGGGACGGTGAGCTTCCAAAGAACGCAAGGTTATGCATGGAACCCACAGGAGGCCCTAGTTCTTCACGCACCACCTCCCCACTACCAGTACCAACCCCATGGCGATCCGGGTCAATCCTCCTCACAAGGAGGCGGTTTTCCTAACTTTCAAAGTTTACATGATCTTTTGCAGGAAAACCTCATGTGTACCAGGAACACCTACAATCTCGCCAACAACACATACCACCAGGTCGAAGCTATTGAGCGCAACATCAACGATATACAAGATGATATCGGTAGCATCCGGGAGTAATATGGCGGGGCATGGGGGTGGAGGTGAGGATAGCGATGAAGACATGGAGTAGGAGGCTTGAAGGAACAAGGAGCGGGTTGGTGGTGAGCCCACAGGTTTAAGCACCCTTTTCTATCGAACAATTTATGGCCTGCGTGCCACTTGTTGAACAATTTACTTTCCTGAACTACTTTTTATTTCCGTTTTATTTTTCTACTTTATGCTTGGGGACAATTAACTGTGGTAATGTAGGATGTTTTATGATTGCTTGGTGTGGTATTGAGTGATGAAACAGGTACAATGCAAGGGTTAGAGTGCTAAACCTTAGCGCTTACAGGCCCAAAATGGAGAAACCGGGAGACAAAACCTGTTTTTCAGGCTCACAGACTGTCCACACGGGGACGTGTCCAGCCGACACGCCCCCGTGTTCATCTCCCAGACCTGCTGTTTGGCTACTGACCTACAATTATTTGCCAGACACGGGGCCGTGTCTAACCAACACGCCCCCGTGTTCACCTTCTGTAAGTTTCCGATACTGGCAGTTCACCACGGGGTCGTGTCCAGCGAACACGGGGCCGTGTTCAGACTGCCAGTAACATAAATCTTTGCTTTTTAACACCACATTACACGTCCAATCAACCTAAAAATTTATTTTTGGGACACATTGAGGACAATGTGTAATTTAAGTGTGGGGGGGGGGGGGGGAAGCTAACACTTTGAAATTTTGCAAGTCCTAACAACAAGCCTTACACAAAACTCTATTGGAACCGCTAAACACCCCAAATTTTTTCAAAAATTTTCATTTTTTTCTTACTTGTCTAAAGTTTAAGTTGGGAATCACAAGATTAATAAGGTTATATTTTTATAAAATTTACAACCGAAAGCATCGTGATAACAAGAACCAACATAAGAAAATTATGAAACGGCATAACAAGTCTAGTTAAAATTTGATTATATATACTTGATCACATTAAAAACCCATTCCAACAAAAGTGAGTTTTGAGCCTTTATTGGGCATACAAATTTACATCTTTAAACTAAATGCTCATTTTTCGTTTCTTGTGTGAATAGCCGCTTGGTTCTTACAACTCTAGAACTTGCCACGACGATTCATTCCCGGTCCTTACCAACTTAAACCCAAGTAAGTAAATGATGGAGGCATTAGGACTAACCATTTTTCTTTCTACACCATTATTTTTCATTTTTTTTTACCACCTACCCAAAATCCCCCTAGTTAACCCCTTTGAGCCTAAACATTTCGTTTCTTTACCCTAAACCCTTTTTACCCACCAAAAACCCTTTTTATTTCTCACCCCTTATTTTAGTAACAAGCTCGGTTTTTCGCAAGCTCGTTCTTTTATGTGACTAAAAAAAAAAAAAATTTATGACGATGAAGTTAAAAACAAACAAAGCTATACAAACAAAAGCTTGTTTGGAGAAATACTTCAAAATAAAAAGTCACTAAAAAATTGTGTTACGAAAACCGACGCCTTTTACGCTTTTCGCCCTTTTACTAACCACTAACCCAACCACCCACCTTTAGCCCAAGCCTAACCCTTCACCCAAAAAGTCCTCTTGATATTTACAAAGGTATAAAGTTAAAAAGGAGGAGGATTGATTGCTTGGCAAGCCTATGGAAGGCGTAAGCTCCATGCCGCTCTCGAGTGATTCACTAAAAAAATACACCTTCGGCCGAGTGTTGAGTGATTTCTCCCGTGAGGTATGTGAACTTGTATATAAATAAAATTTTAAAAAGGCATGTTATGCCCAAATAAGTAATTTATCCTATGAAACGTTCTAAATAAATCATAACGAATAGGATTGTAAATAAATAAAAATAAAACCCAAAAAGATCTTGGATTCCCGACACTCTATGACAAGCCAAAAACCTTCTCTTCTACCTATTCCATTTGGGAGTGTAAGCCACATTTAAAGAGTTTTGCTTGAGGACAAGCAAAGGTTCAAGTGTGGGGGTATTTGATGCGTGTAAAATACAACATATAAATTACATCAAATAAGGCATAAAACTAACCCTTTTTAAATACTAATGTTGGAAAAAGAGTGTTTTTGTCTTCCTTTTGTATTTTCAGGATGAAATGAGCTCAAAGTCACAAAAGAAGCAAAAAGACAGCCAATTCTAACACAAATACAAGAAAAGGAATAAAAGTAGACTGCCCGAACCCTCAACGGCATCTTCCCAAGCAAAGAAGAGAAAACAGAAGCCTGAACACGCCCCGTGCTTAGCCAGCACGGGGCCGTGCCCAAGAAGCAGCAGAAAAGACAAACCTGTAGAAGCTTCTATTGCCCACCACGGGGCCGTGTCCAGTGAGCACGGGGGCGTGGCGAAAGTACAGCAGACGCATTAATTGTAATTGCGAATTACAATTAATGAGGAGAGAGAGTGTCAGACGGGCACGGGGGCGTGTCCAGCGGACACGGGGCCGTGCCCAGCCTTCTGTTCAGCCTATAAATAGGAGTGCTTGGCTTCATTCCAATCCATCCCTTGGCACACCACATCTCTCACACTTCATCCACCACCCACCACCACCATAACACCATCATCCACCACCATCATCCATTGTCCATCATAGAGTGTGTGAGTCGTCTCGGGATCCAAGATTGATAGTAAGAGTTCTTGACAATCAAGGCCATGTTTGCCTAAGTCTCTTACATCACTTGGTGAAGACAAGTGTTTAGTATAATACTTTTTATTTTTAATCTTTTGCACTTTTTATTTGGTTTTGTATTAATGACTTTAATAACTAGTTACTTATGTTGAAGGTGATATTTCCTTATCGTTTGTCCGTGGTGTCTTGGCATTATTTTACTGTCTATATAAAATAAAAGATTTTCACCATTCATATCTCCACGGTCTATATGGAGGTATGTTGGCTACCTGGTCGGGGGTTAAGGGAACGGTTTGGTAAGGGTCTTGCCCTTGTTCAACGTTTAGAGGTCCTGCAAGGGACCTGGGTCAAATTTAGTAGGATCTCCTTCAATGCCCATAGGTATTGGATGGCGGGGATCCAAACTCTTTGACCCCCTCATAAGTTAACTACTATTAATACTATAACCCGACTATTTAGGACTGTATCCCTGCTGACTCAGACTACTTAGTCGAGGGTAACGTCACCGCCAAAAGCGGGGCCTACCATAATTTGCATTAATAACTTAATTCATTATCTTCCAATAATCCAACCTTTTAGGATTGTATCCTTGTTGACTCAAACTACTGGGTTGAGGGTAACGTCGCCTTCAAAAGAGGAGCCTACTACAATAATTAAGATAATCTCTTAAACAAGTGCAAAAGTGCGAAAGTAATCAAAGGTTATACTAATACACGAGTCGGATCCAAGTGATTCATCTTGTCTATCTGTTTTTATTTTATTTTTATTTTTTCAGCATTTAGTTAGTTTTTATTTTCTTAGTTTAAAATCATTTTTCTAACTTTTTGATTTGATTAGACGTTGAGGATAAACCGGTATTAAAAGCTCTTGTGTCCTTGGACGACCTCGGTATCTTACCAACACTATACTACGTCCACGATGGGTGCACTTGCCCATATGTGTGTTTAGTGTTAGTAAATATCGTGTTTTATAAATTTAAAACTTGGCTAAAGGTGTAAAAAAGGACTTAATTATATTATAAAAATATATTACACTACACACACATCAATTGATATTTAGGTTTATATCTCAAATTCAATCTACTAGTCGTGCGAAGTCTACTGGCACATCATCAGTAAGACTTGTTTAAAAACATTTTGACTTTCTATTTCTTTAGCATGTTGTGATAGTCCACTGATGTACTATCATCTCCTCTTTTTTATAACAAAACTCATTTTTGATTTTTCAATGTTTTTGGATTTTTCAAATTTTCAAAATTTCTAATTTTTTTACTCCCCCTAAAATAAAAAATATGTTTCAATTTTTGATTTTCTGGGAAAATTTGAAAATAAAAGCAATAAACTGTACAAATAAAATGACAAACATGATGTGAATTGCTTCAATTCTCCATTCTTTTGACTTAAACAATCAGAACTCCCCCTGACAACAAACGATTTTCCCATTAAGATTTCAAAACACTTAAGTTTGTTTTAATCAAAATGGTTTTTCCGGAAAATTAGATTTGTTGGTCATTTCACAAACATGGGGTTTCATCACATTGTTTTCCAAATTACCATTTGTAAGTTTACTTTTCCTTTTCTTTAACCACTTGTATGAAAGTTAAATCAAGTTCAACTTAATGACCTTGATTAACCACTTATAAAAACAATCACTTGTAGATTTTTTCACACAAACATTTTTCATTTATAAGAAACATGCCGATTCCTACTCCCCAATTACCAACCTGGGAGTTCCGGTAAGTCAGGATTTTTAAGCAAAGAATACAGTCACCCAAGCTTGACCAACTTTGGGTGTAACCTGTTCAATTTCACTTGGTCTTTGAACATTCCTTTTTGCTTCATAAAATTCTTTTACCCCTTTGGCCCTTCCATCGACCATTTTTCCAAAAATATGTTTCACTTTGCCATTAAACGTTCTTTCGACATCAAATTCTTTCTTTCAGAATAGAATTGATTCGAAATCTCTACTTTTCCAACTTTTTGTTTTAAATTTTCAGTCCGAATGGTGGAAAGTTTGCGTTATCCATTGGCGGAACTGAATTTTCTCTTTTTAGATCAACTGGTGGCTCCTCTGACTTTGACGAGTCAGATTCATCGCCAGAAAGTGGCTCATTTGCTTCCGAAGAAACAGATTCATCGCCAGATTTAACCTCTGATTTCTTAGCAACCCACGTTTGGTTGTTAAGATTCACTCTTCTTTTGTAAAAACATCTTGAACTCTCACCAACTTCAAATGTAGAATTTTTAAACACTTTGAATTTTTCAGTTGGTGGTTCAGTTTTATCAACAACTTTTTCTTTGAGTTTAGAAGACACTCCCTGTTGTGTGTTGGTTGCCTTTGGACAGTTCCAAGCAATATGACCAACTTTTTTGCATCGGTAACAAGTTCTTGTCTCCTTTTTCTGATTAGCTTCATTCTTCTCATGTTTCTGTTTTTCTGCAAGAAACGCTTTGTTTGATTGCTTCCAGAATGAGCTCTTTTTCTCTTCGTCAGAACTTGCCCCTGTATCCGTATCTTCCGACTTCTTATCTTGAAAAGCTTCAAAACCTGCTACTGTCGGATAGATTCTATCAATCAAGTAATCAGAACTTGAGTAACTCATTAGCAATCGTCTGATTCTTTCATTCTCAATCTTTTCAGTCTCTAATTCTTGCTTCAACTTTGCACATTCATCAATATAGTGATTGATGGCCTTCTACTTAGACATCATCACTGCATTCATCATTGTCAAAGCATCTTCCCTTTCTGAGTTTGTCTTTTCCAACTGGTTGACTGTTCTGTTCAACACATCATAAGATTCTTTCACATACTTAAGATCAAACAACAATTTTTCTTTCATCTTGTCTAGCTCACTATACTTCTTATCTTTCTCTTCACAATGTTTGCATGGTTCCAAACATTTCAGACAAGGTTTTGTGACCTCTACAATCTTTTCAATCTCAACAATCTTCTCAACAGCTTTAACTTCTTCACTCTGTTCATACTTCTCTTCCTGAGCAACATTCTCACATTTTACCTCTTTCTTTTCTTTTGCTGCTCGTTTCTCCTTTAGCTTCTCCAATTTATCTGCAAAATAAAATTTGAAACTTTCAGGAGATAGATGAGTTTTACCAATGTTTATTTGTTTAAATTCTTCATCATTGTCACTGTTATCAATTGATGATTGATCAAAGACCGGTGTCTTTTCTGAACTATCTTCTGAAGAAATAGACTCTCCATCTTGACTTTTCTCATCATTTGCAAACACATCCATCCATTCTTTCATCAACTCTGGATCTTGAATGATCTGTGCAACAAATGCTCTAAACTTTGAGTTACTTTCAGCCGGAATATATTTGTCCCAGCTAAATCCCTCTGGCAATCTTTCATCTTCTTGATCTGGAGGCATAGTAATACAAGCTTTCTTCTTTCCATCTTCAATCGATATAGTACGAGATGATGACGGTTGTTGAGCTACTTGATGATATATTGCTTTCCGATAATATTCATTGTTCCCGAAAGGATTCTGAGCTCCACCTGCTTCTCAGTTGGTACATTCCCTCTTGAAATGTCCTTTTTCCCTGCATCGAAAACAAGTAACTTTAGACTTATCAAAACCTAAAGTAGAAACATTAGCATCACGTAAGTCATCTCTTCCGGTAATCTGCTTAAATTTCTCAGCTCTCCTCAACACACTTGCTAAACACCACTTAATATCCATTAGCTCCATTTCTTCAGCATCAATCTGATCGTAATACTCTTTTGTTAACATAGGATTTCCGATTCTTCCCGCAACCAAACTCTCATATGATTCTAACACGGTAACAAGTAATGCCATATGACCTTTAGCGACTTCTTCAGAGAAATTCTGACTGTTCTGAAGATGCAACGCGATGTTGCATTGTAGCACGTGACCATTACCATTGTTTGAGCTTTGAGACTGATAATTTGAAGTTGAAACATTTGGATTAACACTCGGATATTAAGAAAAACCACTGTTGTTGATTGAATTTTGATTGAGTGATCCGGATGAGTTTTCTGCGCTGAAAGCGGTCTGGATCTTTGGACTAGCTTCAACATTTTGAACATTACCTTTGAAATACATCTTGATATCTTGTTGACCACTTGAATTGTTCATTCGAGCGATCTTTTGTTGTTCAAGATCTTGTCCTTCAAGTTTTTCAATGAATTGAGCAATTGACAATCTATCATACTCCCCGATATTCTTCAAAATCATAAGATATGTACCCCATTCATTTTGAGGTAAAGCATCAGCTAATTTTTCAACCCATTCCTCTCGGTCTTTATTGATATCCAATCGAGTCATTGAACGCACTAAATGACAATATCTCTCAATAAGAGTCTTTGTAGTTTCACCCGGCAAACTTGAAAACAATTCAAATTCTTTCTTTAATAATGATTTTTTATTCTTGATCATCTCTGTACTTCCTTCGAATTTTGTGCGAAGTGCTTCCCAAATCGAACGTGTACTACCATCATGTTGAAGTAATACGAAAATCACAGCTTGTTGAAGTAAACTGATCATCATTTTTTCTGCCTTGTACATATCTTTCTCTTTATCCGAAAATTCAGAAATAATCTTTATAACTCCCACATCAGAACGAGGTCGAACATACTTAGTTTTAATACACTCCCAAGACCTTAAATGGTTTGCTTGAACCCAGTTTTCGAATCGTTATTGCCAACTGTAATATTCTTCAATGTTCATCAGCTTTGGGGGTTTCTGTAACGTTCCAGTTTCATTTTCCATGTTTACGTTCTGAGCAACAGTAACAGGAGTACCCGGGGCAGGGCATTATAAAATTTGTTGTCCATGTTTCGGTATAAAAAGTTCCCAATAACAGACTTTTCAAACGATATGAGTTTTCAAACGATCTGGAATTCAACTCGTGCGACCTGAGTTGTTCAAATCGTACGACCTGGACCCAACTCACACGATCTGGATCTAATCTCAATCCGTGCGACCTAAAATGATGTCAAACCGTGCGACCTGGTTCACCTTCAAACGACCTGAACAAATTTTCACGCGACCTGAAGATCTTTTAACCACTCCGTACGACCTGAAGGATAATTTCAAACGACCTGACAGTATCTCGAACGATCTGACAAGTGTTTCACGCGATCTGGTCAATTTTATCAAGTTTTAGGTTGAATTAGGTTCTGATTTGTTTACGGATTGTTTAAAACAGTGTTTTACGTGTTATATGTCAAAATCAGATCATTTCAACCGTGAAATATTGGTAAATTTGATGAAAAAGTGTAGAAAAATGAGTAGAAATGAGTAGAAATCAGATTTTATCTGTGAAAACAAGCTGAAATGGTAAGAACTCTTCCTCCTGAGCTCTGATACCACTTGTAGGATCGGGAATTCAATCAAATGAGTCGATCAGAAGAGTTCTAGACCAAATCAGAGGTGGAATTCATTGATTTGATCTTCATTGCAGCTTAATTTACACTTAGAAGTAGATTAAATGTCGATTGTATTGATTTGACACAGTTACACGAGCTAGCGACACTTCGGCAGAGCTTCGCCACCGGAATCAGAAAGTTACAAATAAAGACACAAGACCCACTATTTATAGGAAACCCAGGTCGCACGAACCAGCTTCACACGATCTGGTCCAGGTCGCACGACCTGGCCAGGTCGCACGAACTTGTCACCTCGTGCGAGGTGGCTGGTTCAGACCTGTTTCCTGTTTTTCTCGAACAACGTGTCCTGGTCTATCTATTCTATTACATGACTCGATACAAGACGAAGTCAACAGACATATGCACTAGCATCTAATTATTGTCTAAGTACCCTAATGTTGACCTACTCTTTTCCAATCATAGATCTAGGGTAGTTTGGATTATTTAACTTGACTTGATAGACTAATAAACCGACGGGGCAACTAAATTCATGACCTTTTCCAAGGACTGTCTAAAGCAATTCGCTGGGTAAGACCTATCAACAGCCCCGCACCTTCCAGCTATAAGGACTAGCAGAACACTAAAACCTAGCAAATTACTAACAATTACTTCTAGGGGTTATTGGCCAATTCCACCCTAAAGAGTTAAGATTTATTATGTGATGTAGACACTCACCAAAATCTAAAACCCTAGCACGACTCTATTATGTGATAAAGACCGTCACTAAGAATCATACGAAGCAAATGGCAATAATAAACCAAATTAAAGTACGCATGCGCATCAAGTCAATAAAACAAACTCTTTACTACACACAATCAATCCATAACATTCATGAAAATAACGAAAACGGTAAAAACTTTATTCAATCCATTCAACTAAGTCTAGGTGGCTTGAATGTTTAGCCGATCATGTTCATAAACGAAAACAAATCAAAGAAGTTCAACAAAGAATTCATGATAACAAGTTTCGTGATGAAAATAAAAAAACAAAGAACTAGAAAACCCGTATAGTCTTCGATCCTTCGTCCCGAACTCATACCACTGATTCGTATGCTTTAAGATCTCCGATAGTGCTCAAACCAAGCTCTCAAAATCGCCCAAGATTGCTCCAATTCGTAATTAGGGTTAAATGACTAGGTTTCTTGAGTTTTTATAAGAAACCCCAGCTCGTAACGAATTTCAGCCGTAATATAACCCCGTCGCGTCACGCGATGGGTATTACCCTTACTCGTGGCGTAGCGCAACGATAATAAAATTCAGATTTTATTTGTTAAATGCTAGCGCCACGCGACCATGATCATTTTTTGCCGTGGCGCGACGCCACTGCACAAATTCCACATAATGTTGCGTACAATTCCCAGCTCCAATTCTCAAAAACTTCAAATAATTCCAACTCTTTTTCCACTTTGTTCCAGGACTTGACATTCAGCATTTTGGCTCGTTTTCACTCCATTTTCAGCAATATTCAGTACCAAGACCTGGAAAACGCAATTTAATCAATAGTATGCCTATTCTAACTAAAACGGAACTAAAAATAATGGAAATCTATACAAATTATACACGAATAAAGGATCTATTTTGCAATACATCAAATATCCCCACACTTACTCTTTTTTCGTCCTCAAAGAAGAATTATGCAACGAATCAGAGATAAATAATCACTCGGGTTAAAATCATATGTATATTTTATTAAAACCAAAGCTTGTGTTAGCCGCGATTGCGAATATACTTGTCCCCTTAAACCCAAGTCCAATCTCAAGCCCTTATCATGTGATTTTAATTTAAGTGCGGTCAGTCTACCTAGGGCCTCACGCTAGAATCTACAGTCCACCTACTCCCACCTCAAGCTTATAGAACTAAAGGAACGATCACTGGACCAATTCCCAACCGTCTTATATCAAAACCAAGAGAGTTTACAATCCATTTTTTTCTTTTCTTTTTCCATTTTTTTCATTGCTTTTCTTCTTTTTTTTTCTCTCAATGAGCGTAGACGTTGCTTTCCCTAACCAAGAGGCAATCCGGCTATAGAGTCGCTATCCCCAACTCGGATTACTAAGGCTTCGGTACTTTTTCTTTTCTTTG
Source organism: Helianthus annuus (assembly GCF_002127325.2). NCBI lineage: Eukaryota > Viridiplantae > Streptophyta > Magnoliopsida > Asterales > Asteraceae > Helianthus > Helianthus annuus. The sequence goes on from NC_035437.2 coordinate 125,387,457, forward strand.
CAATGTCGATTCACACATCCTAGCGGTAATCCGGTTGTAAAGTCACTATCTCCAACCCAGACTACATAGAAATGCGCTACTTTCATTTAGTTTCTAGCTCATTATTTTATTATTTTTTTCGCATGATCACAAACTCTAACGGTTTTAACTTATAACGATGTCCCTTATACTATTATCGGCAGTTTCAATTTCCCATATCTCCCAGGCGAAAACCCACTAATAGACCGACAATTAAGGTGTATTAACTCAAAGGGACTTAAAACCAAACACGGGCCTATCCACACATCCCTAACTAGACGCAAGCTCGATTTATTTAATCTCTTATTATTATTATTATTTGACCCCGAGCAAAAATTTATCTTTTCTATCATTTTCCGTTTTATTTATGCAAACTTCTCATTTCAAATGACATTTTTCTGATTTTTCGATTTTTTTGGATTTTTTTTTTAATTTCTTTGTATTTTTCATATTTAAGACTTGATTATTTACATGTATCCCATCCCCACACTTAGAGATTGCATTGTCCCTAATGCAAGAACGAAAATACAACTCAACTACTACCTAAAAATAAAGACTGCAACCGAAATAAATAAATAAAATACAACAACAAAAAGGGAAACGACTTAGCTGAGTATGTGAGACTGTCAAAGTGCCAGTCGTTTCCACATAAGTCCTCCAATTCGATACGCGCTCAGCAAACAACTCCTAATCTCGGATACGCGAACGAAAGCGGCTAAACATCAACCTATCAATCAACATCACAAACTAGCAAAACATATCATAATATATATCAAAATATCATCAGTTTCAACATCAACCAACCCAACCTCCCTAACCAACCTGTTTAACGTGTGTCAATATCAGTACAGACCAACAAATGAGGATCAAAACCAAGTACAAGACTACCAAATACAACTCCCACCACCTGACCGTGTACTCAAACAGAGCCAAAACTAACCTAAGTTAACTCGACTAAGTTATGTCATAACAAAGTAGCATCCAAAGTTAACGCGACACGGACTAAGACCACTTAACCGACCCTCATAAAGGACACAAAACTGACTCGACATAATCATCAATCAACAAGACTCGACAACACTCGACCCCTGACCTACGGACCCAAACACATACTCGACTACAGAACTGACTCGAACCTGACTCAACAAGGACTGACACAAGACGACTCGAAGACACATAGACTGTGTGGCTCACTTCGGACCTGACACGAGCCAGAACCGACCCAACTGACCTAAAGCCTAACACAAATAACCTAATCAATAGACACAAGAGAGAATTGCAAGTAAACATACCTGAGTGTCCGATTTGCAAGAAAAAGGAAGGATGTTTGTGAACTTGTGGGTCCCGATTCGGAGTGATATGACGGTTGAAAGGTGAATCTTGTTAATGGGTTTTGTTAGGTGAAGAAAACCGGTCACAAGGGTGGTCGGATGGAGGAAAACGGTGGAGTTTATGGTGGGAATCGGTGGGATATGGTGGGTGAAGGGTTATCGGCGGTGGGGTGAGGAAGAAAAGGGGTTAGGTGAAGTATAAGGGTTCGTCGTGGCGTAGCGCCACGACATGGTTCAAGTATAAGGGTTCAACTTATGGGGGTTCAAGAATGGTTTTTGTTGACCCTAGGGGTGGCGCTGCACCACCGTGATGTTATTTTGTGGTGGCGTTGTAACACCCCAACCCGGAACAGGTCGACGTGTCACTATTACAAAGTCAGATCAAAAACATAATTCCATTTATACTTGAAAGTGGTACAAGGCATAACAACTCAATGGAAATAGGATATCTAATTTAATACATTTATTTCTACGATGTCTTTTTCATATACTCGAGCACTTTTCTGTATCCCGTCCCAAATTGTTTTGATGACCTGACGTAAAGAAGAAAACACAAAAACGTACGTCTGAGCAAAATTTGAAAGTTTTGCCCAGTGCGCGGATAGAGGGAAACAAAAAGGCTTATTTTATTTGAGAAAAAAACTAAGTTCTTCAAAAATCTTTAGTTTTAGCAAAATGGCTAAGTATTCATAATTCAAAATATATTAAACAAATACTATCAGAATATGATATACAGATTTACCCGAAGTCCAGAAGGTTGATTTTATTACAGAGTTTGATACAGGGTAGCTAGCCCATGTATCCAGACATGAATGGAGTGTGGGCAAATCACACCGACCATTCACCAGATACAAGAATACAATTTGCGAGAAAGTCGATTTTGCCAGAATACAATTTTATAGTGAGAGAATTAAACAGAAGTGAGATGGTAAAATTTAGAGATTTTGTTCTGACTTTTATACCCTGTATTTCTTGGTCCCTAAGGTTTTAAGTGTTGAGGTGTTAGAGCATTCACATCCAATTCATCATATTCTCACCTTAAATTAGACTAAAAAACACTACATTTTCTCTCTCATTTTCAATTAAATAATATTTTTTATACCTTTATCATTACTTTTTCTCTCTCCTCCACTCACAATCACTTTCAAAATATATTAAAAAATTATAGGGGGTGAACAGTGCCCCCCAAATATACAGATGAATAGTAACATTTTCTCTCTCCTCCACTCACAACCATTTTTTATACTCTTTATATTTTAAAAACAACACACACATAATTAGTTCCTTGGATGTGAATGCTCTTAGACCCAAGGCTTCATAAAAGGATTGATGCATGACGCGTGGTGTTGATGACTAAACCATTTAGGGTGGATATTATCCCCTCATTAAAAAAATGATTCTATTATTCAATTAAAAAATTTGATTCTATTATTATCTTTTCAATTTATATATACTCTAATTTGTAACAATTGTAAGCATTCAACGGTTGTACATTGTGCTTTCATTGTATTTCTTGCTTAGGTTAGTTGTATGTTAAGTTATATTATTGTACCTTTTGTATTCTTCTACCATGTGTTAGATCACCGCCCGTCATTTCAACCAGGCAACTCAAAAGTCAAAACACTATAGAGAGCTAGAGAGAGTTACAACGATGATGAAGGTGTTTCGGCATCGCCTCCGGCTGGCCGTTCTGCTCAGGAGAACAAGGGTAACAATGAAGATGGTGGCGGTACTATGTTTTTGTGGTTTTTTGTTTTTCCGAGACTAGGGTTCCGACGGCGATGTACGGAGAGTGTTGTTAGTAGTGAGGGTTTGGTGGTTGGTTCAACGGCGAGGGCGATGATGAGTGGTGGTTTGACGTCGTGGTGGTGGTGGGTTTTGAAGGTAGTTTTTTAACGTTTGGTAATTTTTCTATTCAAACTCTTAAATTGCACCTTCTTTACATTTTTGGTGCCATTTGTGGGTAACGACGGTCATTGTCGGTGCGCCGGTTGTTTCTAAAGATGCGATCACTGAGAATCCTAATCGTGTGTCATCGGAAGGTCGGGGCGAGTTTCAAATTGCACATCATAACCAACATCTATAACAACAGTATCAACAAAAGCCATCTATGGGATTTGATGTGACTTCATCGGGTTCACCTTTAAGGAATACATATATACTTTCTTTTAATACTTCTATGCATTAAATGCTATGTGTTTGTTAAAATCACAGAGAAAAAAACGTGAGCTTTTGTTGTTAATGAAGATTATAATGTTATGAATTGTAGTGATGGTAGTGTAATAAATCCCCTGTGATGGTAGTGTAATAAATCCCCTATCAAGACTTAAACCACATGTGCCTTATCAAGAACCAGTTACACAAGCCCAATTTTCTACTGATAACACCATCAGAACTACTGATGCAAGTCAATTAGATTTCTTAGACAAAATACAAGTTATAACAAATAATTGTCAATGAAATTGTTGGTATTTATGGTACGAGAACAACGCATCGAGACTTTTCAGGATATATTGCGTGAATCTTCTTTGGCGTCTACTATTCTACTAATATACTCCCATGGTTGCATGTTTTGATTTTCGACAGATCGACGATGGCAAAGGTGGTTTCGAACGCTTACTATTTAATTCACCCAGCTTTACCAAGGTAAAATTTACAAAGAGACTGGACATTTGAATCTGTTGTGCTTTTCCAGTAATGCTATGTTGTTATTGTTAACATGTATATATACACACGTTAACTGATGTGTGTAAAATGCAACATATAAATTACATCAAATGAGGCATAAAACTAACCCTTTTTAAGTACTAATGTTGGAAAAAGAGTGTTTTTGTCTTCCTTTTGTATTTTCAGGATTAAATGAGCTCAAATTCACAAAAGAAGCAAAAAGACAGCTAAATCTAACATAAATACAAGAAAAGGAACATAAGTGGATTGCCCGACCCCTCAACAGCATCCTCCCAAGCAAAATAGAGAAGGCAGAAGACTGAACACGCCCCGTGCTCAGCCAGCACGGGGCCGTGCCCAAGAAGCAGCAGAAAAGACAAACCTATAGAAGCTTCTATTGCCCACCACAGGGCCATGCCCAGTGAACACGGGGGCGTGGCGAAAGTACAGCAAGCGCATTAATTGTAATTGTGAATTACAATTAATGAAGAGAGAGAGTGTCAGACAGGCACGGGGCCGTGTCCAGCGGACACGGGGCCGTGCCCAGCCTTCTGTTCAGCCTATAAATAGGAGTGCTTGGTTTCATTGCAACTCACCCCTTGGCACACCACCTCTCTCACACTTCATCCACCACCCACCACCATCACAACACCATCATCCACCACCATCATCCATTGTCCATCATAGAGTGTGTGAGTCGTCTCGGGATCCAAGATTGATCGTAAGAGTTCTTGACAATCAAGGTCATGTTTGCCTAAGTCTCTTGCATCACTTGGTGAAGACAAGTGTTTAGTATAATACTTTTTATTTTTAATCTTTTGCACTTTTTATTTGGTTTTGTATTAATGACTTTAATAACTAGTTGCTTATGTTGAAGGTGATCTTTCCTTATCGTTTGTCCGTGGTGTCTTGGCATTATTTTACTGTCTATATAAAATAAAAGATTTTCACCATTCATATCTCCACGGTCTATATGGAGGTATGTTGGCTACCTGGTCGGGGGTTAAGGGAACGGTTTGGTAAGGGTCTTGCCCTTGTTCAGCGTTAGAGGTCCTGCAAGGGACCTGGGTCAAATTTAGTAGGATCTCCTTCAATGCCCATAGGTATTGGATGGCGGGGATCCAAACTCTTTGACCCCCTCATAAGTTAACTACTATTAATACTATAACCCGACTATTTAGGACTGTATCCCTGCTGACTCAGACTACTTAGTCGAGGGTAACGTCACCTCCAAAAGAGGGGCCTACCATAATTTGCATTAATAACTTAATTCATTATCTTTCAATAATCCGACCCTTTAGGATTGTATCCTTGCTGACTCAAACTACTGGGTTGAGGGTAACGTCGCCTTCAAAAGAGGGCCCTACTACAATAACTAAGATAATCTCTTAAACAAGTGCAAAAGTGCGAAAATAATCAAAGGTTATACTAATACACGAGTCGGATCCAAGTGATTCATCTTGTCTATCTGTTTTTATTTTTATTTTATTTTCAGCATTTAGTTAGTTTTTATTTTCTTAGTTTAAAAATCTTTTCTAACATTTTTTATTTGATTAGACGTTGAGGATAAACCGGTACTAAAAGCTCTTGTGTCCTTGGACGACCTCGGTATCTTACCAACACTATACTACGTCCACGATGGGTGCACTTGCCCATATGTGTGTTTAGTGTTAGTAAATATCGTGTTTTATAAATTTAAAACTTGGCTAAAAGTGTAAAAAGGGCTTAAAATATACATCTAAAATATATTACACTACACACGCATCATTAACGATTGAATTAATTTATACATGTTTATGCCTTCATGGGCTTATGGTTGTGTAGGGAATCCTTGCCGGTGGATATTATAAATTCTGAAACCGTTGAGCTTCCTTCGGTCGTTTGTTCAGTATGTGAGGGTAACAGGTCAGCTTTTACAAGCCCGAATTATGTAAATTGTAGCTACTTATGAAAACCAATCAGTTTATCATATGGTACATTTCGTTTCATTTTATGTTATATGTTACTTCTCACGGGTTCCAATCATTGGTAGATATTTGATTTAGAAATGAAGATGATTTACATATTTAAAATTTCTATTGAAAGTGTGTTGTTGTTGGCGGTTTTATTTTTATTATTGTTATTATTAAATGGGAAGGCCATGACTTTTGTAAATGATTTTAAATCTGACTTCATGATTTCAGGTAATAGAGTTTCTGAATCTCGAAGTGAAAATAGATCTTACTTAATCAAATAGTTTTTGGTCTTTAATTTATGTGCCCATTACTTTTATACGACTATATGCTATGTGGTTGTTGTTGTTCAGTTTGCAGCACCAGGAGAACTTTCCATTTGCACCATTTTTGCCGGGAATATCGATTGCCCTACATATTGTTTTTGTTTTGTTTAAACATTCTCTTTAAGGTGCACCAATTGCCTCTTTCTCTGTAACTGTAGCATTTGTTGATCACTAACGCATATGCTCTTTAACAAATTCGGGCGTGTACCTATTCACTTTTAGAAAGCCTCGAGGAGCATTATAATTAACTAACACACCACAAGGAGCATTATCTACAGGGACTGTACGACACAAAAACCCCTATGGCGTGCAAAGTAATATTAAACCTTACTCTCTTTTTTTCTTCGAAATATAATTATTTTCCATAACAAAAAAGGTCTGATTTAGTAATTATCTTATACGATGATTATATACTGGATTATCATATATTAGTGCATTTAAGAATACAACTAACAAAAGTATTTATAAAGTATGTTATATGCATTTTAGAAACGTAATTGTTATTCCACCATTTACTTTCTTCTATTCAATATACGTACAACAGGTTTTAATGCAATTTGTCACACTTACATTCACATTCACTTTGTCATCAAGATCAGTGTCAATTTCATAAGGTACATTGTCATCTCCTGCAGTAGCAGAAGTTGAGAATACAATATGTTTAATACAACTTTCCTTAATGTGACCTGTTCCTGTAGATTGATATTGCTGAAAATGGCAAAGATGATTCTGAAGTATCAGGTAATATTGCTAATGAAAATTAACTTCTGCACTGCTTTTTGCCTCCTGGGCTGTTTGTGTTGCTAATTTGTAAAGTTTCAATTTTGCTTTCGATGTTTATATACGCCCCTTTCCCGATGGATATTCAATTGGAACTCTTAGGTTCGTTACAACTTTATTTCAGATTTATGCTTCAATTTCAAGGTTTGTTACAACCTGCATCCAATGTATACATGTACACTTTTTATTTTGAATCATTTATATGAGATTGTAAGAGGTTTGCTCATCAGATCCTCTAAGTATAACCATGATGAAAACTTGGCACTGAATAGCCAATTCGACTTAGTCAATGCTTTTTCATCTATAATATGTTTTGACTTAGTCAATACTTCTCATCTATAATATGTTTCAACATAAACGTAGTTCAGATTCGAATCGGGTACGTCGCCGCAACGCGCGACGGGTAATTTACTAGTTGAATATATGTGTGTGTTTGTTTTTTTTTTTTGTTACCTAACGAGAAACACGCTTAACATTAACAAAACTTTTCTTGTTTAACCAAAGAACCATACATGAGTTGTATTATAATTTTTTTAATGTCTAAACTTGCATACTATAGGGATTGAACCCATGACTTCCTATTACCCCAAATCTTATCTACTTCGGCTGTATAATATTTAAGATGTAAATTCTTATTATCATATATTATTTATCTAATCTTAAATACAATTTACTAATAAAACTTTAATAATAATAATAATAATAATAACTTCTTTTTTTATAACCTAGATTAAATAACATTACATTTTTATGTACTTCAAAGTTCTTATTGTCATGACATAATTATTATATTTTAGGAAAAAAATCAGGGTATTACAAATCTATCCCTCTTAAAAAAATTTCGTCCTTGAAATTGATACATATATATAGTCATAACATATTAAGTAAACAACTGATTATTATTTTATATATGCCGCTGGTAACATGGTTTTAGATAACACATGTGTTTTAGGGAAACATAACTTAGCATAAACTTAAACCAGATTTTCTAACGATACATACATATGATTAGATGATATGGTTATCTCTATAGATAATAGATGTGTAGTTTTCTAGGATAGGATTATACTTGTTGCATTTTTCAAACATGGCGGAGTGAAAACTTCTCGTCTTCTTTCAAGGTTCTTGACCAATCAATTCATGATGCTTAAGACGTTTCTTTGCTAGCTCCGCTTCCGTTGATGCAATGTCGGTGGTTAAAGCGAATACCCTTCCGCCAGTTGTGCGTGGTACAACACTGGCGGGCTCAACATAATTTCCGATAACATATCCTTGCGGCTTAGGGCAGTTTTTAACCATGTGATCAGATTGTCCACACCTGAAGCAATTACCTGTGGCCTTGAAACAAACACCTTTATGAAATTTCCCACAGGTGTTGCATAACGGACTAGAGTGGTTTTGGTTTTGGTTTGGAGACTTATGATTGGTTTGATAAGGATGATTAGAAGTTTTATGGTTCTGATGTGTTTGTTGCCAGTTTTGGGTGTTATTGTTTTGATTGAAAGGGGGCTTGTGATCTCTAGTGGATGAGGTTTGGTTCTTCTTGTGAATCTCGTCATATTGTAGCTTCATGTCTTTGTTTGCTATTTCCAAATTCTGTACAACATTTGCAACCTCTATGATATCCTTAAATTCCTGATTTACAATTAACCACTTGATCTTTTCACATATCGCCCATTTTAGTTTGTCGGCTTGCATTATTGGGGTTCCGGCAGCGGGTCCCATGAAACTAGCCAATCTTGTGAATCGAGCCATAAACTCGACCATAGGCTCATCTTCCCTTTGTTTAATAGATGTGTACGTGCGCTCATATTCTCCTCTACGGGCAGAAGGGAATTACTGTTGATAAAACAAAGTTTTGAAATCATTCCACGAAAGTGTAGCCACATAAAAATCTCCTCATCGTGCATGCTTGACGGTTCCCCACCAACTTTGGGCATCATCTTCTAACTTATATGTAGCTAGCCTTGCTTTGAACTCATCACCGACCCCCATAACTTCAAAAATCTTTTCGATATGGTTTATCCAGTTTTGTGCCTCTACTAGAACAGTCGCAGAACTGAATGAACGTGGTTTCGGCTTTTGGAATCTTGCGAGCCAAGTGTAGATGTCGACAGATGGGGACATAGTCGTGTTGTTATACGATACATCGTTTTTGGGTGGTGAGATGTGTGGTGGAAACGATGGAGGTAATGGAGGAGGCGTGGGAGAACGTGGAGGCGGAGAAGGTGGAGGTGGAGGTGGTGGAGGCGTTACGTTATTCTCCTGATCATGAATATGTTGATCGAAAGTTTGTAGAATATTAGGAAGCATCTTTTCGAAAGCACGTTGAAATGCCTTGTCAAAGCTTCGTCGTTTAGAAGACTTTGATTTCTGACGGGAGTGACTTGGACGAGACATCTGAGAGGAAAAAAAATACATAAGGATGACGATAATGATTTAGCGGAAGATTAGATTTCCTAGCCCACATCTACCCATTATCTCACAGGTCTTAACTTATGTTTAAGTTTTCTACATGAAAGAGCCTTTGCTCTGATACCATAACTGTAACACCCCAACCCGGAACGGGTCGACGTGTCACTATTACAGAGTCAGATCAAAAACATAATTCCATTTATACTTGAAAGTGTTACAAGGCATAACAACTCAATGGAAATAGGATATCTAATTTAATACATTTATTTCTACGATGTCGTTTTCATATACTCGAGCACTCTTCTGTATCCCGTCCCAAATTGTCTTGATAACTTGACGTAAAGAAGAAAACACAAAAACGTACGTCTGAGCAAAATTTGAAAGTTTTGCCTAGTGCGCGGGTAGAGGGAAACAAAAAGGCTTATTTTATTTGAGAAAAAAAAACTAAGTTCTTCAAAAATCCTTAGTTTTAGCAAAACGGCTAAGTTTTCATAATTCAAAATATATTAAACAAATACTATCAGAATATGATATACAGATTTACCCGAAGTCCAGAAGGTTGATTTTATTACAGAGGTTGATACAGAGTAGCTAGCCCATGTATCCAGACATGAATGGAGTGTGGGAAAATCACACCGACCATTCACCAGATATCAGACTTTAATTACTTTTTCCTAGGATCGATCCATACGCCTCTGAACAGAAGTCCGTAGACTGAAACAGAAGAGACGCCGTGAACTCAACTCACCGTCATAGATGGTGCCACATCATTTTATGCCACAATGATGGGTCTGTGGTCATCCTCACAGAAAAGGGACTGACTTGGGTAACACAATACATGTACATAATCTTAAGCTTGTACATTTATAAACACGTAAACTTTGTAAACTCGTAACATTTTTATAATATAAACTTATTGCATAATTTAAAAATCAGGAATAAGATGCCCGAAGGCCAAATGACATGCATTGAAGGAAAGGATTCTATCCGTACCTTAAGCGATGATCACAAACTGAGATAACAGATTACGTCTAGACAACCGCGAAATCCTACAATATTGTTGTTTTTTTATATTTAGAAATGCCAATTTCTTTTGTTTACTTGTTAAATTCATCTAAATACAGACTCAAATAATCTGTAAATTTATATTCATAATATTGTTTAATAATTCATTAGTAGGAATTAGTTTACAACTTGTACAAAATCCAATATTGTTTTATTTGGTAGGTTATAAAATATAGTTACTTGTTTAAGCTTTTTATTTGAAAACGTACATATAATTTGCTAAAATATAATATTTTAAATTCCGTTTATCTATAGCAAATAATTATTTTTGTTTTTAATAACATTGTATATGATTCCAATTCAAAATAAACATTATTATAAAATATTTTATACCCATCTTTACTACATAATAAAACATATTTTCTTAAAAAGTAGTTGTAATTTTATTTAGAACATAACTAGCATAGATCAGTAGTTTACAAAATTATATAGAGCTTGGTTTTGTTATTAACTTATTATATATTATCTGTACATGGGAATAATAACAATTAAATTAAATTTAATTCATAACTTACTGTACCTTCTTTGTCAACGTTTGCAAGAAAGTCGATTTTGCCAGAATATATAATTTTAGAGTGAGAGAATTAAACGGAAGTGAGATGGTAAAATTTAGAGATTTTGTTCTGACTTTTATACCCTTTATTTCTTGGTGCCTAATGTTTTAAGTGTTGAGGTGTTAGACCCAAGACTTCATAAAAGGATTGCTGCATGCCACGTGGTGTTGATGACTAAACCATTTAGGGTGGATATTATCCCCTTATTAAAAAAATGATTCTATTATTCAGTTAAAAATTTTGATTCTATTATTTATATATAATATCAATTTGAAACACATGTTGGCATCAAGGGTTGTATTATATGTTTCATGGGTTGTACTTAACATATGTTGACATCAAGGGTTGTACCATAAGTTTCATGAGTTGTACTTATATTTTTGTTCTTTTATCTTTAAAATGTAAAACATATAAAGTGATTGGTTAGAATCACTTTTAACCCATACAAATTTTTTGTATCATGTTTTGGTCAAATTTAATTTTGCGAGTTAACATGCTACAACGTGCGTGTATGATTCAATGTTTTTACGCGTAGTTTTCCTATACAACAAGCCGTCACAACGCGCGGTTCTAGAACAACTTAGTTATTGTTTTCTATTTTTACATTTAGAGTGATTGGTTCAACATTGTTTCATCGTCTACTTTTCGTTTGGTTTTATATTTCATTTTTTATTTCTTTTTTTAAACGAACCTTTTTTGTGTTGATGGCCGTTCACGGTGATATAATATTGGAGCTACTTAGCACGGTTTTACGCCTCCACCACAACATGGGGGTATATAATTTGCAACATATTTATGCATTATGATTTGTCACATAATTCTTAGTGGGTTGTATCCACTAAAGAAAAAATTGTATTTCATTTAAGTACTATAAATAATTTTGTGAGTTAACACGGCGCAACGTGCGTGTGTGGTTAATCGATTTTACGTTGTCTATTTTTTCCGTTTGACAGGTTAATCGTAACGCTCGGATCCTAGATCGACTTAGTTATTTTTTTATATGTTTTACGTTTCGTTTTAATTTATTCGTATTAACACGCTGCAACTTCATTGTTGGTGGTCGCTGATAGTAGTGTGGCATTGGCGTTCGACCCCGCCGCAACGCGGGGGTCGTTAATACTAGTTATCTTTTCATTTGAATATATGTGTGCGCTTATTATTATTTTTTTTTTGTTAGCTTTTTTTTTTTTTTGAAAGGCGAACTTCATAAAACACCAAAAACGACGGGAAATCTCCAAGACGGAGACACTCAAAACCAAAGTTACATTACATCAAAAGAGAAATTTTTCCAATCCATCCAACCCACCAATCCCTTTTTATACCTACTAGAAAACCATAAGAAACCCAAAGCTTTAATGTCCGCCACAATATCAACAACGGTCCGCCTTTCGTTCTTGAATATCCTCTCATTCCTAGCCCTCCATATCCTCCAACAAGAGATCACCAGCACCCCATGAAGCGCCGTCTTCTTCTCCTTAGACCAAGAAGAAGTATACTCCATATGGAGGATATCCGCCACCAAAAAGAAGTAGAACTGAGGGAGACCAACCCATCTAGCTATCGCGTTCCATACTCCCGTAGCAACCAAACATGCCGTAAAAATATGGTCAACGGTCTCCTCAAACTCCTCACAAAAACTGCATAAACCGTCTCCACAGTTGACATCCCGCCTAGAAAGCGCCTTTTTCGTAGGAATCCTATCCATAAGCATTCTCCACATAAACACGCTGCACTTGATCGGAATCCATTTGCACCACCTATAAATCGCTTGGTCTATGTTTGGCCGACCACTATCAATCCATCTCTTGACATCCGAAACCGAGAACCCATCTGTATCAACTGTATCCCAACACCACTTATCAGCCGAATCTAGCACTTGAATCCCATCTATCAAAAGAAGACAATCCTGCAACTGATTTAACTCCACTTCTGTCGATGGTTCATGTCTCCAATTCCACTGTAAGCCACCACCGAAGCAGCCCCCGTGATTCTATCCCCCATCGAACAAGATTTCTCCTGCTCTAACTCTAACGAGAAACACTCTTAACATAAACAAAACTTTTCTTGTTTAACCAAAAACCATACATGAGTTGTATTATAATTTTTTTAATGTCTAAACTTACATATTATAGGGATTGAACCCATGACTTCCTATTACACCAAATCTTATCTACTTCAGCTGTATAGTATTTAAGATGTAAATTCTTATTATCATATATTATTTATCTAATCTTAAATACAATTTACTAATGAAACTTTAATAATAATAATACTAATAATTTCTTTTTTTATAACCTAGATTAAATAACATTACGTTTTTATGTACTCCAAATTTCTTATTGTCATGACATAATTATTATATTTTAGAAAAAAAAATCAGGCGATTTTTAGACAGAAGGTTTCGTAAAAAATTGAGTTTTATGCCTTAGAAAAAATTCTAAGTGTTACCAATCCTTCCCTAAACCATCCCAAATTTTTTCTAAGTATTGGGACTTACCTGGAACGTCGTTTTCTCCGCAAATTCAGCTCTTCAATGGTACGTTTCCTACAAAATTTCTCAAACACACGAAACACAAACACGAAAAACTACGAAAAATGACGAAATTAACGAAATTTACAAACGGTACATACTCTACACTTGGGAGTTCATCCCAAAACACTAATTGGCGGCTTTTTATGGAATTTCGAGAGGAGTTTCCTCCATCTCGTTCTTGTTTATCGCTCCTCCAATGTAGTGCTTCAAACGGTGGCAATTCACCTTCCAACTACGGCCATCCGTCTCATCCATGATCTCCACCGCTCCGTACGGAAACACGTAGTGAATCATATAAGTTCCCGACCACTTCGATTTCAATTTCCCCGCAAATAGCTTCAACCTTGAGTTGTAAAGAAGCACTTTATCTCCCTTGCTAAACCCCTTCACTTTTCTCAACTTCATATCATGTAACACCTTCGTTTTCTCCTTGATTCCTAACGATCGAGCATACGCCGCATCCCGAAGCTCCTCAAGCTCATGGATTTGAAAGAAACGCTTCCTAGCGGCTTCGGTCATGTCTAGATTAACGGTTTTCAATGCCCAAAGCGCTCTATGCTCTAGCTCTAAGGGAAGGTGACAAGCTTTTCCATAGACAATCATAAACGGTGTGGTTCTTAAGGGCGTCTTGTAGGCGGTTCGAGACGCCCATAGTGCATCGTCTAGCTTGTCGGACCAATCCTTCCTATTCTTACCGACTGTTTTCTCTAAGATTCGTTTTATACCGCGATTCGCATTCTCCACTTGTCCACTAGTTTGTGGATGATATGCGGTAGACAAACGATGAGTGACTCCGTAGCGTGCAAGCAATTTCTCCATCAATGCGTTGCAAAAGTGAGTGCCACGGTCACTGATTAAGGCTTTTGGTGTACCGAATCGGGAAAAGAGCTTTTTAAGGAATTTTAACACTACTCGGGCTTCATTTGTGGGAAGAGCTTGAGCCTCAACCCATTTAGACACATAGTCAATTGCCACGAGTATGTAACGGTTTCCTTTGGAGTTGGGAAATAGTCCCATGAAATCGATGCCCCAAACGTCAAAAACCTCCAACACTTGGATAGGGTTTTGAGGCATCTCATCTTTGGCGGAAATATTGCCGGTTCGTTGACACGCATCACATGTCTTCACGAACTCAACGGCATCTCTAAGTACGGTAGGCCAATAGAAACCACAATCGAACACTTTTTGAGCGGTGGCGTATGCACCATGATGTCCTCCCGTGAGGCCTTCATGTACATGTTTGATGATGTTCCATCCTTCTTCTCTCGACACTCAACGTCTAAGAACCCTATCTCCTCCTATCCTAAAGAGAAAAGGATCGTCCCACACATACTTTCTTTATTCACTAATGAATTTCCTACGTTGTTGTGTGGTCATTCCTCTCATAATATTTCCACTAGAAAGGTAATTCGCTAAGTCACAAAACCATGGCAATCCTTCTTTCTCGGCCTCAACAAACTCTATAGACTCATGAGGGAACGTGTCTCCAATCTCCTCCTCACGAATCTCTTTTCTCTTGTGGTCCTCTAGACGCGATAGATGATCGGCCGCTACGTTTTCGGCCCCTCTCTTGTCCCTAATCTCAATATCAAATTCACTAAGCAAAAGAATCCACCGAATGAGTCGGGGTTTAGCGTCTTTCTTTTGGAAAAGAAAACGCAACGCGGAATGATCGATGAATACTATGGTTTTGGATAGAACAAGGTATGCGCGGAATTTGTCGAAAGCAAATACTACGGCTAAGAGTTCTTTTTCCGTGGTGGTATAGTTCTCTTGAGCATCATTTAACGTTTTGCTCGCATAGTATATTAGATGGAAGTGCTTATCCTTTCTTTGTCCTAAAACCGCTCCAACGGCATAGTCACTCGCATCGCACATGAGCTCAAACGGCAAGCTCCAGTCGGGCGAGATAAGAATAGGTGCACTCACAAGCTGTTCCTTCAAAAAGTTGAAGGCTTTAAGACATTCTTCGTCGAAGACGAAAGGAACATATTTCTCTAGCAAACGGGTCATGGGCGGGTGATTTTTGAGAAATCCCTAATAAAGCGTCTATAGAAGCCCGCATGCCCTAGGAAACTCCTAATCGACTTCATACTCGTGGGTGGAGGTAAGCTACTAATGGTATCTATTTTCGCACGATCTACCTCAATACCCTCCCTAGAGATCTTATGCCCTAACACGATACCTTCCGTCACCATGAAGTGACACTTCTCCCAATTTAGCATAAGCTTGGTCTCCACGCACTGCTTCAACATCCCCTCTAAATTCTTCAAACACGCATCAAAAGAGTCACCATACACCGAAAAATCATCCATGAAAACCTCCATGGAACTCTCTATCAAGTCCTGAATAATGGCAACCATGCACCGCTGAAAAGTAGCTGGAGCGTTACATAGCCCAAATGGCATGCGTCGGTACGCATAGGTGCCGTAGGGGCATGTAAAAGTGGTCTTATCCTGATCCTCCGGTGCGATGGGGATCTGGAAGTACCCGGAAAAGCCGTCGAGAAAACAATAAAATTGTTGACCAGCGAGACGCTCCAACATTTGATCGATGAAGGGCAATGGGAAATGCTCTTTTCGGGTGGCATCATTCAACCTTCAGTAGTCGATGCACACGCGCCAACCCGTGACCATTCGTGAAGGGATAATCTCATTCTTAGCATTCATAACAACGGTGATCCCTCCCTTCTCTGTGTGGGACTAACCCATGGAGAGTCGGAAATGGGATATATCATCCCGGCATCTAGGAGTTTAAGAACCTCCTTCTTCACAACATCTTGCATGTTGGGGTTAAGCCGCCTTTGGGGTTGCACCACCGGTTTATAATCATCCTCCATGAGTATCCGGTGGGTGCAATAGGAAGGGCTAATGCCCTTGATGTCGGACAACCTCCATGCAATGACCTCTTTGTTGGCCCTCAATACCTCCAACAACCTTAACTTCTCACTCTCCTCCAACTTTGACGATATAATGACGGGTAGCTCGGAACCTTCCCCTAAGAAAGCATACTCTAAATGCGATGGAAGTACCTTAAGCTCTAAGGGTGGGGGTTGGGTGGTGTCCTCACTAACGGCTAAGACTTCGGGAATTAAAGGAATTCCCTCAACTTCAACTTCCTCTACCCTCTTCAACTTCCTCTACCCTCTTCAACTCCTATTCTACCTTCTCTCCTACCACTAAGTCCGCACCACTGATATACTCTAAACAGTGATCGACACATGAGATGAATGAATTCAAGAAGTAGATGGAATGGCAAGGACCACTATAGTCATCCGAACCACTCGGGTGGTTCATGGAATGCTCTATCTCAAAGGTGACTCTCTCCTCACTGACCCTAAGGGTGATCTTACCATCATGAACATCTATAAGTGCTTTGGGGGTGCGAAAGAATGGACGACCAAGGATAATGGGGACTCTCTCATCCGCTTCCATATCTAGAATTACGAAATCGGCGGGAAACACAAATTTGTCTACCTTGACTAGCAAATTCTCAACTATGTGTAACAACTGTCACTAAAATCCCTAATTAGGATAGTAATTAGCTATTAAGAAAACCCTAATTGAGACACCCAAGTGATTCTACGCAAACCCTAAAATTTTCAGAATTTTCAGAATCAGGATCAGGGCCCCTAAAACTCAGGGGGGGATAAACCCTAGCCAACGATTATCCTCATAACTAATTATAAAATTCGAAAATTTAAAAACTGTCGACACAGCAAGCCTACATGCATGAAGGGCTACTCTATGAAAGTAGGGTGGTCACTCGCGTAGCGCGACGCCTATAGGGGTACCCCCTCGCGCTACGCGACGGTGTCAAAATTTCAGTATAAATAGCAGGGGTTGGGACTTGAAATTTGGCACTTGAACGACGAAAATCGGAGTTACGTAGATCGAGTTATAAGCAAAACAGTCCAACACACACACACACAATTATCGAATCGCTGCCACAGAACAGGGTAATTACTCGATCGCTATTACGATTCAGTTTCCGGGATCAATATATCCAAGGAATGCCTAAGTGCCGCCCACATTGGGCTATGCTTTATCGTTTGTCGGTAATCCGATAAATGAGCCGAAGCATTGTACTTTGTCGTTGTCGATAATTCGATATACGAGTTGAAGTACTATACTTTGTTGTTTGTCACTTTGATAAATGAGTTGAAGTATTGCACTTGGTCATTCATTGCGAGTATTTGATCTCGGGAAATTATCGTAACTGCTGTATTGATCACTAATCCTGTTTTGTGTGCATTATTGTTAAATTAGAAATAATCAAGGCTAATCAGTAGGCTTATACACTGCTCGTTAAATCTGCAATGTGAGTCATTCTTCTTTTTATCAACTGTTTTACGATACTCCAAATTATTTTCAAAGTATTATAGTTACAGGGACTAAGTCGTGGATATCTTGATTTATTGGTTAGTGGGGTATTGTGCACATTACTATTTCTCCCAGTTAGGTTCATTGACCTACTAGGGAGAAACGTCACTATTAGAGTTCATTAACCTAATAGTGGTATGACCATCGTCACCATTGTGACTTGTCACCATTGTGGCAGAAAGCCAGATAAAGATAAAGATGTAAACCATTGTAATCGCTCTTATGCTGTAATTTATAACTATGGGTCATTTCCTAAAAACTGAATGAACTCACTCAGTATTTCCCCGCTGACAAAACCTTTTTCAAACATGTTTCAGGTAATCTGTTGTGAGCAAAGAAAAGTGCCAGGAAGCACTACCAGCTTAGAAAAGTGGCTCAGTGTAAATAAATAAAGGAACATGTTTTAAAAATAAAGATTTCCATGGAAATCACATTATTGTAAATTACTGGGTTTTATCCCTAAATTATGTAATGAGCAGTTTTAAATACTAAAGATCCTGTTTTAAAAGACTTCCGCTGCCGCCTAAATTAAAATACCGCAGGATTTCTGTCCCGCGGCTCCTGAGACGGGTCAAACCGGGTCGGGGGCCGTGACACTATGCCCCTAAGGTATTTAATGGACCGATCAGCTAAGGACAATGTCATTCGGGTAGGTGAAAGCTCTCCCAGGTCTAGCTTCTCATAAAGAGAAAAGGGCATCAAATTGATGCTAGCACCTAAGTCGGCTAAAGCTTTAGTGTTGGTATTACTACCAAATAGACAAGGAATAGGGAAAACACCGAGATCGGTAAGCTTTTCGGGAAGCTTATTTAACACAACGGCGAAACACCCTCCATTCAACGGGACATTGGACAACTCCCCTAACTTCTCTTTATTCCTAAGAAGATCTTTCAAGAATTTTGCATACTTAGGCATCGACTGAAGTGCCTCGATGAAAGGAAGATTAATCTTCAATTGCTTGAAGATATCTAAAAATTGCCCGTATTCCCTTGAGTATTTTTGGTTCCTAAGACGTGAAGGGAACGGGACTCTCGAATGGTCCACTAGGGGTGAAGGTCTAATGTCTACGGGCGTTTTCTCAACTTCCTTCTCACCTTGAGACTCACCGGGCTGTGCGGTACTTGCTGGGCTTAGCCTCGTTTGCACTTTGCCGGGAGCCTCCATCTCTATCTCCTCGTCTACAATATCCCCATCCTCATCAACTACTCTCTCTTCAACTCTAGGGTTCCCTATGGTTTTACACTACGAGTGGTAATGGCTTTAGCATGGGCATTAGGGTTTGGTAGGGTGTTACCCGCAAACTGACCGGGCAATCTCTCCTCTAACTTCCTAGACATATCACCTACGACCCTTTGGAGGTCTTGGAAAGAGGCTTGATGGTTCTTAAGCATAAGGTCATGTTCACTAAGTGTCTTTTGGGTGGTTTGGTCCCTAACAACTAGTTGGCTCATCATAGCTTCCATTCTCTCTAGGCTACCTCCTAGATCATAACTTGAACCTTGACATGGCTGAACCTGACTACCTGACCCCCCATCCTTGACCTGCCCATTGAACCCCTTGTTGAACTGCCCATTTGAACCCCCACCAAAAAGTGAACCTTGACCCCTATTTGGATTTTGAGCTATTTGAAAACCAGGGGGTCCATTTGAGCGAAAATTGGTATTATTATTAAAGTTACTATTATTATTATTATTATTATTATTATTATTATTATTATTATTATTATTATTATTTCGCCAACCCAAACCAAAATTATTATTATTACCAAACCTATTAGGTTGACCTCTACCGAAACCTCCTCCTACGAAATCAACTTGCTCCTCACCAACTAGCAATGGACACGCACTCGTATCGTGACCCCCTCGGCAAAACTCACATTTGTCTACCTTAGCCTTAATCTCCTTAAGTTCCCTAGTCACGTTTTCCAAAACAGCGGCTAAACTAGGATCCATGGTGACATGGTTCACCCGTCGGGCGGGTGCACTAGTAGTATTATTCGAATTACTACTTTGATACCGCTGATCGGTTCGCGATTAAAATTGAGATTGAGACTGGGCAAATGCCTCAAAACGCTCTAAACACTCAGCAACAGTAAGAATACCCATCATATGCCCCCCCCCCCCCCCCCGCATAGTATCAAACCGATCACGAGTCTCTTGGGTGAGACCGTTATAGAATTTCTCACATAGGGCCCAATCGGAAAGACCATGTTGGGAGCAACGAGCACAAAGGTTTTGGAAATGCTCCCAAGCAAGGTAATAAGGCTCGTCGGGCTCCATGCGGAAAGAGTAAATTTGGTCACGAAGGCGTGAGGCTTTAGCAGGCGGGAAATACTTGTTCAAAAAGGCTTGACGAAGGCCCGCCCAAGTGGTAAAGGTACCGGTTGGTTGAGAGTCCAACCAAGTAGCCGCACGCCCGGCTAGTGAAAATGGGAAGAGTTGCAAGTAAGTAGCATCATTAGGGGCACCGTGAAGGCTAAAAGTAGCTAGGATACGGGAGAAACGGTTTATGTGGGCCGGGGCGTCCTCGTCCTCGCGGCCATGGAACTGGATGCTATTGGTAATGGCCTGCATGGCATAAGATGGAATCTCCCATGAGTTCTCGCTAACTATGGGTGGAACGGTAATGGGTGAAGCAAGTCCGGTGAAGTTCTGAGTGGCTTGCTGATGGACGGTTTGCCTAGCGTTAGCCATGTTTTCTAAGTTTTCTAGGATGCTAGAAGTGCTAGAAGTAGGGCTATCAGGTGGGGAAACTTTAGGTGAGGTTTTAAGTGAATGGTTTGGTGAAGGTGGTGGGGTAGGAGGTGGGGTGGGTAACGGAGTAGAATCGAAATTGGGAAACTGAGAAGAGGATGAAGTACTGAACTGTGGGCCATGGCCCAATCGAGACGATGACTCGGTGACTGGCGGCTTCGGCGGTCCGTGCGAGTGCAGATGTGGCATCCACTACAAGCAAAAACCTGAATGTGAGAAAAGCAAACACTAGTCACTAAGACTCAAAAATAAAAGACAAAGACTCAAAACAGAACAAACACGTAGCACGTATATGTCAATAAGGTCTATCAAAGCTAATGAACGCAATTGCCATGAGTCCTGGGCAACGGCGCCAAAAACTTGATGTGTGCTAAACAGACTATAAAAAAATAACTAAATAACTCTCTATTCTAGACACTACAAAGCTTTAATTCTAGACTCGACCTAAAACCACACAATCGGCAAGTGTACCGATCAATGTAGTATAACCCTAGGAAGTCCGGATATCGAACCACGAGACTTTATGTATCACGCAAACTAGACTCTAATGGATACTGACAGACACGACTTAAAATGTTTAATTGTTTTAGGGGGGGGGTTCGGAAAATATAAGGAAATCTATTTAGACTAAATAATTAATAATTAATTAAAAACTAGACTAATACGAAAGAAAGCAAAGACGATTCTTATATGATAAACGAGACCACCTAGACTAGAATCCTGGATTGATTTTAAAGAATTACCAATTAAGTTAAATGCATGATTTATGGAACCGGGGTCTTAAAGTACTAAACCTATTAAACACCAACTAAGCCCCTCAACCCTTCTCGAGGTGAAACTTATGGCGCTACCTAGGCCGTTAATCCTACCGGTTATTAGACGTCTTTCCAGTTGTCTAATTATTGTGTAAGTACCCTAATGTTGACCTACTCTTTTCCAATCATAGATCTAGGGTATTTTGGATTATTTAACTTAACTTGATAGACTAATAAACCGACGGGGCAACTAAATTCATGACCTTTTCCAAGGACTGTCTAAAGCAATTCTCCGGGTAAGACCTATCAACAGCCCCGCACCTTCCAGCTATAAGGACTAGCAAAACACTAAAACCTAGCAAATTACTAACAATTACTTCTAGGGGTTATTGGCCAATTCCACCCTAAAGAGTTAAGATTTATTATGTGATGTAGATACTCACCAAAATCTAAAACCCTGGCACGACTCTATTATGTGATAAAGACCGTCACTAAGAATCATACGAAGCAAATGACAATAATAAACCAAATTAAAGTACGCATGCGCATCAAGTCAATAAAACAAACTCTTTACTACACACAATCAATCCATAACATTCATGCAAATAATGAAAACGGTAAAAACTTTATTCAATCCATTCAACTAAGTCTAGGTGGCTTGAATGTTTAGCCGAGCATGTTCATAAACGAAAACAAATCAAAGAAGTTCAACAAAGAATTCATGATAACAAGTTTCGTGATGAAAATCAAAAAACAAAGAACTAGAAAACCCGTATAGTCTTCGATCCTTCGTCCCGAACTCATACCACTGATTTGTATGCTTTAAGATCTCCGATAGTGCTCAAACCAAGCTCTCAAAATCGCCCAAGATTGCTCCAATTCGTAATTAGGGTTAAATGATTAAGTTTCTTGAGTTTTTATAAGAAACCCCAGCTCGTAACGAATTTCCGCCGTAATATAACCCCGTCGCGTCACGCGACGGGTATTACCCTTACTCGTGGCGTAGCGCAACGATAATAAAATTCAGATTTTATTTGTTAAATGCTAGCGCCACGCGACCATGATCATGTTTTTCCGTGGCGCGACGCCACTGCACAAATTCCACAGAATGTTGCATACAATTCCCAGCTCCAATTCTCAAAAACTTCAAATAATTCCAACTCTTTTTCCACTTTGTTCCAGGACTTGACATTCAGCATTTTGGCTCGTTTTCACTCCATTTTCAGCAATATTCAGTACCAAGACCTGGAAAAAACGCAATTTGATCAATAGTATGCCTATTCTATCTAAAACGGAACTAAAAATAATGGAAATCTATACAAATTATACATGAATAAAGGATCTATTTTGCAATACATCAAAGAACTTATACCCACTTTATCCTCAATCAAACCCATGATTGACATCTCTTTGAATTTTATTGAGAATTACTCAAAAACAGAGTATCAGAACAACTTAATGTTCCAATTGGTCTAATTCTTCTTAAGTCCTTTTTGATCACTCAGTCAGTTACCTATACGAGCTAGTTTGTCTTCTGAGTCAACATTTAAGTCAATTCAATGTAACCGGATCTAATACCAA
Source organism: Helianthus annuus (assembly GCF_002127325.2). Lineage (NCBI taxonomy): Eukaryota > Viridiplantae > Streptophyta > Magnoliopsida > Asterales > Asteraceae > Helianthus > Helianthus annuus. The sequence goes on from NC_035437.2 coordinate 125,410,569, forward strand.
TTGTTGGATCTCAGAGTGTGTGATAGTGAGTGTCTTTTATAAAACAGTTTAAAGGAATTAGTAATTCAATCAAATATTGATAATAAACACATCATCATATACATAACTTGATTTGGGAATGATTGCAACAAGATTTCAATTTATTCAGATGTTTCAGAATAAACAGTTAAGTACAGTATCTCCCGCTCACCAAGTGCACTCTCTCTCTCTAAGTTCTTTTATTTTTCAGCTCTAAGAGTTGCAAATTACAAAACATACTGAACTATATATAAAGGAGAGAATTGCTGGTGGTGTAACAACCCTCGAAAAGGACATAACGAATCATAACCGAAACCCTGAACGTGTACCACGAGAACCAGCACGAGAAACGAGGAAACCAAAAATTATACCTCGTCGCGCTACGTGACAGTTTTAAAGAGGTTTGGCCGCGTCACACGACACCTCACTATTCGACAGACGACATGTGGCCACCACTTGGCATGCCTACATGGCAGTGATGGACTAATTTGGTCGCATGACGCGACGTGGTGAATCCACAGCTATAAATTGGACGTAAATTTAACATTCAGAATTGTTCAAAATTTCATTTCTCTCTCGCTTTATTATTGTTTTTTTTACTATACCTAATACCCAAAGCCCTAAAACTCTGCTCCGTAATCTGTGTGTTAACCCAGATCACTGGTACGACACCCTATCCGATCGATCTGAAACCCATCAATGGATGTCAAAGTGCTGCCTGGATAACGCTATATTTTCTTAACTACGTTGGGATTTTGATCTCGTGATTATCATTGGAGTTTGAGTTGGGTTAATACACTAATACGTGTTGCATGGTGTGTTTATTAGGAACCCAAGCTTAATACCAGGAGGCTGTAATAATCAAAACCCTAAATCTAGAAAGCGAGTCATTCTCTTTTTATCAAAATGCTTTCAAAAACCCTAAATGTTTTCCAAGTTGTATTTACAGTGATTAAGTTTTTGTATTCTGAAATTACTGTCAGTATCTGGGGTTTTGTATACACTACTTGATAATCTTCACTATTGGACAACGGGTTAGCCAATGAGTGATATGACCAAAGTCATAGGAACTGCCACCGAGTGATAAATACTGATTTGAGTAATTGAAAGATATAAACAAATGTAAAAACCCTTAATGCTTTAAATTACAATATTATGTCTTTTTATACAAATGAATGAACTCACCAGTATTTTTTGCTAATAAAATGCTTTTAAACGCGTTTCAGGTAAGTTACTGTGAAGGTAAAGGAACATGCTATGAAGCACTGAAGGCTTAAATAAAGTGACTATGTTACCAGAATAAAGAAAAAAATGGTGTTTTATCAAAATTGGATTTATCCCTTTAAAAACCTTTAATTGTAATATAGGTTTTATCCTGGTTGTTTAATATTAAAACTTTGGTGTTTTACAACTCTGAAATTTTCCTAACTACGGTCCTGATGGAATTTTCCGCTGCGAATTTAATAAACACCGGTACCACTATCGTTATCTGTCACGGCGCCCGGCCATGGTGGGGTCGGGGGTTGTGACAGGTGGCGTCACCATGAATGCCCCTTAACAACTCATTAAATGGTGTAACTAGCAGCCATTTGGAAAACTGTTGGATAGTTAATTAAACCACTGTTACATTGAAACTACTGCCTAAACAAAGAAAACAACTGGATTTCCAAAACTGCCGAAAGGATTCCAACCCCTTTAGAAATCAGTACTTCTGGTCTTTGTTGACTTGGTCTTTTGGGTTTTAATATTGACTTTGTCGACTGGACTATTGACTTGTTGACCCAACACTTTTACAATCTAGCACTTTGTACTTTTCTTCTCAATTGTTTGATGCAGCAGTTCTGTTCTAGCAGTTTGGGCAATTGTTTGGGAAGCCTTCAAGGGGGAAAACTTTTGGCCTTATGATTGAACTTAAACTTATTCCATCAGGCAGGGAAAATGGTTCCCTTGGGTTTTGGCTCACATACAACCATTCTCTCGCATAGAGATTAAGGAGGCGGTTTTCGATTATGGGGATGATAGGATTCCCGGACTAGATGGGTTTAATATGAAATTTATTAAACACTTTTTGGTGGTTGTTTGAAAGAGATTTTAGAAATATTGTGGAATGTTTTTACAAGGGATGGTATCATTAATCGAGTAAATGGGTCGTCGTTTATATTCCTCATTCCTAAAGTTAAAGACCAAGTGGAGCTAAACAACTACCGTCCTATCAACCTAGTAGCAATAGGGGTGATTAGAAAGGTCAATTCAAATATCCTTGCTAATCGGCTCAAAAAGTGGTAGATAAGGTAGTTTTGGAGTCCTAATCGGCATTCATGAAAGGGAAATACATATTGGATGAGCCTCTAATTGTTAATGAAGTTATCACATGGTGCAAAAAGAACATGAAAAAACGTTTATTTCATAGACTGACTTCCAAAAGGCTTACGCCAATGTTAATTGGTTGTTTGTGGTAGACATTATGACTCAGATAGGTTTCCCGCCTATTTGGTGTTCCTGGATTATAGGGGTTTTAAAGTTGGCTAGGTCATCTATTTTAGTAAACGGATCTCCTACGTTCGAATTTTAATGTGGCATATATATGAGACAAGGGGACCCTATCTCTCCCTTTCTTTTTTTTTATGGTAATGGAAGCTTCGTGCATGGTTGGAAAGGCCACTGAAGAAAATATTATTCAAGGCATTAGAACTCCAAACGACGGCCCTAGGATCACGCATCTTTTATGTGCAGATGATGCCATTATTTTAGGTGATTGGTCATGTGAAAATATTGTGAATGTGGTTAAGATTCTTTAGGTTTTTTATATGTGTGCAGGACTGAAAATTAACTTATCCAAGTCCAATATTTATTGTATTGGAGTGGATATGTTGGAAGTGGAATCAAAAGCTTCGGTGGTGGGTTGAAAAGCGGATTACCTTCCATTTACGTATTTGAGAATTATGGTAGGGGCGAATATGAATCGTATTGATATGGATAAGAGATTCACAATTAAAGACAAAATTGGGGCAGCCGGGCAGGTGGCAGTCTTACGACCCAATAGTGATAGCATTTCCTGACAACCCTCGACAATGTCACCGACCCCTCCACAAAATTTCATCAAAACATTCTCACTGGCTGCTTCTACAACAGAGGGTTTCTTTTTGTTACCTGAACCTGTATCATCTCAACTGTGTTGACTGAACCTGTATGTGTTATTACATTAAGATTCATTTAGGATTTTGTTGATATTGATAATTGATCGGTGTAAAACTTTATCACCTTAGATGCTTTTGTCATCTGAGGCTATGATTGCGAGATCTGTTAACAAAAGTTTTGTTGCAACAACACGCCAGATTGTTACCGGCTGCCGTTCGCGGCTGTTCTAGGTAGCGTTGGGTGTAATCGATGTTTGGTTGATGATAATTAGATTGATGTCACCTAAGGGATACTCAGTCAATGATGTTGATGAGATGCTTCTCACCTGAGACTAAAACTATGATGAAGCAAACGTCTGCCCGAATATAAGCAAGGTCTGACATTTTCAAATCATTTTTATTACTTTAGCAAATCATTTAGTGTTGATTGTGATGATGAATAAAAATGAATTCAAAGTGCATTTTTTTGTGCTTTCAACATGAGGCTATGATGATTTTGTAGATTTGAGCAAAAATTGAATGAAGATAGCATTATGGTATGGCAAGGTCGTAGGATGGCAATTGTTCATGCAACCTCTCTTGCAGCCATGGTGTTGTCATCTTTCTGCATAATCTGAGCCTGACAGTCTGACAATATAAATGTTTTGCATCTTCACCATGAATAGAGAAGAAAGACAGAAATGTGGCCTGTGATTTTGAATAGAGAAGAAAAATAGTAATGTGGCCTTTGATTTTGAATAGAGAAGAAAGAGAGAGTTGATATGATTACTTCTGAGTGCATTAAATGGCCAAAACAACTCCCTATACATTTCAAATTTTGCCTCCTAAAAAAACAGATTATTACCTAATCCTGTATCATCTGAATTCTATATGTGTTAACTGAATCTGTATGTGTTGTTACATTAAAATTCAATTAGGATTTTTTTGGTTTTGATAATTGATCGGTTCAGTTTTGATCACGTTAGATGCTTTTGTCATCTGAAGCTATGATGGCAAGATCTGGCGTGTTGATGCAATATGGCCTAATCATTGTCGTCTGCCGTTCGCGGCTGTTCTAGGTAGCGTTGGGTTTAATTGATGTTTGGTTGATGATAATTATATCGATGTCACCTAAGGGATACTCAGTCAATGATGTTGATGAGATGCTTCTCACCTGAGTCTAAAACCATGATGAAGGAAATGTCTGCCCGAATATACGCGAGGTCTGACATTTTCAAATCATTTGTATTACTTTAGCAAATCATTTAGAGTTGACTGTGATGATAAATAAAAATGAATGCAAAGTGCATTTTTTTGTCCTTTCAACATGAGGCTATGACGATTTTGTAGATCTGAGCAAAAATTGAATGAAGATAGCATTATGGTATAGCAAGGTTGTAGGATGGCAATTGTTCATGCAACCTCTCTTGCAGCCATGGTGTTGTCATCTTTATGCACAATCTGAGCCTGGTATTCTGACAATATAAATGTTTTGCAACTGCACCATTAATGACCTTCGCCGACGTTGTGTTGGTGATTAAGGTTTTGAAAAGGGATCGTGTATAATTGTTGTCACATCTATACAAGAAAATGGATTTTGTAAAATGTTAGAGATGCCTAATTAGCTAGGATTCGAGGACGTCGGTAAATTTTTCAAGAATTTGTTTTTATAAAGGTTTCATCTTTTTTCAAGAATTTGTTTTTCATAAAGGTTTCATCTTTTTGGTACATAAAGGTTTTCGCCTGAAGATGTTGAAAGGTCTGTTTGTTCTTAATCGTGATTGGTAATTTCAAGAATTTGTTTTTCATAAAGGTTTCATCTTTTTTGGTTGGTTTTGTTTGTGGTGATGATTTTTGTTTTGATGTAGATGATGTTTATAGAATTCAATGTTGTTTGTTTGTTTTTCATTCAGTTTACTTTTCTCTTAAACCTGTTTTGATGATAACAACAATTTGCTGATTACGATGACGGTTAGTTTCATAAGCAACAAACTGGTGTACACATGTGGAGCTGCGGTGCAACACTTCAAGGTTGGTAGCATATAACTAACTATTTGTGTTTTTTTTTGGAACATTTTGTTTGCTTTTATGTTTTAAGATTTTAATGTGTTAATACAGTGAATAAGCGGAATAACAATACAATTGACACCACATTAAACAGACTGGACAACAATTCTTCAGGAAAAAACGGTTAGTGCATTCAGAAGTTAATAATCTGAATTATGGATTGTTATTAAAATGGTTGTAAATTCGTTCTTTGTTGTTAGGTGATATTGAGATTCTTGAATCAGTGAGAATCCGGTGCCATATAATTAAGTACAGGTTATACTTCACGATTTCTCAATCTCTTTGCAGCCGGATAGGTGGCTTTGCGAGGTATGAAAAACAAAATTGATAAATTTAGGGAAAATGTGATTGAAAGGTGATAACGCAATAGTGGAGGATCTAATTCTACAGCTTCGATAAATTCAGTTGTGTTTTTAAATAATGCTTCCTAGATGTTTGAAGACCGACAAATGTCCAACAAAGCAGTACTGTGGACATTTGTTGTTCTTTGTCGGTTTTCAAACATCTATGAACCATTATTTGAGAACACCCCTGCATTTATTGGAGCTGTAGAATTAGATCCTCTATTTTCCCTAAATTTATCGTTTTTGTTTTTCATGCAGGGATATAATTTGTTTTTTAGTATTTGACCGTGGATGATGACCCATGTTCAAGGATGCTTTATGTTTCAGAATATACCAAGATTGCTTCTTGGTTATCATAAGGTTAAATTTTAAATTAATATGGTCTCATTTGTTAATAAGCTTATAATTATTCTTAAGCCATCACATTCTTTTTGTGAGGTCTCATTGCATCTAATCAAAGCAACAACCATTGAGCCATCACATTCTTTCCGTTTACATCTCAGGTAACGGTTTTCCTTAATACATCTTGAAACTTAGATGGTTTTATATGATTTTTCAATCACATTGTGTTGAAACTTACTGGATAGTAATTGTCAGTTTTATGTAGGTTGGGGTTTGAAATCAAGAAATTCAACGCCACTTGCAGATATGGTTTCAAGGTCAATATGGAATTGAAACAGAGACAGAGGACTTTTGTTTCTGAATGTTTTGTAGCTTCACTTATGACTTATAAAATTTGAAATTCTCAATTCATAACTATAATGCGAATGTGATGTTCTTGCAATTATTTACTCACATCAGATTTTACATATAGATGTAGGAAAAAACTTTGCCCATTATAAACCACTAAGTTTATTTCTATATCAAACATGTACACTAACACATATTGTCTTTAACACTGTTTTATAAAGATATGTAACTAAACACAAAGAATTTAAATAATATATTATAATATGGTTTTTAGTATTTGATTCCGATCGTCATTAGAACAAACCCGTGTATTCACACGGGTGTACACCTAGTACTATATAATAAAAGAAACCAACTTTGGGACACATGTCATTTATTGGAGTCATCTATTTTTTAGTTTTCTCATCTTTATCTCCTACTTAATTATAGATAATTAATATTAATTAAAAGAAAATTATAAAATTAATTTACACAATTCGTATAGGAGATAATATAATCTTTTAAAATATTTATTAGATTTCAAAATTATTTATCTTGACATTAACAAAAGACGTACACTAAATATAAATTAATATAATGTAAAGAGTTGAATGCCATTTTAGTCCCTGTGTTTTGGGTTATTTTGTCAGTTTAGTCCGAAGGTTTTATAATACACAGGGTTTATAAAGATATAATAAGATATAACTTTTTATTGATTGGTATATAAAATTACATGTGTTCAGCCCATACAATACATGAGGTTCTTAAAAATGTAACTTTTTTCATTATTTAATATATAAAATTAAATTTACTCAACCCGTACAATATACACAGAGTTCTTAAAGATATAACTTTTTATTATTTAATATATATAATTACATTTATTCAACCCATGTAATAAATGAGATTTTTAAAGATATTTTTTTTTATTATTCAATATATAAAATTACATTTATTCAACCTGTGTATTACATAGCGTTCTAACCTAGTATACTTGTATTTTAGATGAGACCGTTGACCGAAACAAGATCAAATCATGTGTGCCGTGTGCGCCCTGTCTCCTTTGTGGACCTCTCTATTGCAAGTGGAAAAGGTTATAAAATAGGCGTTACAAGCCTTGAAGACATCAATCAACTCTATGTTATTATATTCGGTACAAAACATAGAATATTCTTCGAATCTGTTTAGATGATTTTTTTTTTTTAAATCTACTCACAAGACATTACATCAAATTAGATGATATAACATGTAAAAATATAAAATACCACAGTCAAATAAAACAAACAAACCTTGAATTAACAATAAGGTAGTTGTCATTTGACTTAAAGGTCATGAGTTTGAGTTGTTGAAATAGTCTATTGTATTTGTATAGACACATAACAAGTACGCGTAGATCATCTCCAAACTTTTCCCAACACCTTTGGTGCACAAATCTTACCTGACCTCAAGTACACAGAAGTCATGTTGTAAAATAAATAGCGGATGATATTAAATGCTAATATGATATATACGGGCTTATGTGGACTGAATCTAATCTAAATCTAATCTAAAATATTGATATAGAAAAAGAGAAAAATGATATTTAGTCACGTGACAAATTAGAAAGGAAATAAGAATAAAAAATAAATGTGGTGCAATCTAAAATCTAAAATATTCATATAGGAAAAAAATAAGAATGATATTTAGTCACATGACAAATTAAAAAGGAAATCAGAATTAACAAAAACTATGATGTAAGGTGCGAATAAGTGATTAAATGATGTATTTATACTAATTCGTGATTTACATATTGAGATAACCTCAAAATAAAATTCATCGAAAAAGAATCCAAATTCTTAGTGCATCTTTAACTAATGCAAAGTTTAAGTGATGTTTTGGGCGGATGCCCGTTAGAGCTCGTTTGCAACGTGTTTGCATCTATGCTTAGGGACAAGTTCGAACTTGGGATGAATATGGGGTGTGACAGATGTTTCTTTTGCTTTTTTAAAAATTGTTTCTCTTAGTTATATATACCGAAGGTTTAAAAAAAATACATTCACAAATATTATCTATACTATATTATAATGCATGAGGGAGAGGTATTTTAAGATACCAAAAAAATAAGAACTCCCCCCCCCTTTATTTATAGAAAGACCCCTAAAATGAGGGTAGTTTGGTCCTTTAAATGCCATTTATTTTTTAGCCCCTAAACTTATTACACTTAAATCCCTAAGGTTTTAACAAAATTATAGATAATTAGTTACAATTCATCCATCCACAACAAACTTATAATTTTTTTACGTTTCTTAACATCTATATCTATACTATATAATAAAAGAAACCAACTTTGGGACACTTGTCATCATATTAGGCCATGTCTTATAGATAATTATTATTTAAATTTAATTTCATCTTATTAATTATAGATAACCCTCCTATGAAATATTATTTAGTTTAATATCTTATGAATAATTATTATCTAATTTAATCTCTTTTAAATAATTATAGATAACTCTTCTACTAAATATTATTTTATTTAATCTCTTCTACTTAACTATAGATAATTATTATTTAATTTAAATTTAATATATACTTCTCATTTATAATATTATTTATTTGATTTTCTATATCATATGACAAACACATACTTTTTATTTGTAATATACACATTTACTCTTATTATTTTCGATTACCAAATAAACAAAAATTAATATTAAATCTTATTCTACTTTAAATGTTGAATAGAATACTTCTATTTTTCTAATAAAATATTATTCTTAAATTTAAATTGTTAATTTAAGATATTTTTAAATAACCAAATTATTATCACTAAAATCAAACTTTGTATTAATATATTATTTATTTTTATTTTCATTATTAAAAAATTATTATATCTATTTTATTACATAATTTTAAACAAATTATATATAATTTCAATATTACTTTATATATAAAATTATATTTATTACGGGGCTTTTTCAATATAATTTATATTTTATCACTCAAATGGCTGCTTATTTGCTTTTTGAATAACCTGTTAGATCACTGTATTTTCTTTTCAATAATTATCTCCGCAATTACCATATCTATTGTGTACTGAGTATACCCATTAGTTATTTTAAATATAATTTTCTTATTTTTTGGTATATAAAATTATCTTTATTCATCAAGCCGTGTAATACACGAGGGTTTTAAAGATATAACTTTTTTTTATTATTTGGTAAACAATATTACATTTATTCAACCCATGTAATACGCGTGGTTTTAAAGATATAACTTTTTTTATTATTTGATATATAAAATTACATTTATTTAACCCATACAATATGGTTCTTATAGATATAACTTTTTATTATTTAATGTATAAAATTATATTTATTCAACCCGTGTAATAAAGGAGGTTTTTAAATATATATTGTTTTATTATTTAGTATATAAAATTTATTTATTCAACCCGTGTAATACACGGGGTTATAACCTAGTATCTTATAAACTATACCGTTTAAAAAATCCAAAGATAGCATGACGACCTACACATTTTTGTCGACGTTTCGGTAATTGTCTTGTTCAATATCGACGCACGGATTAAAAGGTACAAATCGATAATGTTTTAATCTACAAGTAATTAATACATGTGATCTAATGTGTCTAATCTACAAAGATTTGCTCCATCTATGCAAACAAAAAGAAAAAGAATTAAAAGTACCGTAACATAAAATGAATATATTATGTGTCACATTTTATTTTATTAAAACTACCTAATATTTATACTTAGATATATCTTATAAAATTTAAAACTAACCACAACAAACTTCCTAATAAAGGGGTGACAAATCTAAAATTAAACCCTAATGCACTTGTATAGTTACTACTATAAATAAATAGCAGGACACCCTATATCTATTACTAAACAAAGTTAAAAAAATAGATCCAGTTCTGAATTCAATTATTGCGAAAAACCAAGCATGCGGGATTGAAAATTCTAAGGTCAGTTCTGTTATATCGCAGCAGTGAATAATTGTTTTCTTTTATTTACTTTTATGTGAATGTTAACTTATTAGATTTTTCAGATTCAGTTGCATGATGAACATGCGAATTTAAACAACCCATTTGTCGAATAAGCTTCTAAGGTATTTATTTTGCTGGTTTTTAAATAGGCAAATTGGATTTAAATAATCCCAACTCACTGTTATTGGCCAATAATAATCCCAACTCATTTAATCACCAATAATAATCCGAACTATTCACTTTTGTTTGTAAAATACTCCCAGTTAAAAAAACACTAACTAGGTTAAAAATTTGCTGATGTAGCATCTGATGTGGCCCTTTTAGTTGATGTGTCATATGACGTGGCAGTTGATGTGGCATTTTTTGATGACGTGGCAGCTGATGTGGCAGCCTATGTGGCATTTTTGATGACGTGGCAGCTGATGTGGCAGTTGATGTGGCATTTTTTACGACGTGGCAACTGATGTGGCAGGTGACGTGGCAAGCCACATCAGCAAATTTTTAACCTAGTTAGTGTTTTTTTAACTGGGAGTATTTTACAAACAAAAGTGAATAGTTCGGATTATTATTGGTGATTAAATTAGTTGGGATTATTTAAATCCAATTTGCCTTTTAAATATTATTTTTGCGTACATCTTTCATATTAACATGTTCGTTATGTTATTATATGTGTGTTTTATTGCAGGATGATGGTGATAAAAGTGTTGATATTGTTTCTTATGGTGCAATGTTTAGTCCATACAAGTCTAATCTTCAACGTGAACTTAGTGAAGAGGTAATTTTAAGGTTTATTTAATCTTTTTTAACTTTTGTATTCAATTTTTGTCCTTTTTAAGGATCGGAAGTTTGAGACTTAAAAGGAAGAGATCCAAGAGACTCTTTGAATGGAAATGGAGTAAGGTTATTAATTTAGACGATTCTGATGACAATGACAAAGAAGAGGAATTGGAAAATACTGTCGATTCAAGCACAAACCAGAAAACCCGATTAAAAATACATCGAGTGTCAATTCAGAAGCGAAACATATTTCATGCAGTTTAATATAAAAACGAGCAAGTGTTTTTATGTTTTTTTTTTTCATTTTTCGTTGTTATATTTGATCTAGACGTATGAATAAATTTTATTTTGTATTTGAACTTTATTTTTTGTGTTAATATAATGCAGTTATTGGCCATATTAATAAAGTTCAACATAAAGTTAGTATCCTAAATTTACAAGTCAACTGAACTTATATAAGTTAATATCCTAAAGTTGCAATAAATAGATATTGCAGTTAGATATAGGTCAAACTGAAATTATAAAATATTGCAGTTATTCTTGGATATTAATCTAATAATTTGTATTTCTTAATTAAAAAATAATAAAGTAATAAACTTTAAAGCTAAACTAAAAATCTAAACTTACTATAATATAAAGTTAATAAAGATATAAACTCTTGACATCCTATTTTTTATATAAATTGTTTTTAAAATTTTATAAAAATATAAATTTATATATATATAAAAACGAAATTTAACAATTAAAGTTAAATGTGTAAAACGTATTTACGAGTCAACAACTCTTTTTTATTTTCATAAAAACAAAAATTTTAAACTTAAAGTTTATTCGATGAGTACCGTGTGGATATTTAAAAAAAGTTATGAACTTTAAAACGAAACTTTACATGTGTAAAATAGTTTTTTTTACTTTATTTATAAACAAAACATTTTGTTTTTATAACAAAATAATTATTTTATAAACATTTTTTGTAACAAGTAATATAAATAAAACACACTAGAAAGTTACAATCTTTACTAGATAAATACTAAAATGTGTTGCAAATTTTTAGGAATTATAAGTTCAACTATATTGTTATTAGTTAGTTTCAAAAGAATTGTTTACCAACTTGACTAGATACATGGTAGATTGTGTTTCATATTTTTAGGGATTATAAGTTAAAAGTAGACTCTATAGATAAGATTAGTTAGTAACTAAAAATCTGAACTTAGTATGATATAAAGTTAATAAAGATGTAAACTCTTAACATCCTATTTTTTTTTTTATAAAAACAGATTTTGAAATTTTATAAAAATATAAATTTTTATATCTGTAAAAACCGAAATTTAACAATTTAAGTTAAAGCTCTAAAACGTACTTACAAATCAAATAGTATTTTGTTATTTTTATAAAGACGAAAATTTTAAACTTAAAGTATAATGGATGAGTACTATGTGGATATTTAATAAAAGTTATGAACTTTAAAGAATAAAATTATACTTTATAATGTAACCAATACAATAAAATACTTTACAATTATAACAACTTATATTTTATCTTTTGTCTTTAGATTATTAATTTTTATAAAAAAACAATATTTTTTGTCTTTAGATTATTAATTTTTATAAAAAAACTTTACATATGTGTAACACTTATGACATATATTCACCACAATAATGTTATCATAATTATTATACTAATAAGAAAACTACCAGAAACGAGTGCCGCAATGCAAAGTGTCGTCCCCGTCGCATCGCGCAGGCACCCTACTAGTATTATTAAAGTAACAACCATGTAATTTTTAATAGAGCAAATTGCTAAATTTGTCCTTGAGGTTTGGGTCTATTTACAATTTTCATTCAAAATGACTTTTTGTATCATATTGCCTTTTACTTTTGCAACGTTTTGCCATTCTAACCCAGTTAAACATTTAAATGAAAATAACAAAAAAAAATGCAAAAGTGAAGGGCAATATAGCGAAAAAAAAGTTATTTTGGATGAAAATCGCAAACGGGATGATTTTGGCAATTTACTTTTTTTAATATTAGTGATTATCATCAATAATCTTTTTTTTCAAATTTTAAAGAGTTAATTACATGGTTAGTCCCTGTGGTTTATAAGAAGTAGCAACATCAGGTACTAATAGTTTAAAATCACATTCTAGGGTATCAACTTTCAATTCTGTAACAACCTAGGGTACTAAGGCTAACTTATGTTAGTTTTTTTGTTAGATTTCTATGAAATGACAAAATTGCCCTTTATAACTTCAAGGGCCATTTATGTAAAATACTCATTTATATAAAATAATTTTAAACAAATAAAATTTAATTTTAAAAACTTAAACACAGATAGCTCTCTCTCCGGCGGTTAGTTTTTTTAAATTCATCTCCGGCGAGTTCATTTCTACAACGGCCCACCATCATCGCACCCAAACTTCATCCTTCATATACTTCCATTTTTCCGATTCCGTTCACCTGGCTTTTTCGTCCTCTCTGACGCAATTTTCTTTCACAAAACAAAGAATATGGTGCAACGGTGTGGGTGGGAAGACCGATTTTAGAAACGATGATTGTCTTCATCGGACTATTCAGTGCTCTATAACGAATTATTCGATCGGGTGAACTGAGGTGTTCAATCTGCCGGGCCACTGCGATCGATAGTGCCGCTGCATCTCCTTATGTTCAGCATCACCATGTTTCTTGATTAACTGCAGGACTTTTTATTATCCAATTGATTATTCAACAAAGAACAGTTATTCGTAGGTGTATGAGGTGTAATTTTGGGAAAAAGACGAACATATCATTATTTGTTTTGATGAAACTAATTTAACTGATCAAACTAATTTAATTGCTAATATAGATATCGAAGTTGTTAATGGTTTTTTTTTAATGAATAGCAAACTGCAAATCACAGATTACATGGAGCAAACTCTTTTGCTGTAAAAAGAAGTATGGAACCAACAGGTTTAATATATTTCTTAGTTACATTTAATCATAGGACAAGAATGTATTTATTTATTTGTAAATTATAAAAACAGTCCCTAGTTAACCAAATAATTACATAATTAGGCCACTTAGATGTAAAATGACTTAATTGTCCTTGAACCTAACAAAAAAACTAACACAAGTTAGCCTTAGTACCCTAGGTTGTTACAAAATTAAAAGTTGATACCCTAGAATGTGATTTTAAACTATTAGTACCTGATGTTGTTACTTCTTATAAACCACAGGGACTAACCATGTAATTAACTCAATTTTAAATTAGTAATTATCATCAATAATCCTTTTTTTTCAAATTTTAAATAAATAAAAAAAAACAAAATTTCGGCATTTAATGTGCAAAACGCAAAAAAAAAAAAAAACAAATAAAACAGTAACATTTTGAAAACCGACACGTAAGCAGTCTACATGGAACTCCACGTCATCACCAACAAAAAAACATCTCAAAACCAACGGCATAGATTACCCAAACGCGCATGCCATAAAGCCCAAAGAGCATGTCTAACAGATAACCGTCGTGAGCGCGCGAGTGTTAGGCGAACATTTCTTGCCACGTCACATCTAACGTCTTACACAAACCGCGTTAACCCATCCAACGGCCCAGATTCAAGTCACCGTCACATTCAAAAAAACACTCTCACAAAAGATATCCCTTTCTTGTATAAAACGAAATCCATCGATTCAATCAAATTGTTTTTGCGTCACAAATCCAATCCAATCCAACAAAACTCAATCAATCGAACTTAATATCAATGGAGGTCGCCGGAGTTGTGTTCCGTCAGTCGCCGTGTTTCTCTTCCGCCGCTGCTGACGTGTCCAGCTCCCGCCACTCGCGGTTGTGTACGACGGTGAGAAAACCTAATTCGGTGGGTGTTAAGCAGCGGAAGTGGTTGGGTGTGTGTGTGGTTGCGGGTGAGTATTCTGATAAGGGTCATTTAAAGTATTATGAGGGGACCAGAATGGCGGTGAAAGATGAGATGGTGTTGAAGAAGAAGGATATGAAGAAGAAGTTGAAGTTGTTGAAGGGGTTGTCGAAGAGCTTGAATACTTTTTCTGAGATGGGGTTTTGTTTGGATCAGGATGATGATGATAATGGGTTGGGTCAGCAAGTCAAGGGCAAGATGATCTCGGTATGATTAGTTTTGTTTAAAATTCCATATGATTTATTAGTTTCATAACTTGATTTAGTAAAATCTCACGGGCTGTTTGGCAACTGGTTAAGGACTGAACTAGAGTTCTGAACCATTAAGAGTCAGTCGAATGCTTAATGGTTCAAAGGCAAATGTCTGACCAAATCAAATTAGAGGTCTTAACAATTCTGACTCGGTATAATGCTTAGGGGCTGTTTGGCAACTTCTGAATGGTTAAGTGCTGAACTAGTAGGAGATCTAGTAGGAGATCTGAATCATTAAGAGCTAGTATAACGCTTAACCATTCAGAGGCAAATGTCTGACCAATTCAGAGCAGAGGTCTTGACCATTCAGACTCTGTATAATACTTAACCATTCAGAGGCAAATGTCTGAACCATTCAGACATATGCTCACGAAACAAACAGTCTGAACCATTAAGTGCTGAACTAGTAAGAGTTCTGAACCATTAAGAGCCTCATTCAGAGGTAAACAAACATCCCCTTATCCATTTAGAGGCAAATGTCTGAACCGTTCAGACAGACATCTGCTCGCAAAAAAACAGTCTGAACCATTAAGCTCTAAACAGCCCCTTATATGGTAGTGGATGGTTAGTGGGTCGGTTGTATGATGTTATATGGGTCGTATAAATCCTCATATAGATTGTATATGAGGCCTTTGTCACATAAATGAATGATTTGACCAAGGACATACCCATACGGCCTGTATGAACATTTTTGGCCTATCTTATGGTGCTTGTATAGAATCATTGGTGTATCTATAGCAACCCTTATAGATAGATAGCTAACCACTAGACACACCTAGGAAGAGAGACAAACTATACAAGGTTGACTGTCAATTTGAAGTTCAGTTGGTTAATTGTGATTAACATGAATGTGCAGGAAGCAACAGAGGTACTACTTGGACAATTGCAGAAACTAAAAGAAGACAAGATGGAATACAAGAGGATGAAGAAAGAAGAGAAGGCCAAAAAGAAAATGATGACAAAGACGAAGACGGATTGCAAGGATTCCTCTTCGTCTTCGTCCGAAAGTTCTTCGGAGTCTGATTGCGATAACGTCGTGAACATGCGCCAACTGAAAACCGTCCCAACATCAACCACTAACACCCATCAAGAAACAACATCCGTGGTCCAAGTTTTGGAAAAAGCCGAAAACCTAGTTGCAGAGACCGCAGTTTGCAAGATTGGTAACAGTGTAAATGAGGCGGATTGTGGTAAGAAGATAGAGGTTTGTATGGGGGGAAAATGCAAGAAATCTGGAGCTGCAATGCTGTTGGAGAATTTCCAAGCGGCAGTGGGCGGAGAAGCTACGGTTGTGGGTTGCAAATGTATGGGGAAGTGCAGAGACGGGCCGAATGTGAAGGTGCACAGCGAAGATGTGGCGCCTGCAGTGACGAATTCGCTGTGCATCGGAGTTGGACTCGAGGATGTTGAGACCATTGTGACCAATTTCTTTGGTGGGGGTTCTGATATGGTGCCAGCACTATCTTAAGTGTTTGATTCCAGTTTACTACACTACTTATGAAACAAATTCAAATTGTATATGTTTGTTGGTTGGATTGAATTTTGATTAATAGATTTTTAGGGGTGGAGAGAGATATGATTATGTAAATAGATTTAAGTTGATGATTATATATCATATATGAAATATTTGTAAATTAATTGTTGATAGATAATTTCGGTATTTAGAACTTTGAATGTTGGTTTCATGGTTTATAACTTTTAGAATAGTACAAATGCCAAAATTATATTTTTTTTAATGTGATTTCATCAAAGAATTGTTCTAAGGAATATTCTTCTTATTTGAATTGGGTATGTGAGCATCTTTTCTTTTTCCAAATTATGTCCATGTCAAATAAACAGTCTAACAAACTGAATCAAATATATCATGAAGGGTTAGTTGAACAAATCGTTGAATAAATGTTATGATCAATTAAACAGTCCTAACAAACTGAATCAAATAAACAGTCTAACGAAAGCAGCCGGGGTCACTTAATAACAAGTCCCAAACAGTAATTATCATAACATAGCCCAATCTAATTTGAATAACGCGTGCCAAGGCGTCTCATACATGCACAAGGCGTGAAGACACGCCTTTAGTTATAGCCGTATGAAGACACGCCTGATTTTTCGCTTTGTAGTGTAATTTTATCGAAAATGTTTGATTTTTTTAGTGTAAAATATTGGATTTTTAAGAGTCCGGCCCCCTCTGAGTTAGATTTTGAGAGTCCCCTCTTGATTTTTCATTCAAACTCAGTCACTAGTGCCTAGGCCATAAGCAAGACAACTTGTTCCTTGCTTATAAAAGTGCCATAAAGATGCGCCAATATTCGTAGTGAAAACATGGAGAAAAATTTATCTATTTTTTATTCTAGCTTATCTTTTTGGAACGGCGACTTTCATTAAACCATGCTAGCAAGAAGCTAGAAAAAAAAAAAAACAAATAACAACCATGCTAGCAAGAAGCTAGAAAAAAAAACAAATAACAAAAGGAAGACAACTCGTCCTATAGCGCGGAGTCTTTTAGTTCTCACGCCCCGGTGTCTCAATCATAGCCTTCCTGTCTTCAGCTGCACAGTTTCAGTGTTTCCCAACGTGGGGGAAGACTCCCTAACCCCTGGGTCGGTCGGATTACAAAGGGCATTTAACCCAATCTCTCCAAACCAAGTCTTTAACATGGGACCCGTTATCAATCCAGAAGAAACTTAAGGCTTTTATGACTTCCAAAATCAGCTTGATATCTTCTTGGTTGTCGAAAACATCATATCATTTCTCGCCTTCCAAATGCACCAACAAGTTGCAAGAATCATTCTGTATAAAATCTCCTTTCTTCGCCGACCCAATCTATAAGTTTCATGCACAGACAGGAGATCCGACACGGTAAATGCATAAATCGGAGCAGTCTTACACCGCAAGGAGACGTGATGCCAGATCTGAGAAGCCCATAAGCAAGAAACAAGAATATGGGTTCCCGCTTCATCCGACTCCAAGCAAAACTCACAAGGACAGAATCGATGTTAACATTCCTTTCGTGAGCTCGGTCCTTTTCACGAGCTCGGTCAAAGTGGGAATCCCGTTATAGCTTGCCTTCCACCCGAATATGTTAACCTTTTTGGGAACTCTTTTATTCCATTCCAAAATAAAATCCAAGAAAGCAGCAGCAACATGAGACGCCTCGAAGAAAATACCTTTCATTGAAGAGACCGAGTCTGGTCGAGTCACCCTGCCAATTCCGCTTATCAAGCTTCTTTGAGTGAGTGAGTGAATTGATTGAGCAACAGCAGTAGATTATTCAGCTAACTTCTGTAGCTCGGGACATTAGCCGAAATCATTTTCTTTTTAACGGTAGTTATTTTCCTGTTAAAGAGTTGCAATGTTTTTGTATTTTTTATGTTCAAACTATTTTCTCATTGTGCAACACTCAATATCAACTCAACACCAAAATTATGTTTTTTTTTATTACTTAAGTTTTTATTTTTATTTATTTGTTTGTAAAAATATGCATGTGGTCTTAGTTTTCAAATTTTCTATGCTAGTGTTATCTCTCATTTTTCCTGCAACCGTTTTTCATTTACATAAGCATTTTTACACCTTGTTTCTAGCAACAAGCGAGTCACTGCTGTGCCTTAAGACAACCTATGTCCAATCCAAACATAAGCGTCAGCGATAAGACACCAACATTCAGTGCATCTCTATATGTATCTACATGACATGATTAAGCCAAATTATAGAAAAATTAACCTATGAAACTACCATATGATATCAAAGATCAACCAAACACTAGAGACTAGACAGTAGACAAAGAAGACTAAACATACTAAAAACCAAAAAATATGTTAAGCAAAAAACATAATACTGCGTATCAGATTGGTTGTTTTCCGTCCGTGCCAGACAACCTTGGATGTTTTGGATTAGGCTGTTCCGAGGTGAGTGAATTACAACGCTTCACAAAGGAATCCAATGTCTTCTGCTTTGCAGGGCTTCTACTGATAGTAGACGGGTTACCGGAAACTTCCAGGGAATTCTCGTGGCCATCGAGCATCTATACAGTTCATTATATCACAATAAATCAATTATTCTTAATTTTTCATCGAATAAAGATAACAAACACAATCTGAAAGGAGCAAGGACCTACCTGTCCTAGATTTTCTAACTTGCTTTGTACAACGTCCCTGAACGATAAAGTAATTGATCTCAGTGCATGAAGAACAATAATATTCAAAAGATAGTAATAGACATACCATATGATGTCATCAACCGTGTCATTTGCTAGGAGAAAGTACACATTCACCGATGACACCTGCAAATCCACAAGAACGTTGCTTATTGCTCAACTAAAAGATTTCATAAAAGAAAATTATAATTACCTGGCCAATTCTGTGAGCACGGTCTTCAGCTTGAATAATGTCGCCTGGAGTCCAAGAAAGCTCGGCAAATATAACTGTGCTTGCTGCAGTTAATGTTAACCCAACACCACCAGCTTTGATTGAAAGCTAGACATAATAAAAATAAATTAATAAACACATTTTCTTTCTCACAAATGTATATGTACATTAAAGGTGGAATATAGAGGAGAAAATTCAATACCACTGCAGCTTTGATATTATCTTTTTCCTGAAAATCATTAACCAAGGATTGCCTTGATCCTGCTGGAGTGCCACCATCTATACGAATACAACCAACCTTCTTTTTCTGAAATTCGGCAAAGCTAATAAATATCTAGCATTTAAAAAGACATAAGAGTAAAATGTCACTTTCGTCCCTGAGGTTTGGCCAGTTTTGCGACTTTCGTCCAACGGTTTGTTTTTCCGCATCTGGATCCAAAAGGTTTGAAATCTTGCCATTTTCATCGGCTCGATAACTCCATCCATTTTTCTCCGGTAAGTTAGGGGTATTTCCGTCAACTTAAAGGGCAATTCAGTCTTTTCAGGAGTATTCGGTCTTTTTACATAAAAGTGAAAAAGACCCCGAATTGCCCTTTAAGTTAACAAAAAGATGGAAATACCCCCTGATTAAACGGGTGGAGTTAATGAGTGGATGAAAATGGCAAGATTTCAAACCTTTTGGATCCAAATGCGGAAAAACAAACCTTTGGACGTAAGTCGCAAAACTGGCCAAACCTCAGGGACAAATGTGGCATTTTACTCGAGACATAAAAGTATAATAATTGTCTTACCAGAAGAAATTGATGTATTGAATCGACCATTGGTTGATGATGAGCGAACA
This sequence comes from Helianthus annuus, assembly GCF_002127325.2. Lineage (NCBI taxonomy): Eukaryota > Viridiplantae > Streptophyta > Magnoliopsida > Asterales > Asteraceae > Helianthus > Helianthus annuus. The sequence goes on from NC_035437.2 coordinate 125,430,901, forward strand.
CGATAAACTTGCACCCTGCCTGCACCACAAGTACATCACAGAGACCAATTAACTCACTAAGTGGTTATATAACTTTTATAAACAAACAGTAGAAAAGAACAGTGTTTGACTATTTAAACATGGGATCAGATTGTTACGACAAGCTGCTAATTCTGGTTTTGAATAATGTTATATATATACCTCAATGACAGTTCCCAGGTAGTCCAGAACAGCGGGGATTTTGGCTTCTGCAGACTCTGTATAAATCTGGCCCGACAAGAAAATGAACAATATATAACTTTACATGATAAAGTAGCTTAAGGGTTGCATGTGTACCTTGTTTATGAGATTCTTCTCTGTAAACTTAAGAGACTCGGCGTCCTCTTTTGACTTGCATGCCTTAATTTTGCTTTTAATTACTTCCAACTGTAGGATGGAAAAAAACGTATTATACATGGGTGATAATAATAATAATAACTCAAATTTCAAGAAGACATGACGATTTCCAATTTGAAATGAAGGGACTTGGTGAATTTAATGATATTGGGACAAAGTAGACCATGAAATTCCAAACAAGAGGGAACAACTTAAAACCGTTCATTGTTATTAGTCAACAATATAAACAGTAAACCTTTTTTCCAGTGTGGTTTAATTAGTTTAAACTACCTCACAGAATAAAGCATTGACTTGTTTCATGTCCTTGTCAGCCAAGTCCAAGAAAACCTGAAAATAAGAGAATATTTGGAAAAAGATGATAATAATTACAAAATACACGACGTTCATTTCATAACTCTATGCAGTTCAATATGATGATGTAACAAATGACGTTTGTTTCATGAATCAAATCTGTTGAATAAAATAGATACCTGTTGCCTTCGTTTCACAGGAAGCTCAGAGAGAACGTCTTTTTTGAGTCTTCGTATCATCACAGTTGCTTTTATTAAATTGTGCAGTTCTTCATGATTACTTGCACCTTGATACATTCCAAAAATTCCCTGGAAAAAAACATCACAAGTATCAGAGTGAACTTTCCTCAACTAATTTCTGGAAGAGAAAAAAAGTTGTAATGAAAATAGGAACTGCTAGCAAAGAATCCATCTTACACCCTGACAATATCGTTTTCCATATTCATGAACGTCCTTGTATACTTTAGGATACAATGCTTCAAGCTGTTAAAAACATGCAAAGGTTTAACCCAGATAACAATATTAATTCCATGACACTTAATAAATACATAAAGTCTAGAAAAAAATTAATGACCTGTTTAAATAGCTCAATCGGCCGAGATAAGGCAGGAGTTCCACTAAGCAGCATTGTATATTGAGCTTTCTATATTTCATGAAAATAGTAAACATGTCAGCTTTACTTTGTTAACACTGTCACTAAAGTTCACTCACATTACAACTGGATACCAAGTGTTGATGTGTAGACTGTAGATATATTATTTATAAGGGTGTGCATGTATATGGCGTATGTGTGACGAGGATGTATGGGGTAAAGATCCGGTACAAAATGTCCTTAACCTAGGAAGTGTAGGAAACCGGGTCAAACGAACTCCGATTGAGCTCATTCCAGAGGCGTTGGAACCGGCTCATCGAAACGACGAAGCCTAACCAAAAACCCTATCCCTTAACCCTAAACCCTAAAGCTAACCCTAAAAGATAAACCATAAAGTTAAACCCTAAATACTAATGCTAAACCCTAAACCTAAACCCTAAAAGTTAAACTCTAAACCCTAAAAGCTAAACCCTATATATATTTGAATAGGATACGACGAGATGGTTCCAACGCCGCTGGAATCAGGTCAATCAGAGTTTGTTTGACCTGGTTTCCTAAACTTCCTAGGTTAAGGTTGTTTTGTATTTGATCCTTCCCCAGGATATACATGTATCAAATGTATCTATTTACTTTGTAAAGTATACAAATAAATCCTAAACTTCCTGAATAGAAAGAGATGTGAGAGAGTTACCTGTAATACGGGAAGTGATGCACTAGTTCGTTTCGCTTGGGCATTCTTTAAAAAGTGTGACTCGTCGGCAATCACAACCTAAATAAAGAATTCGTCATTAACATAAATAATTGATACAAAGTACCAGGCTGTGTACCTTAAAATCTGAGCTCATTAGAATGCCTTGAAGTTTGGGAACAGCATCGTATGATACAATGTTGAATAATCCATCAAGACGTACATTTCCCTTGGTGTTTGATCGAACTATTGTGAAGCCGCCCTTGTTTGACCCACTATAACTAGACAAAACTACCTGCAAAATGAGAAATTTTCTTCATATGCAAAGGTAGAATGAAAAGATTAGCAGAAAGAGAGTAAAAGTAAAACGAATATATCATACAAGTATATCTGATGAAGGAATGTCTAGCCATTGCTGAATCATCTGTGTAAAAGGTGAACCATTATTTGTAAGTGCATAATGATCAAACTCGTCACATTCATAGGAAACAGGGATTAAAAGAGAAAACTGACAGTAGCCCATTGAAGCCGCAATGAAGATGGAGTAAGAACAAGAACAGGCCATGAGTCACGAACACAAGCCGCTACAGCAATAGCCTGCATAAATAAAGAATGATGCTACCGTGTTGCACACTGTATGTTTATATATTAACATTAACATTTGTCATTATATAGTTTACCTGAAGAGTCTTTCCAAGACCCATTTCATCAGCCAGGAGGACACGCCCACCATGCTGCAACACAAACCTGCAATAACAGAAAACACAATATATTTGAAAATAGCCATAAGGAAATCAATGTGGTATGATAATGAACAATAGAAAGCACATATTATCACATACCTAACACCCTCTCGCTGAAATGGTAAAAGCTTTGATTCAATGCTATCAGGCATCCGGTCATAACGGTCTGAGCAACAACAGAACAAAAAAGATGAATCATGAACGCGTTTAACAAGAGAAGCAATGACAGAAAGATAAAACTGAGCACGTTAAACGATCTAAGATTCACTAATGTTCACTTTCTCTTCTCTCTTTACACTTTTGTTTCTTTGAGTGTTGCAGTACTGTAATAGAGATTTTATCACATTTAATATGATCTAAATCCTTGATAGATATGATATTAATTTAATCAAAGTTTGTAAAGACTATCGCATTCTTATGGATACTAACGTCATAAACCTGTTTTGCAAAATCATATGATGATTACATGCAAATATAACTGTGCCCAACTATCACTAACAGAAATATAGAATAGAAAATTTGATTAAACCATGCTCACCCCTGCCGGTACTTGTACACTTTATTATTTAGTTACAACATGCATATTTGTGTGATATGTCCACACAGGCCCGCAAACAATAACCAGTTCTAGTTTTTTTAGAAATAATTCAATATTATAGCCACCCCACAAAAACATCACTATGTGTGTTAGTATATATATAGAACACACCATTGCATTAAAGATGAGGATAATAATCATGCCAATTATGACTTCCTCACTTCTTCTCAACAAGCCACACGGCCCACACTTGACTAGAAACCATATCATCATACGAGCTTTACAAGATGACAACATGTACCTCGAAGATCTGGAACAGCGGAGGCAGAAGCAATAGCACGGTGCAACAATGGATCTAGAGTTTCTACCTGCAAAATTCCAATCAAACAGCTGAAAAATAACAAAAATAAATAAATAAATCATGTGTCACGATTAGATGCAATAGGATACAAATGCCCATAGGTGGATTAACCACGGGTATAACTAAAGATGTTGTGTGATATCAATAGGAAACATCATTTACATATAGCATAACTAAAAAAATTGTCAGTTTTATCACCTCAATGTTAGAACATGTTATTTCTCCGATAACTTTTTCCGCTTCTGCTAAAGATGACAACGGGAACAGCCACAATCTGCATGAACAGAAGCAACTGGCAAAACTTGGAGAAAAAAACTACAAAATAAAATGAAACTAGAATTACGACCCGCCGCAATGCGGCGGGGATTCTTTAGTTATAACTAAGTCGATTTAAGACGCGCACGTTATGTTGAACCTGTCAAACGGGAAAAAATAGACGATGTAAAAACGTTCACCCACACACGCACGTTGCGTCGTGTTAACTCGTAAAATTTAAAACGAAACGTAAAAACGTTAAACCAAAAACGCACGTTCCGATGTGTTAAGTCACAAAATTTAGAACGAAGTATAAAGCGAAAAATTTGCGGAAAACAAAAACTATAAAGGACCAAAGCTGAAAATAAAAAAAAAAAGTTGTGAGGATAGATTGCAAAAGATAAAAAGTTTTGTGTTAAAAGTAAAAAAAACAAATAGTTTTGGGTTAAAAGTAATTTATGAAATACTTTTGGGTGAAAAGTAAAAAAAATTATTTTTTTTAAAAAACCCCCAAAAGCCAAGGTTTTAACAACCATATGCATAACCATTTTTTGTTTAAAAAACCCCCAAAAGCCAAGATTACCACACATAAGTAAAAAAAAATCAAAGTGGTTAAATTGCAAAAGATGGAAACTTTTGAATTAGAAGTGAAAAATCAAATTAATCAAAGTGGTTAAATCGTATAAGATAGAAACTTTTGAATTAGAAGTGAAAAATCAAATTAATCAAAAGGGTTAAATTACTAAAGATTAAAACTTTAAACTTAAATTGTCAAATATTAAAACTTTAGGGTTAAAAGGAAACAAAGATTAAACTTTAAACTTAAATTGTTAAAGATAAAAACTTTAGGGTTAAAAAGGAAAATTCTAGTTTTTTTTTTTTGAAAAACTCCCTAAGCACATGTTACAACACATATATGCATGTTCAAGTTGCTTATTTATATGTTAATAAATAAATAAATAAATAATAATAGTGTGGGCACTTGAAAGCGAAAAGGAAACCTTTCATCTCTATTCCAAGCTGCTTTGGTAACTTTACGCAATGCTGCAACAAGTACCTGAGAATAATTGAATATTGATACAACTCTTACATATCTATTAGCAATCTACTAGAACATCTATTAAGAGGTAAGGCTGAAGAGGCACCTCGTTATACACAAACTTTGCAGCAATGTTTCCACTAGCATGTAGAAAAAACTTAATAGACACTTTCGGCCGAGACTTGGAACAGTCGTCTCCTAGAAAAAGGAAAACCACAAATCTATAACCTAAGTTACATAACACATGAAAACAGCCATATAAGAAATAAACTTGGGGATATAGCTCACCAGATACATTTCTTGTAGTGGCCGCTGCTGGATTCCCTGAAGCAATTGGCAAAGAATTTAACTATTTTCCAAATAAAAGTAGTCAGATTCTCATGCATGTGTCCAGTTAAGATATATGAATAAAGGGACATTAGTTCAACATAAGTATATTCGTTTAAAAACAATCCCTGTCAACTACTAACAAGCCAATTGACAAACCTGTTAGGCAATTTTTTTCTATGCAAGGGGCTTTATACTGTTAATACTATGTCTTATTCATGAGATCTTGCGTAATTGTAATCATAACATATTAAAATGACATGAAAGTGATCTGACCAGAAATGTAGTTCAGTATTTCTTCACTATTAAATCATTTTTTTAACTCAAGCTACTTCATGAGCTCAACAATCAATAAAACACATTTTAAGCATTTTGCAAGCCAAACAACAACCATATCCAGTAAATCTCACAAATAGCAAAGCTACTTATAGGGTCTGGGGAGGGTGGGATGTAGACAGACCTTGCCTCTATCCCTAGGGATAGAGAGGCTGCTTATAGAGAGACCCTCGGCTCCAAAACAAACAGCATATCAACACACCAAGTCAAAGAATATAGAAATAGGAAGCCACCAATACCAAGAAAGTGATCAGAGTGACACAATATACTGTAAATCATGTATGATAGCATACAACATCATTTGGGCATAAACACAAGAAGGCACTCACCGGTAAAGTCACTTAAAGAATAAGAAAAACCTACATCCCTAAAATACACCTAAGACCTTACTGCAATATCCTCTAGAAGTCCTTAACCCTAATCCTACGCCTCCACGAAGTCCTCCCTTGGACCATGTCCTCAGAAAGATTCAACTCTAGTAAATCATGCCTAATCTGCTCATCCCATGTCAGTTTGGGTCTGCCTCTTCCTCTCCTCCCCTCCACAGTAAGAGTTTCCACTACTCTAACTGGTGTCGTCGTTTGCCTCCGCTTCACATGCCCAAACCATCTCAATCTCCCCTCCTTAATCTTATCCAATATACTAGCCACTTCTAATCTTTCCCTAAAAACCTCATTTCTTATCCGATCTAACCTCGTGTGTCCACACATCCACCTCAGCATCCTCATCTCTGCTACCACCATCTTGCACGCTTGTGTCTTCTTGATAGGCCAACAGTCTGTTCCATATAGCACAGCGGGCCTAACTGCTACCCTGTAAAATTTCCCCTTTAGTTTAGTTGGGAACCTCCTATCGCACAATACCCCACTGGCTGCCCTCCATCTACACCAGTCAGCCTGTATGCAATAGGTTACATCACTATCTATGTCACCATCTCTTTGTACAAACGACCCCAAATACTTAAATTTAGTTGCCTGCGGGACCAATTGATCCTCAATGGTGATTCGGGTGTCATCGTCATCGGCTACACCATTGAAATCACAGTGTAGATACTCAGTCTTAGATCGACTAATCCTTAGGCCCTTGCCTCTAAAGCTACACGCCACTCCTCTACCCTCGCGTTCAGGCACTGTTTAGTCTCTGCAATCAACACAATATCGTCTGCAAAAAGCATGCACCAGGGAACTGTCTCCTGAATCAACTTGGACAACTCATCCAAGACAACCGCAAAAAGAAAAAGGCTCAACGCAGACCCTTGGTGGAGTCCTACCTCCACAGGAAAGAAGTTTGCAAGCCAAACCGGCATTAATAGGTTCAAACAAAAGGATATGTGTTTTCCCTCTTAAGCTCATATTGGTTGCTACCGATTACAAAAGTGATTACTAGGCTTTAGACTTGTATCTGTGTTCTTCCAACAAAATACGTACTTGGGATACTAGTATTACACCAACGGAGGGAAAACTTTTGATAAACATTAGTGTTTTAAAAGACATGTACAAAAGAAAAAACAAACCCAGAAATAACAAACATGCAGAGAAAAAACAGTTACATAATTACTAGGCATTCATGTTTCTATAAGTCAAACTAGCTTTTAGTCTCACAAACTAGAGTTAGGACTTACGAGTGAAAATCTTTTTAATTATATTAACATACATTAAGGTGATGAAACCAAAGTCAATTCCACTTACAATTTTACGAAAAGCAATCATGACTCATGTGACTTCAAATAGCCTCACAGTGAGAGCCTCACTACAGCATAAGACATGACAATACATATGTAGTTGGTTTGATTCAAAAGTTTCTATAATCTCTTAGTCGACCTCATGCTCGATCTCTGTTGTCAAGGCTCACCCAGGCCCACTTTTCAAGCCCAGCGCAGCCTTCTCGCTTCGCTTCAAAAGCCCCACTTTCAGGCCCTTTAGGCCATTTTTCAGGCCAAGTTTTCCAGCCAAAAATAATCTGAACAGGTCTAAACCAATTATACCAACCCTAAACAAGCCTGGAATCAACCTAAACTAGCCCTAAAGAAACCTAAAACATGTCTAAAACCCGTAAAAATTGAAATTTGATACTATACGCCTCGCGGCCCTCGCCTAAAAAAGCCCTCGCTTTTTAAGCGCCTTGCAGTGAGACCCAAGGCTCCCCTTTTGCGCCTTCGACGACTATGTGCTCGATTACAAAAACGAATCATGCCATGCCTACAGGATACATATACTTCAACAGCAAGACGACTAACTGATTAACATGCTTTTTCGAGGTCGGATATCCCTGATTGAATGAAACTACTACATTCAACTTTCAAGTGAATCATGTAATAATAATGTAAGAGCACTTTTTTTTTTTCTGAAAACAGTCTTGGGAAGTTACAAGTCAAGTTTTGTTTAGTAACACTTTCGCATATTATTATTTAGCACGATATCCTCCTCCATGTACTCATATTACATGGTTAAAATGTAATACATGGTTGGTGCGCTACGATGCATCAGATCTTATTCCAGCACAATTACCAAATAAAACCGCATCAGTTGACATAGTTTTGCCTTCTCTTATCATCTTATCATACAACTAATACCAGAGAAATATCGATCTACATGCACCTATGACCTACTCTGCCAACTTTCTATATAAACACAACTCTCATAGACAAATTAGGGCAAACTGATTGACCACTGCTTTCGCACAAGTTTAAAAGGGTAGATGCACGGTACCCCTGACCGCGGAAGTGATCCCATTTCCCAAGCTAGCGACCCGACAACGCTGCCTGGCGGTGAATACCCTGCCAACTCGAGGGGAACGAAGAGCCTGGGGTTACCAGGTTTCGAAACCGCGACCTCAAGGGCCCTCGGGCCGGTTTTAAACGGGTGTCGGTGGCCACTGAGCCGAGACCCAGTGGTTTGCTTTCGCACAAGTTTAGGTTACACCGATAACTGTTCCTTGATCTATGTTCTATTAAATTTAGCAACAATTTAGGTATATATAATCCATAGTTGTTAATGGCGAATAGCAACAAATAGCGATAAGGTACCTATATGCTACATAACGAATAGCGACAAATAGCGGGCGGCTATTTTATAAATAGCGATCCACTGGAAAAAATTTTAAAATTTTTTGTATGTATATTATATCAAAATACCCTGGTATATATGCTATTTTACATGTATATTTAACAAAAACCTAAAATCCAGCTACTTTATAGCTATATTCAATCGCTATTTATATTTAAAAAATCTAAAAAATAACTGAAATCCTGCTATTTATGGCTTCATACCCTATAGCGACCTTCGACCTATACGCTACGCTATTTGCTATTGCAATCATAGCGACCGCTATTGACAACTATGATATAATCCACATCATAATAGAAAATCGCAACACTCACTAGCAGATATGCACATCATGAAGATACATCAATCAACAATAATAATATCATACAGATGACATAAATACGAAAATCGACATAAATTGAACAAAAAAGAGAGAAATTTAAGTTGAATATTGACCTTGTTGTTATTAAAAGTAGATTGGTAGATTGGCTTAGCGGCGTTGTAAAAGTTTGAAGGTCCATGAGTACTGGTGCTGGTAGCACCGGCGGCACTGCTATTTCGTTGGGCGACTCGATTGATTGCATCCTTTTCAAGAAAATCGAGTTCCTCCGCACTAAATCCCCAATCGTCCGTTTCCATTACTGTTTCTCCTTTCTTTCTTTCACTCTCAAATTTCGAGGGTTTTGAAACCAGGGTTTTACTTACGCGCACGAATGTTCTTCATCCATCAATTTAAAACGATTTGTGATGCTCGGTTATTAACAGCGGCAATTGCACATATCACTTAAAACTTTATTAATTAGATATTTATCCAATTCAAATCGAATCTTGCATATGATCAATTTTTTATAAGTAAACTTAGAACCCGTGTATTATACGGGTTGAATAAATGTAATTTTATAAACTAAATTAAAACAATTATTCTTTAAAAATCTTGTTTATTACACGGGTTGAACAAATGTAATTTTATATATTAAATAATAAAAAAGTTATATCTCTAAGAACCTCGTATATTGTACTGAATAAATGTAATTTTATATACCAAATAATAAAAACCCGTGCATTGTACGGGTTGAATAAATCTAATTATATATACTAAATAATAAAAAAAGTTATATTTTTAAAAGCACTGTGTATTACACAAGTTAAATAATGTAATTTTGTAACCTTGTATATTACACAGGGTTTGATAAATGTAATTTTATAAACTAAATAATAAAAAAAATTATATCTTTATAAACCCCGTGTATTATACGGGTTGAATAAATCTAATTATATATTATACTAAATCATCATTATCATCATACTCGGTAAATCACACAAATAGCAAAGCTAAGGTAGGGTCTGAGGAGAGTAAGATGTAGAGGCTGCTTTCAGTAACACCCCTGACTCGATAGTAGTTTTGCATCAAGCTTTGGACATAAGGCACATAACACTCAGCAATCGGGACAAAGACCGATTAGTGCATGTTCCCTTTTGTCTTTCTGCTATCAACGCCACCACATGATAATGATGCATGATTAACCGTCCGCCGATTTTAACGTTATTTTCACAAATTTAGTGAAATAACGTTAAAATTAGTGCAATTTCACTTTTGCCCTCCAAGCGTCCACACATATATACATTATTAAAAGTTAGATTAGATTATATATGAATTTAAGTGTATAACAAAAAGTGTTTATGAATTTCACGTAGAATTAATTGGAATCCTTTATTAAAAGTAGGTTAGATTATATATGGGCTTATACGTGTGAGTAATTGTGATTATTGAATGGTTGAATTTTGAGGGTTTTGAAATGTGAATTTGATTATGATAGATTATATTTTAGTTTTAAAACTTATAGAATGATTGAATCAAATAAAAGGATTATGATTTCCTAGAAACAAAAATAACTGAGTTTTTTTTCTGATCATTTTGAACATGAGCAAATAGAACGATAGCATCTTAATAAAAAAATAACTAATTACAAATGTGAAACCCAATAATTTTACTTATGTCCAATTTGATCGGAAAAGATAAGTACAAACTAAATTTTAAAAAAATGCAATATGAAAATAAGAGATAGAATAATCGATATATATTTTTTTTCATAAAATAAGAGATAAGGGTAAACTAAATAAAAAAGTGTCAATTTGGTAAATAATAATATTAAATATGAAAAGGTAGAAAATTACAAATGTAGACATCTTCAATGAATAACACGTGTATAAAATCAGGTTTCTTTTATTATATAGTATAGATTAAATAATAACTATTTTATGACTTTGAAATTTTAAATTTACCATTTGTTAACTAGTTAATTTTATCATAGTTTTAATATCAGGAAACAATCACTCGCTACAATAAACGAAGGAAAATGTCCCCATCGTTAACGTAGTGTAGCGATAGGAAAATGTCCCCATCAGTGACCAGTAAATGGTCAATGTATAGTCGAATCCATAGGTAAAAGTTGTTTTTGATTATTTTTAAAAGCATAAATAAGGAAAAGATAAATATTTGATAACAATCACAAGAAGTTGGGCTTGATTCCCCCTTAATGACACAATCGACTTTTGATTATGGACTTCGAAACAATCACTATCCAAAAGTAGAAATGGCTTCGATTAAGGTTACTAAATCATACGCCTCTGTGGAAAGTTGTCACGATCACTTGTTATATGACAACCATCTAAAGTCGTAATGATGAAATAAGCTAATATGTGTGTGCGTGCGTTAATGCAAAACGGTGAGAGGACCCCAGTTACGGGCATCACACTCCTCAACGATATTGGAAAGTTGTCACAATCGTTATCACATGACAATCATCGCAATGTCGGAATTAAAATGTCGAGTAAAGCTCTTTTACAAGAGGTTTAGCACACTAACAACTATGGACCACTTGATTTGGTGCTATCTTCTAAAGAGTAGTAGCAATGGACAAAACAAAGGCCTTGCATTTCGAGTATACAACCTCTTCACGTGAGGCAAGAACTTCTAAAACCCAAAATCCAAACCATAACTTTTAACTCCCTTCCAAGTAGTTAACATGTTTTATACCACATAGACATTATTAACATGAATGCTTAAGTAAACAAACATAAAGTTAATGGAATATTTTAAGCATTTTAGAGAATTCACTTTCAGTGTAAAAGACTGGTTAACATACACCAAATTGTTGTCCAAAAGAGAAGTCAAAAAGTCATTAAGGGTCCATCTTCTCCAATTGATTGCAAGAACTTAGCCACTCATGGATTTAAGGTGAAACATACTCAAACTTGGTTGATTAAGAGTAAACATACAAGAGTGGAGTAAACATACAACCTGTGAATCCATATATCAAACCAAAAAAGTGAAACTAAAGATAGAATTTCATGTAGAAATGGTAAAGAACAAGAATAAAGGGAAGGTGAAATGGGTGCACAAGCTGCCAGTTTATAATTTGATCTAGAGAGCTGGCAAGACCCGTGCATCGTGAGGCACATCCTATCTTCATACAAAAATCTCTGTGTCAGGATTTGTTCAGTCATACTATTTCATACTCAGTTGGCACGGGCGGTGCTTGGTGATACACTGGCATGGTCAACTCTTCTAGAGACCACCTTCGTTTGGATTCACTTAAGGGGAAACATGAGGGACGTGGCATGCTAGGCACGCCCCGTGCTTTGGCCTTTGTCATGAAAAATTCTCGTTTTCTTCATAGTAATGCTCGTTTTATCGTTTGGCTTAATGATCATATTTCTTACAACGAAACCATTAACAGTGACCACTCTTCTGAATGGAATAAAGCAAGCAATGAATGATGAGTTTGAATCCATGAAGAAAAAAGGACATTTGGGATTTGGTGGAATTACTCAACAGTGTTAAACCCGTAGGATGTAACAAGTATTTAAAACAAAAATGGATCCAAATGAGAACATTGTATGCTATAAAGTGAGATTGGTTGCAAAGAGCTACACTCAGAAAGAGGAAATTGATTATCAAGAGACCTTTTCACCTGTCTCTAGTAAAAATTCATTAAGGATTGTTATATCTTGCCACCCTACCGAAAATTCATGTATTTGCCGTTGTTCGTAGGCCTTGATTGCTCCTCGGCTCCTTACCTAGTTAACCCTAGCAGACATAATTCGAATCAACCAACCACTTTATAAGTCCACCCAATGGTCTAACTAGATTAGAGTTTCCACACAGCTCATACTTGTTCCATGACTCGTATTCCTCTAAGACGACCTATGATTTTTCGACCAAAAAATCACCATAATTTTAGGCTATAATCATTGGCGGACCTAGGTTATGCCCAAGGTGGGTGGGCGCACCCCTTGAAAAAAAATTAGTGTATATTTTAGGCAAAAAAACCCGACCGCACCTGTCACACCCCAACCGATGGCGGAATCATCGGGGCATGACACTGAGCGAAACAGATTGTCCAGAAGTTTCCATAACAACTATCGTTACCATTCAGTTTAAATAATACGTCCCAACCACTATATCTAACATACAATCATCTATATCTCGCGTAATCCCTTCTCTACCAATTATCACAACTTGATTTCGATTGAGTTTGATTGAGTTTCGAGTTTCGATTCGATTTGATTCGATTGATCACCACACAATACATAAAGTAAACATGCACAAGTAACACATAAGGCGTACACACACGTATAATAACAATCAATATTCGCGTAATTCGAGCTTTGAGTTCGATTGATGATTTGATTAGCTTGATCATTGATTGATTAACTTTATCGCATTGTTACTTCCTACTATTCAATATCGTAAATCGTTTTGCGTCGATTAAACATTCGATTACTTCGATTCCTTAGATTAACAACACTTACTCCACATAATACAAATAAAATATAAAATAGACTAATTACAATCAAAGAGATCAAAGTTGACTTGGACTTTGACTTTGACATTCGAAAACACGGGGTGTTACAGCCTCCCCTTGTTTAGGGAACTTCGTCCCGAAATTAGGCTGAAAGCTGCACAGCACCGTGAATGATTTTACCAATTTCACGCTTCAGATCTTCATTTAAACAACTGCGGGTACTTAGCCTTCATGTCGCTTTCGAGTTCCCAAGTGAACTCGGCGCCTCGTTTGCCTTCCCATCGGACTTTCACGATAGGGATGCGCGAGCGTCTGAGTTGCTTGGTTTGGCGGTCCATGATTTCGACAGGCTTTTCCACAAAGTGTAGCGTTTCGTTGATCTGAAGGTCATCGAGAAGTACAATCAGATCATGATCAGCCAGGCATTTTCGGAGGTTCAACACATGGAAAGTTGGGTGGACGTTACTAAGTTCCTCCGGTAGTTCGAGTCTGTAGGCGACTTTTCCGATCCTTTCCAGAATCTTAAAAGGTCCAACATATCGAGGCGCTAGTTTCCCTTTCTTACCGAATCTGACCACACCCTTCCAAGGTGATACCTTTAGGAGTACGTAGTCGTCAACGTCAAATTCAAGGGGCTTACGTCTTCTATCGGCATAACTTTTCTGTCTATCCCTGGCTTTCGACAAGTTGTCTCGGATCTGGAGGATTTTGTCAGTCGTTTCTTGTAATAGCTCGGGACCAGTTAGTTGCAAATGACCGATCTCGTGCCATACAATAGGCGAACGACATCTTCTTCCATATAAAGCCTCGAATGGTGCCATTTGTATGCTGGCATGATAACTGTTGTTGTATGAGAATTCGACTAACGGTATGTATTTGTTCCAACTACCACCAAAGTCTATGACACACGCGCGGAGCATGTCTTCAAGAGTACGGATCGTTCTTTCAGTCTGTCCGTCGGTTTGAGGATGGAATGCGGTACTTAAATTAAGCGACGTACCAAGAGCTACTTGAAACGTTTCCCACAATCGCGAAGTAAACCGAGCGTCACGGTCTGAAATGATGTCACGAGGCGTACCATGATTACAAATGATCTCATCGGTGTAGATTCGGGCTAGTCGTTCTACCTTGTAGTCTTCCCGTATTGGCAAAAAATGGTCTGATTTGGTCAGACGATCAACTATAACCCAAATGCTATCGTGACCTGATGGCGTGGGCGGAAGTTTGGTTATGAAATCCATAGCTATACTCTCCCACTTCCATATAAGGATTGGAGGTTGTTCGAGTAAGCCAGAAGGTCGCTGATGTTCAGCCTTAACTCTTGCGCAGGTTAGGCAACTCCCAACATAGAGAGCAATATCCCGTTTCATACCCGGCCACAGGTACTTGTAACGAAGATCCTGGTACATTTTATCGGCACCGGGATGAATAGAGTATCGAGATTTGTGGGCTTCGTTCATTATAATCTTTCGCAAATCCGTCCGCTTAGGGATCCAAATTCGGTCCAGATAATAGAAAATCCCATTTGCTTTGCTTACCAGTTGAGCTCCATCGTGGTAGATCCTCTCTTTCTTCAAAGTGCGTTCGTTAAAACAAGCATGCTGGGCTTCGCGGATGAGAGTTTCGAGATTGTGCTGGGCTTGGGTATTGCGAATACTGAGCAAATAACTCCGTCTACTGAGCGCGTCGGCAACAACATTTGCTTTGCCCGGGTGATAGCGAATCTCACAGTCGTAATCGTTAAGAAGTTCTACCCATCGGCGTTGACGCATGTTAAGTTCTTTCTGATTGAAGATGTGTTGTAAACTCCTGTGATCGGTGAAGATCGTACACTTGGTACCATACAGGTAGTGTCGCCAAATCTTCAATGCAAAAACAACTGCGCCTAGCTCGAGATCATGGGTTGTATAGTTCTTCTCGTGGATTTTGAGCTGACGAGATGCGTAAGCTATAACCTTGTCCCGTTGCATGAGAACACAGCCAAGACCAAGGTTGGAAGCATCACAATAGACAATGAAATCGTTGTTTCCGTCTGGCAATGTGAGAACAGGAGCATTGCAAAGCATATGCTTAAGGGCTTGAAAAGCAGATTCCTGTTCAGTTCCCCCAACAAAAGACCTGTCCTTATGGGTAAGAGCGGTAAGCGGCACATCGATCTTAGATAATCCTTCGATAAACCGTCGATAATAACCCGCTAATCCAAGAAAAGAACAGACTTCAGACGGGTTCTTTGGCGTAATCCAGCTCTTAACTGCTTCAATCTTCGCGGGGTCAACATGAATACCTTGACTATTCACGATGTGACCCAGAAACTGAACCTCCTCCAACCAGAATTCACACTTGGAGAACTTAGCATAGAGTTGGTTCCCCTGGAGTAACTCGAGAACCAAACGTAGACGTTGCGCGTGTTCGACTTTCGATTTGGAATAAATCAAGACATCGTTGATGAATACGATGACGAAACGGTCAAGGTAAGGCTTACACACGCGATTCATCAGATCCATAAAAACCGCGGGTGCGTTGGTTAGACCAAAAGGCATAACAACGAACTCATAGTGGCCGTAACGAGTGCGAAAAGCGGTTTTGGGTATATCTTCCTCTTGTATACGTAACTGATGATAACCTGAGCGTAAATCGATCTTCGAGAAACACGATGCACCTTGTAACTGATCAAACAAATCGTCGATTCGAGGTAGAGGGTAACGGTTCTTGATGGTTAACTTATTCAACTCCCGATAGTCGATGCACATCCTGAACGACCCATCCTTCTTTTTGACGAAGAGGACTGGTGCGCCCCAAGGAGAGGTGCTCGGGCGAATAAAGCCTTTTTCAAGTAACTCCTGGAGTTGGTTTGAGAGTTCCCTCATTTCGGATGACGCGAGTCGATAAGGGGCTTTAGCAACAGGGTTAGCTCCAGGAATAAGGTCGATACGAAAGTGGATATCACGACTTGGCGGTAGCCCGGGAAGATCATCAGGGAACACCTGAGGAAATTCACGAACCACTGGAACGTCTTTGACTTCGGCCTTCTTTTTCTTTTCCTTCTCCGCTACTACAATGTTGGCCAAGAAAGCGTTGTACTCCTTGCGGAGATACTTGCTAGCTTGGACGCATGACATGAGTTTGAGACCTTTCGAAGCTGTTTCACTATACACACATAATAGATCACCGTTTACGAGCGAGAATCAAATCATCTTATCAAAACACACAACTTCAACATGGTTTTCGCGAAGAAAGTCCATGCCTACTATGACGTCAAAACTTCCGAGCTGCATCGGAATAAGATCGATTGGGAAGATGTGATCGTTGAGTTCGAGGGTACAATCACGAAGAACAGAGTTAACGGCGACGGTTCTTCCAGTAGCAACTTCGAATTCGAATGACGATGGGAGATAAGAGCGCTTACGACTAAGGAGCTTCTCGAATTCAAACGACACAAAGCAGTTATCGGCTCCAGTATCAAACAAACATGATGCATAAATACCATTCACAAGGAACGTACCATTAACCACGTTGTTGTCAGCCTGGGCTTGACGAGCGTTGATGTTGAAGGTTCTGGCACGGCCTGCTTGTTGCTGCTGTTGAGGCTCCTGCTGTTGCTGTTGGGGCTCTTGTTTCACAACCCGGTTCGGGCACATGTTTGCAAAGTGGTTAGGATCACCACATGCAAAGCAGACTCGAGCATTGAACACTGGTGCTTGAGCTGCAGGTTGGCCTTGAGGGGCTGGAAGTAGAGCTTGATGAGCGGCGGCTTGAACTGGGGCTTGACGGGGACCATAGCGACAGTTCGTAGTGAAATGCCCGTAGAGGTTGCAGTGGGCGCAGAAACGACAGGCGATTCCCACCGGATGGTGATATGAGTATGTCGGGCAGAGCGGGTGGGGACCTGTGTAAGCACGCTTCGCTGGCGGTGTATTGGTCACTGGAGCTGGTCAGTGATGAGACTGCTGCTGAGCCTGTACGGCTTGCAGAGGGGCAACAGTTGTGGTCACAACACAGTTCTTGTTGCTGGAGTTGTTGTTGTTGTGCTTCTTCTTTCGACGTGATGACTTGGAGGGTTGAGCAGTGGTGGTGTCGACGGTCGATGTGGTGGTGGCTTGATGCAGAGACTTGGATGGCTTATCCCAGAAACCGGACTTTACTCGCTTGTCATTGATCTCGGCGGCAAGCAAGTAAGTCTCTTTGATCGAGGATGTCTTGACGGCGTGAACAAAGTCGGCAACACAATCAGGTAGAGCTCGAATGTATTTCTTGATGGCCATGTCTGGCGTCTTGACTTGATCGGGGCAGATGATGCTAAGCTGCTTGAAGCGAGCAATTAAAGCAGCGTTGTCTCTGTCCTTCTGCTTGATGTTCCAAAACTCGTCCTCCAGCTTTTGGCGTTCATGGGGAGGGCAGAATTCGTCCATCATGATAGCCTTCAACTCTTCCCAAGTCAGCTCATAAGCTACGTCATTCCCACGCTTGTTTCGTTCGGCCGTCCACCAGTCTAGAGCTCGGGACTGGAAGACGCCGGTCGCATTGAGGGTGCGGAGATTTTCAGGACAGCCGCTTTGGCGCATTGAGGGTGCGGAGATTTTCAGGACATCTGATAGCATTTAGACTTGAACATAAGAAAAGATGCCTTAGTATAAGCTAAGCCACTTATTTAAACAATTAGGTGTTGTAATAATACCTAAAGTTTAATGGAAAATTAGGAACTTAATAATTATCCGATAGCACTCAGGATAATATTTAGACTTGAACTTAAGAATTTTGCCTTAAAATCAGCTTCAAG